>NC_138587.1:17561924-18111568 GCF_964289735.1 Phaethon aethereus
TATTAATTAGCTTTCATTGACCCACTTTTGACCCTCCAAATGCTGTTGTGGTGCACTAGGTCTCTGAGAAGGCATGTCATCCTCTCTGGGGAGAGATTGATATTCATTACTGCTTCTGCATTAGCCTGGCACTCTTTGTTAGTTTCTCATTAACATTCTGGCAGATTGGAGCTGCCAACTGAGGAAGTAACATTCACACAGAACGTTGTTAGAAAAATACAGTGCTTTCATATGGTACAGTAATGGCCCAGAGCACTGCTGCCCAGGCATTGTGGCAATGCCCTGGCCATTGCAGATGGGTTGGTAGCAGCAAACGATGGTCATGGATAGCACAGCATGTGCAGCAGGTCATGTTAAACCATGTTGTTTTGTTCCTCTCTTCACCTAGACTGGCGTCTCCCTTGATTGTCTCATCTGCGTGTTGCTTCAAGTCACCAGAGTTTCTGGGTCCTGCTTTGGTTGAGTTTCCACTGCCTCTGGGAAGTACGAGCCCAAGTTTCCTAAGTCCTATTAATCAGGATACAACCATGTGTTTTTTCACCTGGGATGAGAGGGGTGGAATCCAGTGGAGGCTGCCTCACAGGTATTTTACCGAAGGATCAAGTGGAGACCCTCCAGCAGGTAGCCTTAAAGAAAAAATTCCAACTGATGTTTATCAAAAAGGGTCAGCACCAAGAAATCAGATTGTTTTGCTGCTCGTGACCTCCCTGTAGCATCTAAATTAGGAGAGGACTTCAGTTAGTTTCCCTCTGCTACACTTGTATGGTGTTGCAGAAGTTTGCTTGGCTGTTGTCTGTGCTGTGGTCCTGCTATGAGAACAACACTGCTGACAGGGAATAACGGTATGGTGTTTGTTGCAAGTCCCAGACGCAGGTCACAGAGAGCTTCTGCTCCCCTATAGGAGGGACCCTCACAGCCCACTCTGCAGGGGGATAAAATGAATAATTTCTAGTGACTTGCTGGGAGTCAGTGAATGGGTCAATGGACAAGTCAAGACGCCAGGTCTCCTGGCTCCCAGGGCTGTCTGATGGACTCAGCTCTGGACTTAGGAGAGCAGAGCACATTGCTGGAGTCACCTGGAAGTGGTGTGACAGAACAGCAGGCTGCACTTCTGTCTATCACAGCTACTTCATGATCCCATGAATCATTATCTAGAAGTAATTCATTTCTTTACAGGTGCTGCAAATGAGATATGTATCAGGGTTACAGCAGTCTGTTGCAGTGTTATGTTGAGTTTCAATGAAAGCCTAAGGTCCTGGATCAAGGGTTTGTCTCTTTTCAACAGCGTATCACAGTTGCTGAAAGAACCTGCTAAATGCAGTCCTTGAAGGCTCCAAAACTCAAAGGGAAATAAAGAGAAACAAAACCATACATTAAAAAAAAAAAAAAGCACCAACCGTTGCTTTTTGATTTCTTGCATATGCATTTGGAATGTTTAGAACTGTTAGTAATATTTCTGGTAGAGGCTGCTCTGTGAATTTGTGAATGGCTTGCAAGTGTAAGTGGCTGGCCAGATTAGGAAACACATGATAGAGTAGACTAGACTAGACTATTTCAGTTGGAAGGGACCTACAATGATCATCTAGTCCAACTGCCTGACCAATTCAGGGCTGACCAAGTTAAAGAATGTTAAGGGCATTTTCCAAATGCCTCTTAAAGACTGACAGGCTTGGGGCATCAACCATGTCTCTGAGAAGCCAGTTCCAGTGTTTGACCACCCTCTTGATAAAGAAATGCTTCCTAATGTCCAGTCTAAACATCTCCAGGTGCAGCTTTGAACCATTCTCATGCATGCTATCACTAGATACCAGGGAGAAGAGAGCAGCACCTCTGTTTCCATGTCCCCTCCCTGCTTCCCCCTGGACAGCAAAAGTAGTGATCAACACCCCAGACTAAGTACTCAAACACAAGGACATTTTCACTCAGGGACTAGAATGAAGTGAAGCTGTAGGATGCCCATGGATCTTATTTATGTGCTTGGGAAGATCAAAGTCCTCAAAACACAGGCAATCCCTTCCTAAAGTGCTTGTAGCTTGAGGAGTGCAACATCTCAACACCAGTTACACTGGGGTAATGTGGGAAAGATGGGAAGGAATTAGATGTGATGCTTAACACGTCTCAGTGTCACTGGCAATAAATTGCCTTTGGTGGAACAAGAACCTGGAAAGCAGAGAAGCTTCTTCTCAGAAGCAGCAGGTTGCAAGAGAAATGTAGCTACTGTTTGGTCAGCTGGCCTGAGGAAGCTCAAAAATATGAGAAGTGCCTTTGTAAATGTGGGAGGTGTTGCCTGCGAGGGAACCTGGATGGAACTGAATCCAGTTTCAAGCTATTTCCTCCTTTCTTCACACTACTTGGAGTGCCCCAGGGCTTTGCAGTTGCTTTGTAAGGTGGTGGTTGGTGCAGGTACTTGGGACTTTTCAGGGTGTGCAAACACAATCTTCAAATCTATTGCTTGGATTCAAAGTTTCAGTGTTTGGACACATCAGCTATGTGGTATGTTCCTAATCTCCAAGTGGATGAGGGTAGTTCTGATGATCAGGTTGGAGAGGTAAATATTCACCACTACATATTTCAATGTTACTTTGAACAAAGGGCTAGAAAATGTGATTTATTGTCTCAGCAAACATTCCTGCCAGAGAACATATTTGCTAGATTGTTGGCAAAAAGCTAGATCTGAACGGATGTGAACCCACTCCAAGGTAATTTTATTTACACATTTCAAATACATGATTGCAAATAATTTTGCTTTCAGCTTGCTGTGCCCCAGTGCACTAACCAGGGCAAAGAAGTTTCCTGCCAGACTCAAACAAAACTTAACCTCTGTCTTAGCATGAGCTGAAGGACTAGACTCGTTCAAACTGCGATTGGGAATACTGGGCCTTTTGCCTATGGAAAACAGAGCTTTTCCAGTGGTAGCATGCTGTCCGGGTCTCTTAACGTTAGTTTGAAATACTGCTGCAGAGCTCAGTGGCATGTTTGGGGGAACCTTTGGTCAACTGCCATTCCCATGGTGCTGTACTGGTTCACTCCTTCCCTGGGAATGGAGGCTGTGTTTGACAGCTCTCCAACTGTGCTATATCGTGGGAGATGTTGCCTGGAGAGAGAGAGAGAGAGAGAGAACGGAAGGTAAGGCAGACAAGCCACAATTTCCAAGAAATATCCTGACCATCTTTCCATGTGCAGATAGCTTTTGGAAGGAAAAACTGTAATTTTTTCATAAAACAACATAGTGAAAATCATCCCAGCCACACTTTTCCTGTTCAAGCCTACCACTGCAGAAAACTTGTGATGACACCTACCTATTAGTAGCATTGTATTAATTACTATAGAATTCTAAGCCATTGATCATCAAACATGGCCAATTTTGATCATTGCAGGTATTTTCCCATTAAAAAAGAACCTTCACTCTAACCGGTAACAGTCACAACATTAAAAAAAAAAAAATCCCTCAATGAGATAAAATACATAGCTGGAAGGGGTAGAAATAGCACTGACAGAGGAGACGCTGGAAGAAGGACTTGTCAGGTGGGGGCTGTTGTGATCTGGGATGTAGCTGTGGAAAGAGGAGACCTGCTACATCTCCTGGCTGAAGTTTAGGTAAAGGCAGTGTATGTCAGAATGTCTAGACAAGGTGGAAAACTTATTACAAGTATTGAGGAGAAAAAAAAGGAGAAAAATGAAGAGAAACAAAGAGCCAATAGATTGCATGATTATATGTTGCCTAAGTAAGACAGGTTGAGATTATATAATTCTCTGGGGAATCTCTACTTGAAACAATTATATGTTCAATTAGGTGCACTATGTTAGGGTTTTTTAATTAAAAAAAAAAAGGGTTGAATGCTCAAAAAGAAGTGTGGAGGAGGGTAGTGAAGTGCTGAGCTGAAAACCTTTTTTAAATCTTTATATGTGCTGCATAGTGGGGGAGAAAGAGACAGCAGAGAAAAGGATGCGTTTGACACGTGTCAGAGATATCAACAGCTCCAGTGACAATTTTAAGGAAATTAAATGGAAATTAAAGGGAAGCGTTTTAGAGCAGAAGTCCCAAAAGCACTTACAAATATCAAACATCAGAAAAGCTCAGCGTCTGTTGGCAGTGGGGGATCAGCTCCTTTCATGACCAGCATGCTAAGCTCAGAGGGCCAAGCCTGCATCAGCTCTGAGACACCAGGACTCAATCTGCTGCACATCAAAAGCTGTGCCGGAGCAGAGGAGAACCTCTAGGGCAAACCAGCTCCTTCCAGCAGGCAAAAGCTCTTAAATCCCAGCATTTCCTAGGGATGAGGGAAAAGATTGGGACTCTTGGGTACTGCTTTATCAGCTTCGTGGCTTCTCTAATTCTTCAGCTTAGCTGGTCAGAGGAGTTCATAAGATCATAATGATTTCATGGGGTTTGCCTCCCCATTGCCCCATCCCTTTTGCTGTTCTGCTATGGGGGGGTGAGCAGTAGCCCCAGGCCGCTAGCTGTGCTTTTCACCTCAAAGTAACTTTAAGAGGGTCAGGCTTTTTGCTGCTCTTCTCAACTGCCTGCTCTTGGTGCACAATATGCCATCTGGAAGGCATGGCACCACAAGGAAGCGTGTTATGAAAAAGCTGGAACTGAGACTTTGCAAGCACGGCTTGACTTCCTTATTTCAGTTTCTCATGGTCTTGCAAGGCCGTGTAACATGCAATGTTGGGTGTGCCCCCAGTGGTCTTCCACTAAAAATCAAGCGGCACTTGGCTGTCATCACTTAGCCATGACACCATGTGGCCTCTCTTTCCTCAGGGCTGTGCTTTCTTTCAATTCTCTGCCTCACTCTCATTTCAGTCTCTACTCATCTCATGGGTATTTTCATCCTTCCCAGTTCTATCACACCAGCGGCAGAAGCGGGCATGATATGACACCACTTGTTACTTCTTTTGGACTCCTGCTGCCTAGGTGATCCAGAAGATCAGGCACCCTGTGTAGCCTAACACAGGACCCACAGAGACGCACACCAGTGTCTAAGCAGGAGAACAGTGAGTGTGTTGTGTAAGGAAGCAAGAGAAAAGAAGACACTAGCATGTTTTCATTTCCTCAGGAACACATCTCAAAAAAAAACCCACAAGAGCGTGAGTCATCCACAGAGGATATTGGCCTCTCTGAGTTGCAGCTGCTAGTTTTTATAATATATTTTATTCTATAATTTTAATATATTTTATTCTATAATTTTAATTTACCAGACAAATTAAATAAAAGAAGGGAGGAATGACAGGATCGGATGCATATCGTCTCTCAGTAGGATTCTCCCTTTTCCAGCATGACTGTGTGGGATTGACTGTTGGATCTCAGGTCTTTGAGCTATGAGTTGGTCACGTACAGCTGAAGTTGGTGCACACACATCTGCAGGCCCCAGATACAGCTTTGTGAGATCATATTATTGGTGAAAACTGGAAAAAGAAAATATTCTCTCTTTTTGCACAACTACTTTAACATTAATCAGTAGCCTTTGGATGAAGCCTTACATACAAAGTCCAGGCAATACAAAACTGAGAGGAGTGACTGATACACCAGAAGGTTGTGCTGCCATCCAGAGGGACCTGGACAAGCTGGAGCAATGGGCCAACAGGAGCCCCGTGCAGTTCAACAAGGGGAAGTGCAGAGTCCTGCCCTTGGGGAGGAACAATCCCAGGCACCAGTACAGGCTGAGGGCTGCCCAGCTGGAAAGCAGCTGTGCAGAGGAAGGACTTGGGTGCCCTCATGGCAAAGGAGGTGACTGGCATCCTGGGCTGCATTGGGCAGAGCATTGCCAACAGTGGAGGAGGTGATCCTTACCCTCACTTCTCACCAGTGTCTCAGCATTGGTGAGATATATCAGGGGTGCTGTGTCCAGTGCTGGACTCCCAGTGTAAAAGAGACATGGACTTACTGGAATGAGTTAAAGGTAGTGTTGATATTAAGGGCTTGGAGCATCTAGTATATGAGGAGAGGCTGAGGGAGCTGGGAGTGTTTGGTCTGGAGAAGGGAAGGCTGGGGCAGGGGGATTCTATCAATGAACACAAACTTAAATGCAGGAAATTGCATTTAAACATAAGAAGAAACTTACTGTTAGGGTGGTAAAATATGAGAACAGGTTGCCTAAAGTGGTGGTAGAATTTCTACCCTTGGAGATATTCACAACCCGACTGGACATGATCCTAAGCAACCTGCCCTATGTCACCCTGGTCTGAGCAGGAGGTTTGGGCTAGATGACCTTTCTGACCTCAGTGATTCTGTGATTTTATTCCCAGTTGTTACTACTAAATTAATTATTCAGCTGTCAGTGAGTTGAGATGATCTAGTAAAGAACTGAAGCAATTCTGTATTTAGCATGAAGCTTCCACTGGGCTGGTGTGGTTTAGCTGAGTCAGACCACCAGTCTGTCAACAGGATAAACACCCCTCTTCCATGTCTGCAGAGGTCCTCCCTTTGGCACGCTCTGAGCAGTAGAAAGTCAAGTGCTATAGTGCAGAGCAAACCCAGGGAGAGTTTATGATTGCTAAGTCTAGGAACTGGTTTTGTTAGATGAATAACAAATGGAAGAACAAGGCTGCAGCAAGATCTTTTCCAGGTGTCAGGTTGGAATCTCTTCAGTTATCAGCCATCTCCTACTCTCAGGCTTGGCTGGAGTGAGCACAGAAGGCAATTTTGCAGGGTTTGTGCCATGAGGTATGAGTTGGTTGCAGACACAAGGGATGTTGGCAAAAGGGTACCAATGCTTCAAATACCAATTTAAACTATCTCACTGAAGAAAGAAGCAGTATGAGAAGAAAAGGAAGGCCAGTATTGTGAATATTCAATTTGATTATAGCTTGTATTGTTGATCTAATAGAAATCCTGCTTGTTTCTCCAGTGGCTGCCTCAACTTGGAGGCTGAGATGTCAAGGTCTTACTCCATTAAGATAATGGGAGAATGGGACTGAGTTTTAATTCCTAGCACCTTTTTCAGGGCACTAAGTAGTTTCAAGATACGATTATAGTCCAGGGGTCTCAGGAAGGAGAGGGCAAGGAAGGTCAGGCTGTAATCATGGAAAGAAAAGTCTGGTGGGACTGCCTTAAGGTACAGGCAAGTCAAGGGCTCTGCAAAACTAGGAGTTCAAGTGGCCAAACCTGGGCTGGCTGGGGCTAAACTGATATCTTAGCAAATGGATGAGAATGGAAACCACCCAGCTCCTGCCGTGGAAGATCTTGCACTTCCTAGCCTAGGCCAGCCTTGAGGGAACTGAAAGTGGCTGAGAACAACGTTCCTTGTGCATATGTTTTTCCAGGCTTCTCCACTATCATATTGTCTTTAAGGCTGCCTCTATTCCTTTCTGCTCTTTATTGAGATATCCAAGCTAGTGGCACTGGAGGAGCAGAGACAAGGGGTAGGTTTGGCAGTTGTGCTTCTAAAAATCTCCAGGACAGACCTGTGAAAACATGAAGATTCTCAGTAAAATACCTTTTTTTTGGGAAAGCCAGGGAAATAATGAAATTCTAAGTTAGTGGAAAATAGCTCTGCAAGACCCTCTTCATCTTCCTCTGCTCTTTTTGTGGGTAAGAGGATATGGCTTTCTAAATGCAATTTAAACTTGGAATGCAATGACCCCATTCCCTTGCCCCCTCCAACTTAGTTAATTGATATAAAATACAAACTACTTTACTCACACTAGTGTTTGAGAGCCAAGGACTGCCTTGTGGTTAAGACAGATTTGGCCAACGGTCTCTTTCTCAGTCACAGCTCTGCCAGCAACAGCCTGTGACACTGGCAAATACTGTTTCCCTGGTATGGGAACGCACTCTCATATGAATTTCCCTGGACTATACTCTTGTGTCATTAAAGTTAATTCTGTCCTTTGAATATGTTGTTGAATCAGATTTTTCTTTTTCTCTTTATTAATTGTACATACTGAATCAGAATGGCAGCCTCTCACCCCGTCTGGCTTTTCTTTGCAGATTCAGACTTTTAATTTCCCTCCGAAGATGCTGATTATTTCCAGGGGCTGCAGCACTAGGAAATGCTGGTACCCTCACAGCCACGGCAATCAGGGTGTAAAAAGATGCCAGTATGACATTGCTGTCTAACCTACTGCCGTTATTTCTGATAGCACTAACAGTGCTGTCAGAGAAAACCAGAGCAAGTAGAAAAGACATTATTCACTCTCGAAAGAAAATTGTGATGGTCAGGGATGATGGGAAAGGAGTGTTTGAAGTTCCTCCTGCAAAACATCACCTAGCCTACTCTGACGTCTCATTTGCAGCCTCAGTGGGGTGTCAGGCAGGACCTGGACATTAATGAACGCAAGGAGGCTTGAATGTGGTAACTGTTAATTGCAGACAACCGTGGGAGTGATGATGCCAAGATTGTCACTGTAATGCCAAAAGGATCCAACTGGAGTGCTTAAAATTCAGTCATGTAGGATTGTATTTAGAGCCTGTTCTCACTTCTCATGGTGGCTTTACGCAAATCCTGCTGGATTTTCATCACTCTTCAAAACTAGGCACACTTTTGAAGTTCCTAAATTCAGGTAGAATTTTAGAATTTTTTCCTCTCTAAACACCGGTTGTCTCTGGCTCGTCCTTTTGTGTGCTGGCATCCCGTCATACACATGAGGGTGTTGAAGATCCTCTGCAGTGTGCCCAGACTCTGCTACCCAGTGCCGAATGGCTTTGCAAACCACATCATCTCTGCCTGGCTGGGGAGGTGGAGGGAGCTGGTGGCAAAGTAACCCAAGCTCTTCTGCCACCAGGCACGGCTGGGGAAGCTCTGCCTTGTCTGTCTTGCACTTTGAAATATCTGTTCAGAGCACCACTGATTCTAGAAAAAGGCCGTCCCCTTGGATGGGGAGTAAATCACTATACAAAAATCCCTGATTTTGTATCCCGCTGATACCGAATGTACCATGTTTTTATGTTTCTGTCGGCCTCAATGTTTTATGTATAGTTCCTGCGTAATATTTGCATAAGGTAGAATTGCACCGGTCGTCTCTTCCCTCAAAATCTTACCCTGCTTCTGCAGGAGCTGGCGCTGGGCAGTAGAAGACAGTAGATAGACCAGGGGGAAGCCTGGCACGGTGATTTCTTCAGGCTTGCATAGAGTTAATCCTCTGGGGACTTGAAGGAAAACATGAAGTAGTGCCAAGAATTGAGGTCGAACGAAGCTTGAGGGACAAGTCCAGCCCCTGCCTGAATCAAGTCACAACTCCCTTAGTACTCCTTCTGGTAAACCTACGCATGAGTCCAAGTACTTCAAACATTATTCAAGAAAAGGAGATACCCCGGAGGCATGTGTCCAGTGCACACAGCGTATCTGGTGGAGGTGGATGGAAAGGTGGCCAGAGCACGCCAGACTTCTCCTGGAGTAACCAGGGGCCATTACAAGTGCCCGTGTCCTCACTTCAAGGAATGAGTTGTCACGGGAGGAGCAGATTGCTAAGTGTTTGTGAGGGTTGAAAGTGGGATAGAAATCAGGGCTGGACCCAGCTTCCCCTCCACCTGAAGTGCTGGGTTTGAGATAAGTGGATGTCAAACCTCTGTCTCAACTGCTGCATCAGGAACAAAGCAGTGGGATTTTTTACCCATTAATTTAGCCAGACTGACCCTTGACTTTCCATCAGGGTCACATTACATCAGCAATCAAATGATGCTGCAAGTATCTGGACCCACAGCCTGCAAACCACCCCTCGCAAGCATGCCTTCATTCTGGTCTGAGGCAGTAAGGATCTCCCCCAAAAATGCAGTCTTCTGGTGGCTCCTCATGCACAGGAAGGATCATGCATGGGCCCAGTCCTGGCGTAGCTTTCAGCCCTTTGAGTGCATAAGGTATCTTGTAAAAGGGAGTTAAGAGCCACATTTTCTCTTTCATGGGCAATCTGGAGAGTTCTGAATTTTTTTTTTTCTTTAAAGCAATACAAAACCTCAAAGTTAGACTTCTGGTGAAGAGCATCACAAAAGTAATAGAGGCCATGAAAACGCAGGCCTTCTCATTTCAATTGCATTTTTTCCTAGAAAACCGTCAAAAGTAAACAATTCAAATGTGCCTTTAAAGTACAAAAAAGCAGGCTTTGTACAAGGGGTGCTCAACAGGTGGTTTCCATTTCAATTTTCCAACTGAAAATGTAAAAATCATCTTTATGCAAGATGTGGGCTTTCGGTGAATTGACCTTGTCCTGCCTGGACAGTTGGGTCAGGCCTGGCTTTGAAGGAACTAGCCTTGCCATGAACAGCCACTGCTTCAGCATTGCTTGGGCTATTGCCTTCATTTTGCAAACCCTTGCTCTAGGTTCAGCTCCTTGGACTTATTCTGCACCCTTCTGCTGGGGCAGGCAGCACTGATGCAGGGTGCTGTAAGAGTGGGGCTTGCTGCTGAGTATTGCTCGTTAAAGCAAAGGGGTCCTGGGATCATAGAGTAGTTTGGGTTGGAAGGGGCCTTTAAAGGCCATCTAGTCCAATCCCCTGCCATGAGCAGGGACATCTGCAACCAGAGCAGGTTGCTCAGAGCCCCGTCCAGCCTGACCTGGAATGTTTCCAGGGATGGGGCATCTACCACCTCTCTGGGCAACCTGGGCCAGTGTTTCACCACACTCATTGTGAAAAATTTCTTCCTTCTGTCTAGTCTAAATCTGACCTCTTTTAGTTTAAAACCATTACTCCTTGCCCTATCAATACTGGCCCTGCTAAAAAGTCTGTCCCCATCTTTCTTCTAAGTCCCCTTTCAGTACTGGCAGGCTGCAATAAGGTCTCCCCAGAGCCTTCTCTTCTCCAGGCTGAGCAACCCCAACTCTCTCAGCCTGTCCTCACAGCAGAGCTGTTCCATCTCTCTGATGATTTTTGTGGCCTCCTCTGGCTCCGCTCCAACAGGTCCATGTCTCTCCTGTGCCGAGGTCTCCAGAGCTGGATGCAGCACTGCAGGGGGGTCTCACCAGAACAGAGGGGCAGAATGTCCTCCCTCCACCTGCTGGCCATGCTGCTTTGGGTGCAGCCCAGGGTACGATTGGTCTTCTGGGCTGCCAGCGCACATTGCCAGTTCGTGCCCAGCTTTTCATCCACCAGTGTGTGGGAATGGGTAGTTTGAGTTAACTCTGAGACACAGAAGGCTGAGTGGTCAGCACGGTAAGAGGAAATTTGGCAAGGTGCCTGGGGGACTTCAGGGAGATTGGGAACAGCTGGGACATGCCGGCAGAGTGAAATACCTCCTAGAAGGGGACTGTGGGTTACTCTTGGCACCTGAGCTGAGTTGAGCTTTGATTTAGGACAAGGTCTGGAAGCAAATTGAAGAGTAAAGCATAAAGGAGCAGCTGGGAGAGAAGGAGGTTGGTTGTGTTTGGCTGGTGGCTGGTGCTGCTCTCCCCAGCTCCCATGGGGAGCGGGGCCAGGAGAGCTGGTGTCAAGGGAGTCACAGTAAGTGTGGTGTTGCTGTGTTCTTCAGCCCCGTTGTGCTAGCCTACTGTTTGAAAAGGCACTCTCCACCTCCAAAAAGTGGTGTGTTCCCTAGAAGAAGGAAGGCAGTTGAAGTTGTTCAGCAGGGATGGGGTAAGGAGGGGCTGGAACCAGGCAGCAGCTCTGCTGTGCTGTCAGAAAAGTGTGAATCTGTGTTAAGCGTTTTTGTAGGTAATTAGCTCTATAAGGCAGATTTGAGCTTGGTTGTGTCTTGGCCACTTTGCTCTGGGACAGCCACCTGTAAGGCAGTAACGCTTTGTTGTTCTAGTGGCCTCTCAAATCGATGCTGCCTGCGTTTTGGGAAGCAAAGGAGCCGAGTTTGCACAAAGGCTTGGGGATGAGATGATATCCCCAAACCCAGAACACGTGTACCAGTACTAGCACTGGTGCAGCAGCTATGGTCTGCAAAGATGTTCTGTCCCCCACTGCCCCCAGGTCTGTTCCCAAGTGGAAATGGGCCGTGCATGGACCCCTTGGTGTGGCCTGGGCACAGGAGGAAGAAATGATGTTTGTGACTAGCTGATGGCATGGGTGCTCTGGAAAGGGGTGAAGAAGAAGGTGGAAGTTGATGGGGTGGTTCTGTGCTCATCGCTGCAGGTTTGTTGGCTCATAAGGAAGCGTGCTGTACTGCAAGAAGCTGCGTTGCCCATTGGTCTGGGGATTGCTGCCTTCTCTGTAACTTTGGTCTTTGGTACAGAGTTACGGTTGGGGGAGAGCTGCTTCCTTGATCATGCTCAACTCCTGAAAGTGGTGTGCAAGTGACTTTGGTCTGGCAAAACTCCCTGAGCTTTCCTGGTTCCTCTACCTTGTCCTCAGGGCAAAAGCACAGTCACTGGGATGCAGAGGATTTGTCACCGAGTGGGTTCTTGCACTTGAAGTATGCACAGATGCCCTGTCTTCAGTGTTTGAGATGAAGGTGCAGTGAGGTCTCCAACATCCCATACTAAGGGAAGAACTAAGGTTAACTAGGGCTCTTGAATGCAGGTGCTCTGAATTGCAGCTGACATTCCTCTTGGGAGAGCTCAGGAGCCACAGGGGATGATGTTGAGTGTGAGGGGCAAACCTTTAACTTGCTGACATGCATTTCTGCTCTAACAGTGTCTTGCTGTGACAGGTTTTATTCCTTTAGCGGCCTGTGGCTGCCCAGTAGAGCAGAGGGCTGCTGGGATGCTTTGGTCTGGTGCGTTACCCTGAGTCCCAGGAGGACCTTACCCAGGCTGAGCATCCCTCGGCAGTGGAGCCTGGCTGGGAGCTGCTGGATGGCAGGGCAGAGAGATGTGTGCTGGCAGCAGTGGGCATCAGTAGCCAGCTTCCCACAGGCATCTCCTGAAGGTGCAGAAAAAGGAGCAGGAGAGGATGGACTATCTGATTTGAGCAAATACATGAAAATTTCCTGTTTCTTAGCTTTCATGCCTATGCTTTATGCTGGGCTGCCACATGTTGTAGGGTTGGAGGGATGTTGAAACTAAAAAAAGTATAATGCTTGTGGGCTGGGTTTAAGGAGCATGTGTACACACATGCAAAGTCAACCCCTGTGTATGTGGCTAGAGGACCTGAATTGGAGAAGTCATCATGTAATTTGTATTTATACACATAAGTAGATATTTCTGTATTTGGTGTGGGGGGAAAAAAACCTCCAGCATCAACACAAGAGAGTCCAATATGGCTGATCTGGAAAGAAAACGTGGAATATAAAGTTGCCTTAAGTGTCTCTAGTGCTGCATTTGTACTCTGTCTTTTGAGGTAAAAAGGAGACAATATGGTACCTCTGGTGCAAAAAAAAAACCAAAAAACCAACCACTTAAAGAACGGAACTTTTAAGTGTATGGACCAACCTGGAAGAATTGAGACAGTGGCAAAGTACTGAGATGCCAGCTGAAGAGGCATATGACTTTGACCCACCTCTCTTCTCCCAAGTGAATCTTTCTGAAACACTGCAGAGCCTTATATCTGTAAACACTCAGCCCTCACAGCTGGCCTTGCATGTCACTGGAAGGAAAATACTGCAGATTTTTAGCGGGTTGATCTGCTTCATGCTGGTTTCTCATGGAGAATGAAGGAATTCTTTCTAAACCTCAAAATGTCAGTCTTCACGGCTGGCCAAGGAGTGGAGCTAAGTGATAAATGGGGCAGACTTCTGTCTTGTAGTGTTTTTCCCAATGCTGAAAATAGTTTTCTGGGGTTTATTTTGTTTTTTAAGGAACAAACTGCTCAAATCTGAATTTGGAAACAGGTTTAGTCAAAATGTAGTAATGATGTTGATGGAAATATCAGCCAGAAGAAACTGGTTTCCTGATACTTGTTTTCAAAGCAACCATTTAGCTTCTGCATGATGCTGTCAGTTTTCTTAAATTCGTGGCTTAATCAAAGCCACTTTGCCTGCTTCCACTTTGGACTGTGGAAGGCAACTTTGTTAGTTGAGCTGCAGAAGCAGCAAATGACACTGGGTTGTAGAAGGGGCTGGAAGCTTTAGAGAGAAAATGTACCCTGCTGCATTCAGATTTGGTTGTGTTGACTTTTTCTGCACCTCAAATATATTCCCTATTCCTACAGCAAGTCAGCATGAGCCAAGAGGGGACTGGTGTTGTCTGTAGCTGGGTTTCACGGCATTTATTCATCTATAGCTCTGCTGGAATGTTTGAGCTTTGTGGAGCAAACCTCTCAGAAGTGACGGGCCGTAGGAAATGGCTTGTGTGTGTGGATGCAGTTGGCATCTGCTGCAAGGGGTAGGATGCTCAGCAACATCATAAGCACTGTGCTAATAATGCAAAGTGAGATGTCTTGAGCTGGCAGGAGGTCCTTGTAATGGTGAGGATGGATGTTAGTATCCTGATTGCAGAGGAATCCTACTTGTCGTCTGAATGTTCAGGGCATGGAAAAGATGAGTTTCTGAGACCCTTCTTGGAGAGGGGGAAAGTCAGAGCTGGGGTGTGTTAAGCTGCCTTTTTTTTTCCTGTAAGCATGTTGAGAGTGTCACACTATCAAGAAAAGACATACCAAGGAGGAGAGGTTATTAAAACACATTTCAAAAATAGCTGAAAATAGAGCATATTTGGGTTTTATTGACCAGATTTGTAGGAATCAATGCCTCTCTAGGCTATGGTGGAGGAGCACAGCCATCCTATTCGCCAACTGGTGTGGCAGGTCCAGCTGCTCTGTGGTACCACCAGGTTCTTGCCATAGACATGTCCTTTCCTGGGTTCCACAGAGCTGCAACACGGCCAGCCTGTGCTCATGGTGGGAGTGCTGCTGCTTTATGGAGCAGATGCTGCAAGACAAAGTGCTCTACAGTGAAAATATCAGACTAGATTTATACATGATGGCAATCTGCCATATGTAATCCTGGCTGTCTTGTTTTGGGGAAGGGACAGCACAGTGCCAGGGCTGTGTGAACTGGGATGTGGGGACAGTGCAGCTGCAGAGCAAAGCTCAGATTTGCTGTCCTCATCCATCTGGAGTTCACCTCTTGTTTCTCCTGAAATGCACCGAGAAGATCCCTTCTTCCCTGTGGTCCTTGCATCTTCCAGTCAAGAGTTTGAAGAGCACTCCTCTGCCTCTCCAGCGGGATGGGTACCACTAGCCTGACCTCACTTGAAGTCACTTCATCCCTTGCCAAAGCTGCCGCTGTCTGTAGGGTCACCTCAGCAGATTGACATCCTCTTTTGGACTTCTGTGCTCCTTGGAAGGATTTCAGCCTGCTGCCTGAGACAAGTGCATGAATGAGTTGACCAGGCTGCTCTAACGCTCATCAGATATGTCCTTCTGCCTCATCTGCAAAGGATGCTGAGGCCTGGCTCACCAGCACCCCGCTCCAGCCTCTCTACTTCCTCTGCAAGGAAAGAGAATCCACGTGAAAGGGAATGTGTCACCATTTTCTTCTCACAAGAGACATTCAGACCTAGTCCAGGACAGCAAACTCCAATTATTGGGTGGGTCAGGAGCCCACAGCCATACAACAGTCCTTTGAAGTCAGCATTAACTGAGAGTGGAGGTGGGTAACATGGAGTCAAACTGGAGCTCAGCACAGAGCAGCATGGACAATACAGAGGTGTTTCTGTATACTCATGTTTCTTCTGAAGCTCTGCAAAGCAGATGCCAAGATGTGGTGCCTGCTTGGCTAATGGTGGCAGCAGAGAAGATTTTGTCTTTAAAGATGGTCAGGCAGTCTCTGAGGATCACTTTGAGTGTTTTCTTCCCTAGACAGAGATGCTGAGGCTGGAGACCCAGAGTTATGTGAAGCAAATCTTGGAAGAGCTTTCTCAGGCTTGGTAAACCAATGTCGTGGCTTAGCCCCAGCCGGCAACTAAGCCCCATGCAGCTGCTCACTCACTTCACCATGGTGGGACAGGGGAGAGAACCAGAAGAGTAAAAGTGAGGAAACTCATGGTTTGAGATTAATAAGTAAAGCAAAAGCTGCGCACGCAAGCAGAGCAAAACAGAACCCATTCCCCACTCCCCAGGGGCAGGCAGGTGTTCAGCCATCTCCAGGGAAGCAGATGCCAACGCTCCGAACATCCCTCCGCCCCTTCCTTCTTCTTCGTCCCAGCTTTATATACTGAGCGTGACGTTATGTGGTATGGAATATCCCTTTGGCCAGCCTGGGTCAGCTGTCCCAGCTGTGTCCCCTCCCAGCTCCCCGTGCACCCCCAGCCTGCTCGCTGGCGGCCCAGCACGAGAAGCTTGACTGTCCTTGACTACTTAGCAACAACTCAAAACATCAGCACGTTATCAACATTTTCTCATCCCAAATCCAAAACACAGCCTCACGCCGGCTTCTATGGAGAAAATTAACTCTACCCTGGCTGAAACCAGGACAACCAAGCAGGGACAAATAAAACAGCTCACTGATTCTGATTAGAGAGCGCTTTGAGCTCAATTGAAATGTGAATAGCAAGTCTAATTTTCTAGCTTGTGGCATGTTCCTCCCTGAGACTCCTGGAAGCCTGGAAGGACTAGGCATAGGAAAACACTAACTGAAGTTACATGCTGAAGCAGATGAATTATTTATTCTGCTCATAGAAAAGCCGGTTCTCTCCAGCAAGTTGCTCATCCTATTTTTAAGCTGTGGGGGTGGTTTGAACGGCGCACTGCTCTGAGTCAGGCATTAGTTGTCCCCAACAAGCAGCTAAGCAGTCTTCTGCACGGTGAGTGGGAGTGACCATCGTGCCTTGGGCTGCACAGTGTTGGGGAGGATACCGGTGATGGTAACTGTCATGGAGCATTTCTATGGGGGCAAAAGCAGTCTTCTATATAAGTTAGAACAAGTGCATGCTTAGCCTGGATAAGCCATTTGCCTTGAACCTCAGAGATCAGATCCAAACCTATCAGAAAATGATAGAAGTTTCCCAGGGATTTGCGTGGGTGGTAGAGCTGGCTGCCTTTAACCACAGGCTGGGACAAATGTTGGCCCAAGCAACTGGACAGCCCTGTACAGGTCTCTGGGCTTTGCAAGGGTCTGTGTGTTGTGCAGAGTGATCTCTTCTGTAGCTGGGGAGCCTTTGCAGGCTGTTTTGGATGTTGAGCTCAGTTCATCTGAGCAACTTGGTCAGCTGGTGTCAGCAGTTTTTGGCTTCTGTGCTTGGTGACTCTGTCACAGAGGGTTTGATGCAAATTGAGCAAAAAAAGATGAAAGTCTTGCTCCAAAGAGCTATGAAGTGTGCAGTCCTGTTGCCTCCTCCAAATATCAGTGGGCTCCATCCATTGCCTGCATCTGCCCAGGACCTGGTGGGTCCTGGAGCTATAACCCATTCCTGGCTGAGTGCATGGCATGACCATTCACTGGGTGACCGGTGGGAGTACGGGGAAGGGATTTCTCCACCCGCATGCCTGCCTTTCTGTGTTTTGCTGCAGTCTTGGTCTCTCATGGCAGCTTAGGTTTAAACACCTGGTCCTGAAAGTTATGGGGAAATCTGTCTCCCATCCAGACAGTCAGCTTTACAGTGTTTGCCTTAAATGTCCTTATAATGTCTTCTGTTAAGAGCTCAAGCCTGAGGTAATATCTGTAACTCAAAAGTATTCCCAAAGAATTACTCGGTGCTGATATTTTGCTCATCCACAGCCCTTTAATTGAAAGCCTGAGCAGTGTTATAGCTTAGTTCCCTGGTACCCCGATAACCGTGCTCTGTCCTCACGAGCTCCCCGCCAGAGCCGCTCTCGCAGCGGGCTCAGCTCAGAGTGCCGCTGGCTCTCCAAGAACTGGAGCTGAGCGCTCAGCCACCGCGCTGATCCCAGCGCTCGTGTTTGGCAGAGGCACAGCCTGTTTCTAAAATTGTCTCCGCGATAGTTTTGCATGGGTTTGCATCTCCCAGACGGACGAGCCGGGTGGTATTTTATATGGTGTCATTGTTTGTTTAGCTAATGAGGTAGGAAAAAACAAAGAGCTGGGATCTTTGGCTCTATGAAACAGCTGTCAACAAGCAGCCCTGCGAGAGGAGAGGAGCAGGGACCCAGCAGCTAGGGCACTGAACCGGGGCTCTGAGGGATGGTTTCGATTCCTGACGCAATACAGTCATGGACGAAATGTAGAAAAGGATGCCTCAGCCCAAAAAAAGGGGGGACATGTTGAGAGCTGCGTGCTTTTGCTGGTTTCTCTCCCAGGGAGCAACTGCTCCAGTGGTGCGCAGCGGAGGCCGGCTTTTGTCTGCCCCTGCGCGCCTGGAGTGAACGTGACCCACTTCTGCAAACGTTTCCAGAGTCTTCCTTCTGGAAGAACTTGCCCACAGAAGCGTGGTTTCCCTCCCTCATGGCTTGTGCCCTACCACGTAATGTGGGGCAGTTCCTTTAGTTGTTTTTATGTGGTGCTGAGGAGGCCAGTGAGAAGCTTTTGCCTGAAGGAGCTCTGCTGGAGAGCAGAAAGCACAAGGAAAACAATAAAATATCTTCCTGCATCCCCCCTTTAGTTTGCCATTTTGACTTCAGATGCAAGCTGCCATCGTTTCCACATGGAGCAGCCACATGAAAAGCACCACTAAACAGTTCTCTGAGTTTCTCAACAAGAAACACAGCAGCTAAATATATTTAATCTGTGGGTATTGTTCATCTTGGCTTTAATTTCCTGTTCTCAAAAGGTTTAGGAATTTAAACCCATGAATCATTACTGAAGCTGTTAATGCTTGGAGCCTTTTTCAGAAATGGAGATAAAGGAACTGATATTAATACCAGCTTAGCATGACTTCAGCCAGAACTCCGTGAGAAGTTCACTGCCATCCCAGAGATATCACTTGGTTTCTAACAATGATGAAAGCTGCCAAGAAGTGGGTAGGTGGATGAGATCATTCTCCCCCAGGTAAATAGGATGCTTCCATTTAAAAAAAAAAAAAAAAAAAAAAATTATCTCTGGTAGGCTACAGGCTGCATCTTCCCCATCTGGAGACCTCTAGAGCACTGTACTGTTCCTCTGTTTCTAAAATTGCAACGTCTATTCAAGCAGTGGATTTTTCGGAGTGTATTCATGACATTTCTCTGGGACTGGAGGTCATGCACTTGCTCATATTGAATAAAAGATTGGAAGAAAACTTTGCTCAGTTCCATCTAGCCGGGCTTTCGGGTTCCTGCTTGTATACTTGCATGATGTAAGCGTCCTCCCAAAGTCCTGACTTTAACAGGCTCCCACACACCTCAGAAGCAAGGTCTCACCATGAGATGCTTCAGTGGAGGATGTGACTTCCACTTCTCTGGAGGCTGAGTGGTATTCAGGGTAAATCAAGTTATTAATGTTCTTTCAAGAGTCTGGTTTGGCTGCAAGACCACACCAGGCTTCCTTTGACTCCTCTGGGATTGAACCCTGAAGGTCAAAACAAAGTCCGGGAGAACTTACAGAAAGGTCCTAGCTAATGATTGTAGTTAGAAGTGAAATGAAAACTACGTGGGGGACTGGTTTTTAATTTCATGTTGACTTGTTCACTCTTTTCTTGTTTGGTTTGTACCTTTGGGTAGCACAGAAGCAGAGAAAACTACAAGGAAGCTGTAGGGAAACATTTGGAAGGAATAAGCTTGGTCTTCCTCAGCAGGTTTGCTCTGATTGCTCTTCTCAGGAGGGAAGAGGAGTGGCCTGGTTTCTAGCATTTTTCCTTCCTCCACTTCCCTTGGAAAAAGGGAAGGCCCTGGTGTAGAGGAGGTAGTCCTGCTTGATCTTGCTTCCTGCACCGGTGGTGTGCTGGAGAGCTGCTGCTAACTGAGGTGGGGGATTGGTTTCTGTGTGCGTCCGTGCCCTGACCGAGAGTTCTTGCTGCCGAACAAGCATATGGTGGAAGGAAGGGTGGGGAGGGAGGGCATGAAGCACAGCAGTGTGGTGTGGCAGCTCAGGAATGTGCTGGATGTCCAGCGATGCTGCACCAAGTCACGCTGTTGGCCTGGAGCTGCAGCAGTTTCGTAGCAAGTGGAAGTGGCACCCTGTTTGGGAAGGACTGCACTATTTGCTTATATACGTGAAAATGTAGCTGAACCCTAATGAGAAATGGAGACATTCCTACAAGTACAGCTGCAATTTAAATTTCTGTCCTCTAAAACACTGTCTTTAAAATGTGTTAGAGTCCTACAAAGCAAAACGCTCAGAAATGCACGCCTGAGAGCCTGCAGCTTCTGGTACCAAAAATGGTGGCTGAGGCTGAATGCCTGCGGGTAGTCGGTGTGATGGCTGCTGCCCTTCTTTCACCTAAGCACCCGTGAGCCCGTTCCGAGCAGTTTGGATTCGCCCTGGACGCGCGCAGCAGAGCCCTGGGGCATGCTCGCTCCCGATGAGCTGCTCGTGAGGGAAAGGCCTCTGTCCCCTTCTGGCCTCTGTTCTCCATCATCAGGTAGCTCCGGTCCCTGAGGCTGCAGCCCATGACTGCATCTCTTCCTTTCACAGAGCGCTCTGGAGCCGCTCCCGCTCCTGGAACGAGCATGCTCAGAGCCAGAAAGCATCAGGCTCCGTCTGAGCCTCTGGGGCTGTCTCTCCATCTGTTTGTTTAATGACGCACAGCAGCCTCATCTCTGACTTTGCACCCTCAGGACAATAATCCACTCTGATGTTCAGGCCAGCCAGCTATTCTTCCGAGACGAGACTGCGGCTGGTGCACTGTAGGTCGGAGACGGTTTAAAATTCTTCTGAATTGCTTTATGGCTCAAAATGTTGCTCTGAGATCTGCAGGATACACAGAAGCCTTGCACAAGTTGGCTTGCTTTTTTCTGCTGAAGGAATGGGTGGGCCTCAAAACCCAGATACCCTTGCTTGATCTGGTGGGGAGGACACCGGCTTGAAGGTTGGGAGCAGAGGGTCTTTACCTGGCTCTGACGTGTGGCCTTGGCCAAGCACCTTTGCTCTCCTTTTCTCTCCTCACTGACAGCGTAGTGAGAACTGCTCGGGCCCTTTGTGGTAGGACAGAGGCACGAACGTTTGCAGGGTTGTTTCCATTCTGTAAAGCTGAAGGAAGTTCACAGTGATGGTGGTGGCAGTAGAGTTGACTCTTAGAAGCTTGTTACACGGTTTCGTGAGGCAGCAAGGGGGAAATGACTTGCTGTGTTTGCTAAACAATCCAGAACAGGCAGGATCAGGAAATACCTATGGCAAAATGGGCCTGCCAGGGCAGCATTGGAGCTGCCCTGTATCCTGTAAATACTGTGTGGTTAATAGAAGAAGAAAACCCAACTGAAAGGGAACACTAGCTTGAGATACAGCACTTTGTAGTAGATGCTTAGAAGAACCCATGCCCAGGGTAGAGAGGGAAGGAGGGGTGAGCATGAGCAGGGCAGTGGTGCCAAATGATGTCTGAAGGAAGTTGGCCACTGAAATCACTGACTGAGAGCGGCAAAGCTTTAGGGAAGAGAGACCTCAGTGAAGTGCTGGTTTCAAAATCCTCCTTTGCTCTAACTGCTTGGTTCCTATGGCTTTTCGCATGAGAAAGTGGTGTGGTTCCTCTGTATGCAGGAGCTCAGGCTGCCAAAGGGAAGAGCAGCAGGGACTGTATCCCTTTGGGGATGCCCGGGTGGTACTAGTCAGAGTGAAATACCCCCCAGGAAAGGAAGGCTCCCTCAGGGGCGTGTTTGGGGTTTAGTGCCCCATTAAATAAGGGGAAACATACTCTTCCTTCAGGGATGGGATGGAATGAGGAAAATGCTTGGTTTTCCTATACTAGCTCTTTCCTTTTGTTGTGGAGGTCATATGTGCTACGTCCGGCTTGTTTCGCCTCACATCGCGTTTCATATGTAGGCCAAAGAGATTGCCCAAATAATCTGGTTCTGTGCACAAGTCCTTGTAGAAAATGGGGTCCTGCTCTGCCATGTGCAGTCCAGGCCCAGGGCACTGTGAGCAAGACTTTCTGAAGCAGGTGATATAACTTCAAGGTTTTTTGCAGGCTCTGGGTGGTCCTGGCTCCCTGTGGGAACAGGAGAAGCTGCTTCAGGGGCCCTAGAGAATGAATGTAGGGCTGGGGATGGTGAGGGGGAAGTACTCTACCTGCCATGCCATTGAGAAGCTCAAGCCCACCAAATAGCCATGGCTGAACATCTGCAGTTGCTGGCAAAGGCAATGCCAGGGCGAGTGAAATGCAAGCCCTGAATTAGAGGCACATGGAGCGGGGTAAGAGGGAGGCACGGATCGGAGGAAAGCAGCAGCTGATGCGTGCAGGCATCCTTCTCCAGGGTGAAGGAGCAGGAGCAATCGCCTTTCCAGAGCCAGCCATTACCCAGCGTGGTGCTGAGCACAATGGGTACTGTTTGTGCAAAGTCACCAACAGTGCATTAACAAAAGCCCCAATGAAGAATAGAGCAGGCTTATCATTCACTGAGGACCTGCAGCTAAGCCAAAAAGGTCATGTATGAAAAATGCAGATGGGAGCACGTGTCTGCATGCACCCACCTGTGTAACTGAGGGATGTGTGCCCAGGGCAGGCTGGTCTGCTTGGGTCTGGTGTCTTGAGATGCTTTGGTACAAAAGGTTCTCTTGATTCACTTGACCCTGCGTTCAGGCAAGGAGCTTGATTTCAATGAAACAAAGTCAAGCCCTCATAAAAACAAGAGTTATTTTGAGAGTGATTTTTTGAATGCTTGAATTGATTCCATTGAGTGGGATCTGGTTTGTTGATATCTTTTTTTTTTTAATTAAAATGGATTCTCAATATAGACTTGAACATTTTAAGATGCTTCCAGTAGGGCATCCCTAATTGATAATAAAGCCAGGGCTATTTAAGTCTTTCCCCACTGTACCTTTGTGAAGGAACCTCAGAGCTCTGGATGGTGCTTGCTTGCAATGCTATTGGAGTGGGAAGAGCTATGGATGTGTGGGGACCCTTCCACCTCCATAGCACAGCATCTTATGGAGTTGATCCATTGTCAGACTGTGCAATCAGCCTTTCAAATTCATCCATTTGCATCCCAGTAATAATGGAACAAGGCATTTTCTTCTCCATTATAAAAAAAGTCTCCCTCTGCTCTGCCTTATTCAGAGGTGTTCAGGGAATCTGGCTCTCTCCCCTGCTCCCCCAAAGTACTTTTCTTTCTCCAAAAGCCGCATGTTGCGTTTTTCTCTTGCCCTGGCAGATGGATTTGGATGATTGTATGTGCTCAGGGTTATTGCTGCTACCTGCTATTTTAGCAGGAAAAGCCCCTGCATGCAGAAGAGAACAAAGCCCGAGGATTCCCGAGGTCTCCATTGATGCAGAAAGCACTGAGCGGAGCGTGAAAGAGATGACAGAAGCGCAGCAAGATCCTCCTCCATCCCTCCCCCTTCCTCACCCTCCGATTCAAGGAGCAGGGGCTGGTTTGTGAATGAGAAGCCGAAACCCGTTCAGACGGAATGAATAACCGATAAAAGCACACAATAGCGGCTGCTCGCAAGCTGAGGTCAGCAACGAAAAGGTAGCGGTTCTCAAGAGGGGGCTTATTTCCTGGTGAGCCATTGGTGCGTGACAGATGGAAGGAACTAATAAAATATTACGGACTTGCAGAGCTTTGATCTTCCTGCCCTCCCCCCTCCCCGCCCCACCAAGGGTGCGGGCTGTGTTGTCAAAATAAATAGAGTGGAAATCTCATTTGGAAAAGGCTATCGTGGCAGCCATGGCTTGTGGAGAGAAGGTCAGGAGCCCTGATCCAGCACCATGCTTCAGGGCATGCTGGATTTTAGCCCCAGTGTGTTTTCGTTAGCCTTTGAAGCACCTGTACCCCTTCCCCTTCTGTTGATGCCGGCATGTCTTTCAGCCCACTTGCGGGTCTGCTGGAGCAAGGGTGGGACAAGAACAGCCATTTTGCAGCTTTGCATTTCTCTTGCAGGTTCTGGACTATGTGCAGGAAAGAGTAAAATGCATTTCTGGGTCATGTTCTCTCGTCTTGTAATTTCTGTTCCAACTGCCGCAGCTCCCAGGGACCCAGCAGCCCTGAGCTGGGGCCCTCAGCAGCCCCCAGCTTTGAATTTATTTTTGTCTTACTGTGACTAATCTTTAGGGTGAATATGTTTAAGTATTGTCTCTGGGGCTGTGATGCAGAGAAATTTGTTTTCTTTATGGAGAAATCACTATGGTAAGAGCCTCAGCCCTGGGGCTTGAATGCAAAGAGCACGAGCCTTGGCTGCGTGCAGAGCTGCCTCCCTGGACAGAGCCCTCCTTGATTTCAGGTTGTCTCTCTGCTGTTGTCCGTCAGTCTGTCTGTCACTGCACAAACAGAGGAGAGTTAGCAATTCGCATAGGGCTTTATGGCTGTATAGGATTGAATTGGGATTACCTTCCCCCCCCCCGCGCCACCCTCCTCTTAACAAGGGGTGTTTGTGAGGGCCTCTCTTGAAAATGCATTTCTTTGTTAAATCATCTGGTCTGGCTCTATTCAGAACTGCTTCTTTCCTGAGCTCCCGCCTTGGTCCTGCCGTGCCCACATGCCACTTCTAAGCAGCTGTCCCCTGCTCCACCTCACTGTGACAGTTTCGTTGTGGCCATCACTCGATGCTGCACAGGCAGCTGGTCCACATCTCTGCCACTGATGGACCTCCCAGGCTTCGCTGCACCAGCGTCTGCCTTGGCCCCTCCTGCCAGCCGAGGTAGGAAGCTGCCGCCGCAGCACATCCGTGACTCCCCGTTGCTCACTCCTTGTTTTGCTAGTTACGACCTGCGGCAACGGGCGCCCCGTCCCTGACGCGATGGAGCTGGGATGCCTCGCGTGCACATGGGGCGCGCGGGGTTTGGCTCTGCAGGTGTCCCCCCTCCCCGTACTGCTGGTTGGCTTCCTTGTGCTGCCCTTGCTGCCTTTGCTCGGGCAATGCCCCGGCTCTTACCCCCTCGGCCTCTTGTTCTACCCTGTTCCCTTGCGTTCTTGCGCTGACACCGTGACTCTTGCACCACCAGCCCCCCGAGTCTCTTCTCTGAGAGAAGTTTGAATCGGTGATCGAGGGCATTGAGGGCGTTGTCGCCCCTTGCGCGGGGAGGTGTTGGCATAGCCCCACGTTTTAATTCTTGGAGCGGAGGTGGCGAGGGGTCCGCTGCGTATCGGAAAAAACACACACCCTTGCTCAGCTTTTTATTAGGTTTTCTTTAGTGCAGTGTAGGAGGGTTAACTCTGTTAAAGAAACACGTAATGCTTCTTTTTATTTTTTTTTCTCATAAGTGGAAATATATGTGGCTTCTCACTAAGAAGTATTGATCCAGAACTACATACAGAAGCAACCTGAGCGTGTTAGCAGAGATGGGAAACATAGGGAAACCATACAAGTGTCGTGGCTTTCGTTTGAAGATTGTCACAGAACCTTGCAGAAACGCGGGAATAGAAACACGTGAGGGCAAAGGATTTGTTTAACGTCAGGGTATAACATTGCAACTCAGGGCTTCCACGGGGCCTTTCTGTTTCAGATACTGTATTTTACTTTTTTGCCCGTGAATTTACTGCATTCCTTGGCTGGTCCCATGGGCACTTAATATAGCTGGGGGGCTCCAGATCAGGGTGCAATGGCAAAGCTGCAGGTGTGCAGCTGTGGAGTCATTTTCAGCTGTGTTGCAGATCTTGCCTGCCTGGCTTCATTTCAGCAGAAAGCCCATGGCTCCTGCTTGTTTTTTGTGGGGGTGGCTATCCCCTTGGCCGAGCAGGGGGAGGGAAGGACGGGCTCTGCCCCTGGGTGGGTGCAGAAGTAACATCCCTGCTCAGGGAGAGCAGACCCCAAGGGATGCCGGTGACACACCGGGAGCTGGGCAGGGAGATACCTGTGAGAGTCAGGGCTGGCTTGTCTTTTTGGTTCCTATTGTCTAACACTGAGAAAACTGAAAAATTGTGAGTAAAAATGGCTCTTCTGTCCTTTAAATTTAAGGGCAAAGTGAGGAGGGAGGCCTGTACAGATTCAATGCATAAAATATCTAGTGCTTTTTAACTTGGTTCGCCAAAAACTCTTAGTAAGCCTTTTTGCACTGATCTTGGACAGGAAAAATGTTGCAAAATACCACATTCTCCTTGGATGATAACATTGTTTCCTGCCCCGCTCTAACACCAGCCGTGCCGTCCTTTTCCCTCAATTCCTGGGATTGCTTTCCTCAAGTGTTTGCGTTCGCCGCCGAGCTGGACTCTGACATTTCCTACTGGTTTGGGGGGATTGGCTGAAACTGCTCCAAGCCTCGAGGCAGCGTCGCCCGAATGCTTGCTTGCTTGCTCCTCGGGAGCTAAATCTGTGTTCCCAGCTGATATTCCGGACAAGATCCCACCCCTTCATCTCCAGAGAGCCAGCTGGCACGTGTAAATCCAATGAGCTGGATTTATAACCGCCACATGGAAGTGACAAGGTAAGTGCCAAAGCTGTATCCTTTGGTTATCCCCGGAGAGCATCACGGAGCTCTGGAGTTCAACACATCACAGATAATGTGGCTCCTTCTGCGGACAGATCGGCTTTGATTTTTCATAAATTGGCTTTGATTTCCATATACTGTTCAGAAAACCCTGGTTTGAGAGTGGTAGTTCTGGAGCTGGTTTGTGTTTAGAGTGGATATACGTGCCTGGAGACCTGTGTTGGCTGTTTGCCCCATCCCTTAAACAGGTGTCTGATTCCTTGCCTGTATTTCCACCACAATGTTTCTTTCAAACATGCAAGATCCAAAATCCACCATGCAAGTTGCAGTATGCTTTATGGGGAGGGTGTTTGGCATCAAAAGAAAGCCCGTGGCAGACAGAAGGGCGGTGAGCTTCCCTGGGCATGCCGTGGTGACCCTGCCATCGCTGGTGGCCAGCTGACCATCTTCACCAGGTGGTGACGTGGAGCCTCAGCCCAGCTTCCATAGTCCCGTTCACTCTGACAAAGTCTTGCCAGTGTCTTCAGACTGAAGTATTAGACTGTGAAGGGAAGAAGCTGAAGGACGAGCATAGCTGCGGGCTCTGCTGCATCTTAACACGCTGCTGCCATCTTCACAGCAGGAAGGAGTGGCTTGTCCCTCTCCTTTCCTGGTCCTGCAGGCAGTAACCCAGCATCTCCTCTCAGCAAGGCAGGCAATGGCAGGACCAAAAACTGGTCCAACTAAAGCAGTTGTCAGAACCAAAACCCGAGTACCCACCTTGCCTGCTCCTGCAGGCGAGGGCTGGGAGGGTTTTCTCCTCGCAGGTTGCTGTCATATGGTGCACATCAGCTTGGTATGCTGTTTACTGGCTTGTCCGCCCCAGAAACATTACACGGGGGGAAAGCTCTTGGCCAGCGAGAGGTTGAATTTTCCAGACTCTGTTCCCATTGGGGTTTCATTGCTTGCAACCCTTAGCGTGGTTTGCATTTTTTTTTTTTTCCCCTTAAATCCAGGCCTCTGCAACCTTAATTAGCTGACTGTGGACATAAGCTTGCTTGATATGTGACAGTTTTGATGGGGAAATATAAGCAAGGAGGTGGTAAGTAGAGATGCTCAGGGATAGTATTTTTGGTCTGTGGAAAATTTTAAGAGTTGGTGTCTGTCTTTTTTTTGCCCCTCTCTCTCTCTTTTTCCTGAACCTGGATACAAACTCAAACTTTCCTCCCATGCTCCCCCACCCAACAACCACCAAACAAGAACTTGCAGATCCCACCTCCCCTTCATGTTAAATAAAAACCTTAACTCTATTTATAACCTTTATTTAAACAAAGATTTTTATAAATACCCCAAAGTATTCCTGGTGACTCATAACTTTAAAAATGTCAAAATAGGCATTTCAAAACCTTTTTTTTTTCCATTCAGTGTTTCACAAAAGTATTTCAGTGCATTTGTTGAATGATGGTTTTGTTTAAAATAGGAGATTTCTTTGCATATCTGTCTTTGATGGCACATCCACAGCAGGTTCTGGAGACAGTTCAGTGTGGGGGCTCCCGGCAGCCTGTGTGACCTGGCTGGTTGGCAGCCCTGACCTGCACGAAGGCAGGCCAGGCTCCTCCATCCACTCGGAGATGGTCTCTCTGCTGCTTCCTGACTCAATGGACACAGCTGGGTGGAAACCTAAGCAGGTAGAAGAGCAGCCAGTTTAACTGTACAGGGTCACATGTGCAGCTGTGGGGCTTGTGTTACCCTTTAAGGCCACCCAAGGAGAGATGAAGGGGGCTGAAAGCTTTGTCCATGGCCTAGACCTTGGTCTGAGCTCAGGAATAACTGAGTGAACAGAGAAAAGGTCCAGAGCTGTGCTGGCTGCCTCTCTTCTCTGGCTGGTGAGCTGCTGGAGGGGGGCAGATGGCTCTCTCCAGGGGCTTTGCTGCTTTGCTGCTCCTTGGTTAGGCTCAGCACCAAAATCTCATCTTGAGGAGGGGAAATAGCAAAGAGTAAGCAGATTCTTACCTGCTAACAGCACCGGTGTCCTGCTAGCTGGACTAGCAAGGCGCTTCCCACTCAGCCTTGTGCTCTGCGTAACCCCTGCCCTTACCTTTGTCTGAACTGACAAGTGCAGAAAGGATTAGGGACATTTCTTCAGCTACCACAAAATAACAGCAGATGCTCCCAGCAGTGGGAATCTCGCCTACCCTGCATGGGACCAACGTTCAGTATAACCTCAGCCCGGTGTTGGTTGCATCTCCCGTCTGTAATTCACACAAGGAAATGGAGATGACGGCAGGTTTGAGAAACGCAAGTAGACTTGGGTCTAAAATGAGAAATATTAGAGAGGTGACTTGTGTGCAGTGTAGCCACGTTTGCCACCTTTAATTTTGAGATGCCCAACCCAAGCTCAGTGTGGCTTATCCAAATCTCTGCTGGGGAGAGAAGCTGTGTCCCTTGCTGCGTTATGAGTAGGGGACTGAAATGGCTCGGTGCTGTGTCCTGTTGCCAGGACCTGCTGGCTATGACCCAGCAGGAGCACAGGGAGCAGGCCCAGGAGGGACATGGTGCCCCAGAAGTGTTCACTACTTACGTGATGATTAAAAATGAAGCTGTTTTATTCAGTCATGCAAAGGTAAACCCAGTAGGGAACTGTCCCCAGAGTTGCTTTTACTTCTCGTGCAGTCTTTCCTGGCGTATTCTTATGCTTCAGCCCAAGTCCTTCCTTCTCGAGGCTGGGATAAATGGACACCCCTGTGGGCTGGGTGTCCAGGAGAGCTGCAGATGCATCTGCCTCAAGCCTCTTCCATCCTGGCTTCATCTTCTGAGCTCTTGCTCAACCTGCAGCCTCTCAGCACAAGGGGCTTGCAGACCCCCGATAGTCCCAAGCATGGTGAAAGTCAGCTTCTCTTGGTTTGCAGGTAGACCCCTTGCCATACGTGCTGATTCATTTGCAGAGTATGTGGTGAATCACGGTGGCATATGAGACAGTCTGAAGATAGTTTTCCAAAAGATGAAGTGAGACCTTTATTATAAGGGAACCCAGGCCTGTGGGTTCCTATTCCGGAGGTCAAACAGAAGGTGCAAAATGAGCATTCCTTTGCCTGCCTGCAGTCCCAGATGGGGTTATTGCCTAATAGATGGCTTCCTTCACTGCTTCCTCATCCCCTTTTTTGCCACTCTTTCCTTTCTTGCCTTGAACAAGCCCTTCACAGCAGAGGCTTGGGGGTGGCCCCCCAAGAAGTGGGGAGGACAGTTTTCTGATGTGTGCATGGCTGGTCTTGCTTCAGAGCAAAGAGGCAGCTGCCCTCAGATACCAGGATGCCCAGGGGATGTGTGATAGCCAGATGAAAAGGGAGAAACTGAGCCTGATTGATTTACAGCATGTAGGAGCTTTGTGTATATCTGTGAATATTTTTTCAGATATATACAATATTTGGCTGGCTGGAACAGTTATGTAACTTTTGCTATCATTCCACATAAAATATAGCCTGTTTCTATAGGTAATTATGTCCTGAAATCTAAGGATACATGAGTGAAGATGCATGTTGTGGTTTAACCCCAGCTGGCAACTAAGCCCCACACAGCTGCTCGCTCACTCCTTGCCTGGTGTGATGAGGGAGAGAATCGAAAGAGTAAAAATGAGAAAACTCGTGGGTTGAGATAAAGACAGTTTAATAAGTAAAGCAAAAGCTGTGTGCACAAGCAAAGCCAAACAAGGAATTCATTTGCTACTTTCCATCGGCAGGCTGGTGTTCAGCCATCTCCAGGGAAGAAGGGCTCTGTTACGTGTAACAGTGACTTGGGAAGGAAAATGCCATCACTCCAGTGTGCCCCCCCTTCTCCTGTCCTTCCTCCTTCTCCTCCCAGCTGAGCCTGATGTCACATGGTATGGAATATCACTTTGGTCAGTCAGGGTCAGCTGTCCCACCTCTGTCCCCTCCCAGCTTCTTGTGCCCCACCAGCCTCCTTGCTGGTGGGGTGGTGTGAGAAGCAGAAAGAGACCTTGAGTCTGTGTAAGCACTGCTCAGCAATAATGAAAACACCCCTGTATTATCATCACTGTTTTCAGCACAAATCCAAAATGTAGCCCCATACTGCCTACCATGAAGCAAACCAACTCTATCCCAGCCAAAATGGGCACATACTGACAGTTATACCTACCTCTTCCAAATCAGATCAACAGGGTAGTTTCAGGGTGTTTGAACCACCATCGAGCAAAATTTTGAGAGCTGGTGTGAAGTATCTGTAGACAGTCATTTTCTACAATCAATTACTGTGTCCTATGTTTTTGTCTGAGTTCAGGAGCCTGTTATGTTGTGTCGGCCCCTCTCATCTTTTAACCACAGCCATGCAATGAAAAAGAGCAACATTATGCTTGTTTCAGAATAATTGACTGTGATTAAATAGCTGCTTCCTTTTGGTGGAAGGTAACTGTCTGCATCTGTGTGAGAAGTGCCAGGTCCCCATTCCCTCCTTAAAGAATATCCATTTGAGGGGTGTGTTTATATCAGCCCTCATACCAGAATCTGCTCCATCCCCAAAGGGGGTCACTAATAGCACTGACAGTTTTCACAGCCACTCTCAGGAGATGCTGCTGCATATATAAAAAAAGCCTCTGCTCTAAACTCCCCTTCAACACAGAAAGAGTGGTCTTTATTTGCCACAAGGAGCTGCTGTGAGAGTGGATGAGTTAGTGTTTCAACAATGTTTGGAAGTATTTATAGCATTAAACTAATCTTTATATCACTCGGTAAATAGCTGTTATTTCATTATGGCAGGCTGCATATATGGGCTGTTATGGTGATGCAGCCAAAGGGGCTTTTGATACTTTACTCCCATTAGAAATTGGGCATACGCGTTTCCTGGTGCTTTTGAAAATTTCTGCAGCCAAATCATTAGCAGCAGGAGGGGAGATAGGGATGATAATATGAAATGCAGCTTCTCCCCCCATTTCTCAGAGAAACTTGGTGAGAGGGAGCAAAGTGAGGTTTCAAAGGGGAGTGGAAGTGCGGTATCGTTTAGCCCAAAGGTGTGTAGGTTCCACCTCTGTTCAGTCTTCTGCTTTATTTCATCCACGTGTGAATTTTAGACTCTGCAGCTAAGCTGATTTCTTTCTCCTGGCAGCAGCGAACTGTAATGTCTGCTCCCTGCTTCCAGCTGTGTCTTCCCATCTCTTTCCTGGCACAGGTCCTGGTGCTTGGCAGACCTTGTGCTGGGAAGATGCACCTTGATAACCTGTCAGAAGCAGGGTTGCTGTATCTGGGGAGTTAGTTGGTTCAGCGCAGGCTCTGCTGAGCGCCAGAGCCATGGCAAAGGGGGTAAACGGGAGGAGCGTGAGCGAGGGGACCAGCTCCTTCTGGCACCAATGATCCATTAGATTGGTTCAATCTGTACATCTGTAACTTACATTAAAACTAAATATTTTTGCTCTTCATACACGTTTTCACTTGAGGAAAAAGGTAATTTTAGGATAGCCAAAGCTGAAAAAGTGCAAAATGAAAGGTTGATTCATTTACTCCCAAGCACCTTTGGGACCACTCTTCCGGAGAAAAAACTTCTGGATAAGGCAAAAAGTTTTGCCTTTGGATTTTGACCCTCACTCTAGGTGAGGTGGAAGAAATTCAGTTCCTTGCAGAGTTCATGTTGAAAGTGAGCGGCAAAGGAGTTGTTTTGCTGAGATCAAAACCAAGTGAGGAGCTGGGACATGGGAAAAAGAGGAGATGTGGTGATGTGTGTTTCTGTGGCTCTACCTACGTAGTGCTGGTACAAAGCTGCCTGAGGCACTGGAGAAGCACAGCCCCGTAGCTAAGTGTTTGTTGGCTTTAACTCTGATAATGGGCTCTATCGATCTCCCATGTCTCTTGATTACGGCACTTTGCTGTTCCTGCTTATGCACAGGGTGCCGGGTGCTGGCGGGGCACATTGTTTAGCTGCCTGAACAACTGGGAGCAGAGGGTCGTCCCTGACGTTGCTGGGAGGTTGGAAGACTAGAAAAAGCAAAGGAAAGCTTGATGATGGGGTTAGAGCTGTTTAGTTAACCCAACCCATTGGCATAACACTGGAGTCCACAGTTCAGTAAAAGATTCCCAAGATGATGAAAACTGGAAGCCCCAAGAATAACGATTAGGCACAAGAGGTGTTATTTCATGGTGTTATGATTGTTTATATTTGCACATGCATATACACAGCTGGGAGATCTCTAACTCTCTTGGATGGGGTCCCAGAGAGGCTCTACCCCTTCATCGACAGGACAAACTCTGTGGCTCCCATGGAGCACCCAGACTTTGTCCTGCCATCTCTGGCCTGCAGGCTCTTGCCTGTCCTTTTGGGGACAGGCCCTCTCGCCTTGCACAACGGCTGTTGTGGGTCACTTCAAGCCAAGGTTGTTCTCTGCATGGTAACAGCTGCCACAAATCCAGTGCAGGTAGGAACCTGAATGAAAACAGATGAGCCTTGACAGAGAAATGAGGTATCACAGGATGCCTAAGAGTTGGCAAAGGTCAGTCTCTCTCTGCTACGTCCCATCATTGTTTGTTCCTATGCCTGGCTGATGAAGAGGAGAGCCATTATGTTACTTAGCTATGCAGGACATGACAGAGCACTTGGCTGGCCCAAGACAGGGAGAAACTCCTCTGACACCCAGCTGAACTCAAGGAATTTGTCAATAAGCTCCCCCCTGCCTTAGAGAGCAGATTAGGAGCATCTGCTGAGAACCCTAATTATACCTTTTCCCTGCCAAATATTCTGTGGCTGTCAGCTCAACAGAGGTTTGTCATGGCAGCCTCGGAGTCTGGGTGTGGTGACACTGATACAAATCAGAAGATGCTAAGGACACAGTTACGTTCTTGCTCCCCACAACGGGCATCTCTATGAATCTAATTCTGCTTTAGCTACTGAGATTAAAGGCAGTGGATTAAGTGGAAGGAGGTGCAGGGACTTTGAGGAAGACCTGTGGCTTTCCCTGATGGCTGAGCAGGCTGGAGATGAGCAGGTTTTGTGATTTGGGTTGGGGCCGTTTCGCTTGGGTGTTTCTACGTAAAAGAAAACCATCATTGTGCTCAGGTTTAAATAGCTCTTCATTAGTTTTGATGGAAAGAAGGCAGGCAAGCTACCCTCTTGAGCTGGTCTCTTCTAAACTGAGCCAAGTAACTATCTTGGGAACTGTGACCCTGAGACTGCTATTCTCTTCTGCCCCAGGAGAAAGAGGCGTTCTGTTTCCTACCTAGGATCAAATAATGCAAAACCCCACAGCATCACAATGCAGGGGCTGTCCTGCTTTCTTTCTCAGGTATAAGCATTTTTTTCAGGATTTTTTTTTTTCATTCCCTACCTTCTTTCTTCTAACTCTAAATCCTTCTAAAATACATCAAATATCTGCTGGAATGGCACATTTCTGAGCACTATTCTTACATTTCTTGTGTACAGGATTTTCTTCCAGGCTTTGTGAAGTCCTCTTTGTTAGAATGAAATGCAGAAGAGCCAGATGGTTTGGCCTGAGTCCAGTTACCTAAGAAACGTAGCACCAGGACCCTATCAGAAGCTATTTCCTCTAAAGATCACGCTCAGCCTGCTTTGTTCTAATAACTGGCTTAGAGTCAACATTGAGCTGTCAATACCTATTTTTTTACCCCATAATTAATCTACAGGGTTCAGCCTGGAATCAATATAAATGACCTCATAGCTCTTTGGTTGTTTTTTTGGTGCTTTTTTTTTTTTCCCCCCAATTCCTCAAATAATGTTTCTCCATGTGACTTTTCCTTCAGAGGTGTATTGAATCGTGCATGCTTTTTTTCCCGGTAATGCTGTAGTGGAAACTTTTTTGGTGGTCTCTCGCTCTCTCTGGCCCGAAGTGTCTGGGTTGTTTGTACACGAGGAGAAGCTGGAGGAGCTCTGACACCTCCCTAGTTTCTAGTGCCTTTGGAGATCCTGTAGCTCCTACAATTGTTCTGCCCTTTGGGAATCAATGGAGGAGGTGTGTGCTGCTTAGGTGTTGGCCTGTATATCTGCTGTGTGCGGACATACAGAAGTTTCTATATATACGTGATGTTTGCGCCATGAAGCTGGGGAGCATGCTGTACACTTATTTCCCAAAAAGGACTAAAACTCCTACAGTTGCTGGGTCCCTGCTGTGAAGGGACGTGGGTGTTTTCAGTCATTCAGTGCATGTAAAGCGAGTTGGGCTGATCTCTCTGAAGCCACGTTGCTCTGAAAGATAGCACCAGCCACTTACTGCAAGAAGCAGGTTCTTCTGCTGGTAAAAGCTTTCATTTGTTTCTTTTTTTTTTTCCTAGCATGTTTGAGGTAACACTAAATTTTCAATCTCAATCCAGACTTGAATCAAAATCTGAGTTTTTCTTCAGCAGAAAAATCTAAGGTAGCACTTGGGTTGATTCAGTGGAGACATTCTTGCTTTGGTTTAAACACTTCTCATGCTCTTTGTCTTTCAGATTGAAGTATTCTAGGTTTTGAACCAGACTTTTTTATATTTAGAAAATGTTCACTTAAAATCAAATATGAAGTGGGGAAAAATAGTACGGCCATGTTGGGACATCCGTCCTTCATCTCAGAGGGGCATGGCAGAGGGACAAAAAAACACATATGATCATGGGCCCATGTGACAGGCGAAAATTTATGCCAGAGGCAGGACCCTTCTGACATGGAGGGTATGATTTAGCAACTGCTTAGTATCATGCTCCAAGCTGAGTGCTCTGGTATATCCATTGATTTTTTTTTTTTTTTTTTTGGTAGTGAGATAAGAGCTGATTTTTCTTTCCAAACAAAGCTCTGATTGTGAGCTGTAAAGCTGGGTAGAAATCTGGCCCTGTTGACTTCTGCAGTGTGACCTGGTCATTGGCAGAGCCTTAACTCTAAGGCGTCTTTCTCTCTTCAGAGTTCATATGTCACCAAGCCTTTTTTTTGGTCTGTCTATGATTGCTCTTGCACAATCGCTTCACTAAAGTAGCGTATCAAAATAATCGAGTGAAATTGGATGCTTCCTTTGCAGATGTAAAATTTATTATCCGCTCGTGCCTTTGCGCTGAAGTTAGGATCTTGGGTTTTAAAAACCCTCCTTCTCCTGGCTATGTGGGAGTTTCCCCTAAAGATGTGGAATGTTTACTGCATACCAACGGCAAGACATTATGCTCACAACACCTACAATTTCTAAACCGCATGTGGCCTGTGTGGATTTCCTTGTGTCGGATTCACATGGAAATACAAACACATGTGGCGTTTTTGTTGCTTTTCTAGGAAATCACTGAGCACAGCCCTGCGAAATAATACTTCCTACTGTTAGATGCACTGCGCGTGGGGGAAGGTACTGCCTTTGTGTCCTGGGCTGCTGGAGCCGCATGCCAAGGCTCATGAGTCATTCACCCGAGTGTCTGGCTTTCCAGGAAGGCAAATCCCAATTTTAGAATCTATCAGGGACCGAAGAGCACTGTGGGGAAATAATAAAGGAAAGGTCATCGAATGTTATCAGAACTGGAGGTTTCCAATGGGGATTGTGCCAGGAAATGCATGATTAGAAATAGGAGAAACTGTTGTGTGAAGACAGCTGGAATAAAGCCAGCAGGATGTGAAGTGGTTTCAGCCTGCTCTAAGGGAGGGTGAAGTGAGCTGGCAAGGTGTGAGAAGAGGGGAGGTTGGGGAAAAAATGTGACAAATTAATAGCTGGCATCTTGCTATGTGTGTTCGGCAGCACTGTGCAGCTATCAGCTGTTCAGTCATCGCTTGGGTGATGTGAAGGGAAGAAGCATCTCTCTTGACTCAGTTCCTGCCAGGTGAATATTGGCATGTGTTGATGTTCCTCAGAGCTTCCTGATTGATCTGCAGTCAGGATCTCTCAGGCTGGCATCCAGCGAGGTGGTGCTGCATGGCCCTTGAGGGGAGAGGTGTGTGAGTGAAGGACAGGAGTGGCAGGACAGACTTTGCTGCAGGGAGATGTTCCCTCTGCACCAGTACCATCAGCCTTCTGCTCTTCTAATGAGGGAGATGTCGTCTTCCCACCTACAGTCAATGAGGCTGAAAAAAATGTCAGTTCTCAGGGAACGCAAAAGACCTTTGATTTCTTTGGTGCATGCAGCAAGAACAAGAACGCTTCACCTCAGCGTCCTACCCAAACTGTGATGTTTCTTCAGTTGTTTTGTTTGATTACTTGCATAATTCTTTCTTTGGATATACTGAGCAAAATACATGTGCGCTACCAGCAGCTGCAGGACTCCACCCTAGGGATGGCTCCATTTCAGTGGTGAAATCACACTGGAATGTGCTTCTCATCCAAATGTTAACCCCACTTAACCCGAGGGGGAGGAAAAAAAAAAAAGAAAAAAAATAACAAAAACATTCCAAGTTTGTCCTGTTTGAGAACAATTTACTAGCCTGCTTTTCTGTAACAGAGGGACTTAATTGTTCTGTTTATGTCCCTGCTGACTCACCGCAACTGTTTGACAGATAGCTAGAAGGCTTAGCTATATTATGTTCATATTGGTTTGGGGTAAAAGACATCTAAGTGGAAGAGAGCGACAGTTTACTTCCCTTTTCAAAAAGTCCACTTCTGAAAAGCTTACTGAAGACGTATACTTTGTATGATTGACCTCTTGGTCATGCAAGCTGTCTAGTGTCTTTCATGGCCTTTTCTATGGTCTTTGCAACTTCAGCAGAGTTCTTCCCGTTGGATCTCCTTTCCCTTGGTGTGCCCTTAGCCTCCTTTGTTTAATGTTCACTTTTAGCCCTAGTATCATTCCTCATATAACTCCTCTATTGTTGCACGCACGGAGATGCTTCCTCACAAAAAAACCTAGAAAGCCTGACTCCTACTCAGATGACTTCCTACTCAAACTGTGAGTAGTGCTCTGCAGAGTTGGTACCTACAGCAGAATTGCAAGCATCACCCTTAGTGACTTCAATGAGTTAATGACTTGTACTGCAAGACTTTGATAATATTTTCTTACTGTGACACTGGCTGTGAGTAAGCAGTTAGTGCATGGTTTGTGATACCCCTGAAAAGCTCCTGGTAAGGAACTGCATCCATCTAAGTTCCTCTGGGGAATGAACAGCAAAGTGACCAGATGTATCTCAGGGCTTGGTCACTCCTGTGTGTGGTAAGGTAGGCTATTTGGGCATAAGTATTTCACTGGTAGAAGTGATACGAGTTACCAAGTGGTGTTGCTTCATAATTATATCGCCAGGGAAGAATATAAGAGATCGTTCCCAAGAGACTCACTGATTGTTTCAGTCCAGATCATCACCTGTCCTGTGGTTAGTTTCTACACTTTGGTCCCATTGCTACTAAAAGCACTGAAAACTCTGGATTGCTGGATCGGCACATTACTGGTTTAAAAGGTAAATTAAGAGTCTTTCAGTAAGTGGATCAGTTTCTGTACCTGGTTTGACTTGAGCTGCACTTTCCATCACCTGCAGTAGTGGAAAAGTACTGACACTACTGACAGCTCTGGGACACGTCAGGACAACTGAAGTCCTTTCCAGTGAATGACTTTAGAAATCATTGTTTCTTCTTTTGCTCATTGTATTTGGTTTTTTTTTCTGGCACCATTATTCTGGAAACACTAGCTGTTAGGCATGTTGATGAAGCTTTTATTCAACATTTACATCTTATTTGAGAAAGGGCTTGAGACAAAATGGAGGAACACCAAGCTTCTTGGTATGGCCACAAACAGTTGATAGTATCCAAAAAGGCACAAGGAATATTGGTGACATGCTAAGTTTTCACTGTTCTCAGAAGAACAACAGGAAGACCCTAACAAGGATATAAAGGGAGAAGCAAAAAAAAAACAAACCTGAAATGGGGTCTTGAATTGGTGGCGTCACTTTTCCCAGTGAGCCGTTAACTTCTTTGTTAACGAACTAGACCTGACTCCTAAACAGGGTACATAGGCTAATCAAAACACTGGAAATCAGTTACTTCAACACTGGAAAGCCAACATCTTATTAAAATGCACCATCTGATTAGGTGACAGCTACAGTTTATTCCCAGGGAAATCCATTTAATTAGTTGGAAGGAGTCAGGATGTTTGATCTTCCAAGAACGAGACACTTCCAAGGGCTGGTAAATACGAATTCAGGAGAGGGATTTTGCGAGGTGTTCACAATGCATCTGTTCACTCAAACTTGTAAAAAATCATTACAGCATTTAATTCTCTTGTGAGTCCTTGAATATAACGAGTGCTCATTTCAGCAAGTGCCTCAGGTTCATGTTTCATCTGCAGTCAGACCTTTTTTCCTATCCAGTTCCCCCAGTTGCCAGAGAACTCAAAGATGGCCCAAAATTGGTTCAGAACTACCACAGCTCAGTGAGGAACCTGCACATCAGCTGTTGTCCCCAGTAAGCTGGTAACACCGTGGTCACAGACTTTGTGTGTGATTTCAGGGAAGGAGGGTTCCTTCTTCCTCTAATGATGCTGCTGGTTTTGGAGATCCATTTTCACTGCTGCAGCTGGTGTTTGGTTCCTGTGGAGATGGACAATTTGGCAGTTTTTCTGAATTTCCCTCCGTTCTGTGCCCAGCTCTCCTCCATGCGTATTGCCAGAGCAGCCAGCGCTAGTTTTACACTGCTGGCTGTGTTCTGCATTGTATGAAAATGGGGGTTTTCAGCCACAGGAGGAGAATTCCAGCCCAAAGGGTGGTAGCGATTTCCACAGATACATCTGTGTACAGATATGGCACAAAACCTGATTTTGAGGAGTCTGGAGCAAGGATCATACTTAAAAAATTTTTGTCACTTGTAAACTACTGGTTTTAAGCCACCTCTCCTGCCTTCCTTTGCAGTGCTTTAATGAGCACAATGTGGAAATATCTCTACTCCTTTAACTCGCATTATTAGAACTTTGTTTCAGATTCAGTGTTTTATTTATTAATTCAACCTTTGATACTACCTATTTCATGGGCACAAGATAGCAGATTTAGTGTCAGTGTCATTGAAATGACTGATGTCAGTCATCATTGAAAAAAAACCAACCCAAAACAGAAACCCAAAACTTACCAGTGTAATGTAGCCACAGATAGTGTAAACCTACCAGTGTAGTGTAGCCACATATAGTGTATCTACAACACTGTTATATGCAGAAGCTGTTGCATGAATGGGCAGAGGTTGAGATGATTTTGGGGTAGATAGTGCGCTCTCAGTCTGCCTGTCACCAAGTGATTTGAAATATCCCTGCTTTCCTCTTCCATATGAAGCTCCAGCCCTTCATCCACCTCTTGCCCATGTTAAATATTCCCCCTTTGATTGGGAAGTAGCTCCATGAGGATTTCTAGGAGGAAGGAGGGGACAGCTAATAACAGCATTAAACCTGACCTTCTGTCTGTGCCTGAGTCCGCTTTCCCCAAAGCGGTGCATAAATTAACATTCTGGCAATAATACTGAGCCTGTTTAATTTTCTGTTTGACTAGAAACATTGAGAAAATGTCATGATATTTGATTTCATCTTTGTCTATTTTTTGCTCCTGCTGAATGAAGCTTATTGGACTCTCAAGACCCAAGTGCACACAGCGCGTCTGGGAGCACATAAAGGGGCACTGTCCCTCAGGCATGTGCTCCTCAGCCACGCAGAAAGTATTGGGTTTTATGTTTGAAGCCTGGCTGAGGTTCCCTAATGGCTGCTAATCCACTGGTTTTTTTGACTACATCTTGTGCCAGACCCAGTCCCACCTCAGAAGTCTTGGGGCTTCTGCGTGCTTCACGTAGGTGTTCGAAAATGTGTAGGAGCAGGAGGCTCCATACCAGCCTGAGTGTGTGAGAGGGGGACAGATTGAAGGAGCGGCTACAACAGCTAAATTCTCCTTGCTGAAACAGTGAAAAGTTGAATGTACTTTCGTTTGAAGGGGCGAGTCACTCGGAAGGAAGAAGAGCTGTAGCCCAAGGGGGCTTTAGTGTAAGAGGCAGCAGAGGAAGTTAAGAAGAGTTTAAGGGTGGGCTGGGTGGATCTGCTGCAGGCAGTTGTTGTAGCTTCACTGCAAGCTGTGGGAATTCATGACAGGTGGAAACGTGGCCTTAAGCAGTGTTGATACAAGGAATGAATGGTTTCCCAGGAGAAAGGATGAAAAACCTTAACCTGGAGACATGGCCTGACACATCGCTATGGTAATGAAGCCTAAAAGTAAAAAGTTTGGGAAGGAAATGAACCCTTTGCTCACAATCGTTGTTCCCTTCCCTTCCCTCAAGGTTGTTGCTCTTCCCCTGAGTCCAGTGCTGCTCCAATGGCTGCCATCCCTTGGAAAACCTGTCCCAACAAGACATTTTTCCTTTAGCTCTCCTTACAGCAGTCTTGCAACTATTCTCTCTATGCTCACCTCATATATTCCCTTACCCTATGGCTTCAGCTAGTCTCGTTTGCTCTGTATTTATTTTTTCAAAGTGCTGGAATAAGAAAAGGAACAGGTTTTGGCAGTATTTTTTTTTTTTCCCCTGAAGACCTTGGGGGGCTGCCTCTGTGTCTTGCAGGGCTGGCAAGTACCCGTTCCCCCTCACTTGGGGGCTGGCGTGCAGAAGGACATGCAGCCCACGTGGCTGCAGGCCCACCTTTAATGAAGGGCGTGATACGTTCGTGATAGAGCAGGGGCGGCGAAGGCAGCGTGATTAACCACCGCCCACGCAAGGAGCACACGCACAGAGCGGCCGCTGAGCACAAGAAGTTATATGTTAGTTCTTTCCCTCATCTACCGCTCCTTGCTGAGGGCACAACGGCCAAACCCCGCTTGCTCGTCTGCCCCAAAGGGAAATTGTGTCATTTCCAAAGAAAAGGGCCTTGCAAAGAGAAACGAGGTGGGGTGGGGAGAGGGAGAAGAATATGGGGGCAGTGAAGAAAGGTGATCTGGGAATGAGTAAGGAGGCTGGCAGAGCAAGGGGACGTTTCTGAGAAAAAGCCTCCAGTCGGGCGCTTCTGGAGGAACGCGTTGGTGTTGTCTGGGCACCCCAAGCTGCGATACCAGATGAGAGTAGCGGCTGCGTAGGCATGGGGCTGGTTTGTGATTCCTAGGGACAAATGTTGCAGAACTGTTCAGGACCTGCAGAGGAAGGAGAAGTACAGGACAGCCTGTGGTGATATAGACTGGGTAAGCATAAATGCAGCTGGCTGTCATTTTAAGCATATCTTCAGAGGGGACAGCCAAGCAGGGCAGAGAAGCAGCTTAGCTGAAAGCATTTCAGAAAGGCATTTGCAGCCTATCTGGTCCTGCTGCAGGAGGAACCCCGTGCCCTGTGCTGATGCCTCGGTGCGGGCTGGGCTGGAGAGCCTGCAGACGGGTGCTGTGGGGACAACCAGCCCTCTGGAGAACAGGCGTCCTGCATTGCGTTACTGCCGGCTGGGAGAGGGTGTGAAAAGCTCACAAGGTTCAGCTTTAGAGACCAAACATAGCGGTGATCACGCTAGCACAGACCTTTGCTCCTGTAAATTTTAACTAATTGGCTTTTTGCAGAGTATTTACTCCTCTTAGCTGCAGTTGTTGAACCTGAAGTTGAAACGTCTGAGTTGAAACGTATGCAGGGAAGACTTCGGCCCATGTTAAATGTGATAAACACAAGATTCTTCATTACAGTAAATCAATTAATCAAGACTGCTGTGGTAGAAACCCCAGTGAGTCACTGGTAGCTTATGGCCCCCAAGCAAGAGCTCTCAGTGATCCTGGGCCTTTCAGCAATGGATGTGATACGGGCTCCTCAGTTTCTCAATGCAGTTTTCATGGATTCTGCACATCTTGGGGCTTAATCCCAACGTGGAAGCAGAATAGGACTGATCAGAGATCGTTAATGTTTTAGTAAGAGCTGCCAAAAAGGAAAAAGAGTTGTGAGCTTGCTGGGTAAACGGCAGAAGTTGTTTTCAGCTCCTGTATCTCAGTGCTGTGCTGCTCTGCCTGCTGGCCAACAAGTGCCTTCAAGCACCTCCACCGTCACTGGGGAAAGCCTTGTTAGCATAGTCGTCTTCAGCCAGTTTGCAGCCACCATGAAACCAGGGCAGCCAAGACCTCTGAGTCTCTGAAGAGATGCTGGCTGAAAGGCACATGTACCAGCGGGGCCCTTGCCGAACACAGGCCCTAAAGCCTGTCCCAAAGATTCTCTCCTCATCCCCGTGAGAGGAACTGCAAGGTTTTACGATCCCACCCAAAACTTCTGTTCAAGCTGCTCTAACAAAGCAATGGTTTCCTCAAAGCCAGGGGCCCCTTGTGCTGTGTGGTGGTGACCAGCTCGTCCCTGATAGCAGGGATTTTTGGCGCTCTGGGGGTGGCTGGGAGATGAGGCATGGCCCTCCAGGCCATGCCAAGGCAGCACCTCACTGCCTGTCAAAACCAGTAACTTGCCCGGCCTTTTTTTTGAGGTTTGTTAAAACTGTAGGACTGGTTAGATGCATTTTTTTCACCAGGATTTTGAAGTTAAATGCCTGTAATAACATGTACAAAATATGTCGTTCTGGTGCAACATGAAACTTGCTGAGGTCTGAAAAACAAAGTCTGTGACCGCTCTCCCAGGGAGCAGGAGCATGGATGTGTGTGTAAATCAGGAGACTTGAGATCAGCCGCGTCTCCAAACAAGTGTTTTAGTAGCTGGGCTTCCTTTTGGCATTTTATTAACACATCTGAGCCTGAACTCTTCATCATACTGTTTCATTCCCGCCAAGGGAACAGACATGTTTGGCAAGGGGGGGTCCCCTTCTGTGTCTCTGTCTACACACGTATGTGCTACTTAGCAGCCGCTGCTCCTCGGCATTTGTGTTTTGGGACTCTGGCTGACAGTGGCTATCCAGGCTGAGCCGAGCACACGGGGAAAGGTAGCGCTGCTCCAAGGGGCTTGCACTCTTACCAGGCAAGACGATGAGCAAGATGTGAATTTTTTCCTTTTCTCTTCAACAGAAGCACTAATTGTGTGGCTGGCCGAGGGCATGCAGGAACAGCAGTGCTAGCGGTGGAAGGGAGACCCAGATCTCCCAAGTACCAGATCAGCAGCTCCTCCAAGGATCATTGGTTTTGCTCCGGTTGCTGCATGATGTTCAACTCTTCCGTTCCTGAAGTGGAGCCTGTGCTGGAGCCAGTGCTTGCTGCAGCTGATGGAGAAAACCCCAGTGTTTTGGAGGCGAGTTGCTCAAGCATGCTTTTCTTCTCAATGATTCCTTCTTGGTAACTCTGGATATTTGTGACTTTTGGTCTGTGAGATTGAATTTCAGCTTGAAAAGTTTATTTCAAATCACTTATTTTTTCCTACAAATTAACTGTGAAACTATTTTTACAATTAGACACTGGATAGCTCTGAGGAGTTATTAAGGATTACCTACTACCACAAATAACAGCCAGAAAATGAATGAAATTCTGGTATTTTCCATAGCTCTGTGTGCAAAGTCTGTGGCAAAGTCAACCTGTTAAACCTTGTTGACCTCAGGAAAAGAATGTGAATTCAACTCTATAATTTTATTTTTTGATGGGTTTCTATTTTGTCTGAATCAAGCATCAATGAAGCTTGCACCGTTGCTGTCCCCAGTGCAGCAGAATCGGTAGCAGGTGGCCTCTGTGTGCAAACAGATCTTGCTGGGTGTAACTGCAGGAAGATTTCAACCCACTTGTGCGTCTGAGGGTACCATTTCCACACAGATGCTGTTAGCCACGCTGGCACTGCTTCTCTCCTGCATTCTCCATTTTGTGTGGGTTTGGAAAAACCTTTTTTCCACACTGCTGGCTCAGAGTACTTTTGCTCATGATGATTTTCGCATTGTTTGAGTCGTTATTCATCCACCATGTAAATACCTGTATGTTTGAGTTGGGCTTGAAGCCTATAGGAAGAGGGGGGGAAAAAGACACACACCAAACCGCAATCAACCCTGATCTATATGTGCCATTGGTGGTAGCAGTCTTTAACATGACACGGTATTGGGTAATGGTAAACAGCTTTTGTTTCGTAGGAGAGTCTCTGGCACATATTAACACCCCCCCTTGCCACAGAGAATCAATGCCTTATACTGAAAAACAGATGGGGACTCAGAATTTTTTTTTTTTTTTTTTTTGGCCACGACGTGAAAACCCACAAGCATGAAGTAAAGTTTTCCCCTCCACCACATGCTACCAGCAGGTCCTAGGGTGGAGAGTTTCTGAAGGGTCAGCTCTGCTCAGAGTGTTGAGAAGCAGATGGCTCAGCTTCATGGGCTGCACACGTTGGGAGTGATGGTGGCTTGGTTGTTTATGACACCTGGTCCCCTGAGGTCGTTTTGCAGCAGTGTTACTAAGAAAGTATTTCTGGAAGTTGTGTGTGAAAATGCTAAAAGATCGTAGGTGTTGGACAAACTGAGGGATCTGAAGCGGCAAAACCCTAGGACTCTGGTTTAACATCAAGCCTGAGATGTGCTGCTACTAGCCCTTGCTGCAAGGTGTTTTTGGGACGTGCACTGTAGACAACAGTTGTGCATGGTGAATCACGAGGGTCTGGCGAGCTGTCTAGGGGTGAGAAATCCACCCTGCATTTGGCAATGCAGTATTACAAGCTTTGTGTGGTTGGAGGGAATTTAGTAATAGTGGAAACACAGAAAACAATGGTAGGAAGAAGCTTAGTGTTAGTGCTGATGGGACCTCTTGCTGCTCAGGACTGATGCTGCTGAGGAGACTCTGGAGTCTGGGAGCAAGGCCAGAGGCTCTGTGCTGAGGGGTAAGAGCAGGTCTCTCAATTCAGGTGCTATGTTTTCTGCTGGATAGCAACAAGCCTGGCTGTGAAGAGCACACAGCAGCCAGTGGAAGGGAGCAGTGGGGAGGGAAGGTCCTGCATGGCAGTACATCTCTGGGGCTCCGCTGTGGCCTCGGTGTGCCTTGGTGATCACCATGCCAAGGACTTAACCTTGTGGCTAGGAACTGAGGGTCTCTCACCAGCCTCCTCCCCAGAACAAGCTACTTGTCTGGCTCACAAATTCTCTACATCACCTGCTAATGAGGCAGACGGCAAAGGAGGTGCAGGAGGAGATGCTGGTGGTAGTTCCTACTCCGGACCATATCAACCAGCACTGTCAGGATAATGTGACTGTGATGACCTGACATAGTGTTTGGGTAGCGCCTGGCACCATGGAGACGTGATCCACATCCAGGCCTCCTACAGCGATGTGCATAAATAACAATGATTTAATGGAGAGGTACTGCGCTGAGTGGTCCAAGGGCCCCTTATCGCTGCGGATGAATGGAGTCTTACGGATGACAATTCATAAATTCTGAGTTATTTACTGCATGCGACCTGTCCCAAGCAGTAAATCTTATTTTCATTTACCCGAAGTTAACATCTTTTTAGAAACAATAGCATTGCCCATGAGCTTTTTGGAAGATGTATCAGTGTTTGAACTTGTGGCTAATGGATGGTTTGGAGGGGTTCCAAGACATCAGGAAATCGGCTGTGCCCATTCTGGCTAAGCTTGAAAAAAGTGGCAGTGTTTAGTAACACTATCCAGAGGCAAGTAGAAAGATGAAGCTACAGACAAGCAGGAAGAAAATACCCTTTCTCACTGTGCATTGCTGACTGTCTGGGCTACATGATCAATCCAGAGAGGTGCTGTGCTGGAAGTTGGAGGGGTTATTGCGTAGAGCAGGACACCCTCTGGCAAGGTATAGTGAATTAGGAAAACAAATCAGGCAAATAAGTGTAATACTTTGATGCCACAAGTCAGGAAGGGGTTAGAGACTTCAGGCTCAAGGACACAGAAGCATATTTTGCACATGTAAGTCATATCTGTAGAAAAGCATCTTCCCTGATTACCAGATTGCTTTGTTCCTGTTAAAGTCAAGAGCAGTATACCTATGGACTGCAGGAGGAAAGGACAATAGCTTCTATATGCAAATAATTTTATCTGGAAACTGGATATATCAGGAGATTTACGAATGTAAAGGCCCAGTTCTTAGATCTTTTGCGCCAATAAACTGTCATGAAACAAAAACAAGGCTACTGCCTGTACCTGTGGTGCCTACAGATTGCAGGCAAGTACTTTCTTTAAATTCTGTTCTCTGAAATAATACACTTTGGAAGATCTGTTTCATTCTGTATGGGAAATGAAATTTGTTGCGAGCCTAGCCGCTTTGCTTTATGGAGCTAAATGGATTGAGTGTAGCTATCTGCCTGATGTACTCCTCGGGCATAATGGAGTCTTCTGACAATCTTAGAGAGAGGTAAGAGGGTAAGAGAAGAAAGGCAAACCACTTGTATTTTGTACCCCTATGGAAAAAGCAGGACGTGATGAACCCATTTCATTCTCAACGTGAATGCAGACTTAAAGCATATTGCTTGGTGTGTGATTTTCTTTCTTTCTAAAAGCCAGTAGCGTGGGTTTTCTTTCTGCACTTGGGAATTGTGTGTCACAGATGAGCAATCCCACCGGATAACATTGTCACTAGCACTTATGTCAAACTGGACTCTTGCATATCGTCCTTGCAGCAGTCCTCAGGGCTTTGCATGGCGACTAATGAAGTGCTGAGTGAACTGGTAAGTGCCCCTTTCACAGCCAGGCTGACAAAATGTGGCAAAAGGTATATTTGTGCAGAAACATGTCTTCTACACCCTACGATCTCTCCAAGAGTTTGGGTAGGATTTGCTCAGTAGCTCTAACTGGGAAAAAATGAGTGCATGATGGCTTGAAGGTGGACATCGATGCCTCTTACATGGTATTTCAGTGACCTCATTCAGAATATGAAAGTCATAGGTCTTTTTCCTCTTATTGCTGGAAAAGGTTTAAGTTTGAACCGGGTTTTGCTTCGTATTTGTGGGGATTTGTGGGTTGCATACCCCAGAAGAGCACTTCCTTCCTTCCAGAGTTCTAGTGACCTCATCTTTCTGAATCCCTGTTTTCTTTCCCATTCTTTGTGTACCATGTCTGTACAGACTTGAAGTGCTTCAAACACTCAGTGGTTTGCTGCTCAGGTTTTTACAGTCTTATATACCCAGAAGCACATGAATAGACCCTGTATCTAAAAAGAGGCAATTTTTTATACACCACAAGCAGCAAAGTAGTCTTGCATCAGTGGAGTTCCTTGTAATACAGCTACTAATGGTCCCGGTACAGATCTAAGTGGATCGGAGGCCAAACTAGGTAGATGTTAAGGATGTTAACAGAGATACAAAGGGTACAGTGAGCATGAAGTATGAATGATCATCTCCAACCCTACCTAGAAACCCGGCTAGTTTGGGCTGTTGTGCAGTGTGTCATGTCCCATGTAGTTGAATTTCTTGTCTAGCTTGGAGATGTAGCTGAAAAGAAAAACCTGTCCCAGTGTCACTTTTCAACCTTATACAGCCTCTCCTTTGTCCTGGGAAAAAGAAATCAGCTCTTAAGGTAGGTGTGAACGGCTGAGCCTGAGCTTGTGCACCCTGCTGGGTCCTACCACCTCAGAGGCACATCCTGGAGGTCTGCTCTGCCTCCCTGCTCTGCCAGAGGAGAAAATTGCCACTAGGCAGCCTTGCCCAAGTGATTTCCGTCTGTCAAACAGTACAAATGCATTTCCCCTTGGCCAACCATTTCTGAGAATTCACCAGTGTGGTCATTAAGAGGAGGTTTCACTGCTTCGCGTGTGGTTTTGCAGTCATTGTTTCAAATGAGCTCAGCCCTGAGTCATTTAGGATTTCTTCAGAGCATTTGTGTCCCAATGGCCTGGTAGGCATGCAGGGGACGGTGCAGTGAAGGTCTCTTTCCGTGCTCTTGCTGTTGTGCATGCTAAAGTTGTGTCCTGAGGCCCTGAACTCAGTTGAGACCCGCCTCATTACAGGCACTGTCCTGGCAAATGATAAATTAGTGGGTTTTTTTGCAGAACTTACTATAATAAGGAAGGATAAGACAAAGGGGAATGTGTCATTTCCCCATTACAGATGGCAAAAGGAGGAGAATACCTCTCTTGTTAGAGATGTGCTCATCTGTCTTAGTGGAAATAATTCACATACTGATGGCATGGGTTGCACCAACAGAAGGTGTTTGTACCACTTCCAGCTTGGTCTCCTTCCAGTGCAAGAAAAGTTGTAGCAGCAGAGGCAGCCTGCATGCAGCGCAGACAGGTGAGGTTGTGCTGAATGAGATGAACCTCTGTTGGAAGACTGCACTTTTTCATCTGAAGAGAAGACCCAAGATGCCTTTCCCAACCCACACAGGAAGGTGAGGGCAGCACCATTGTCCTAACCCCCTTCTTCTTTTCCCTGCTGACTGATGAGTTTCATTGGGCCTAGTTTTCACACCAAAGTAAATTAAAGCTGAGGAAAACACAACAGCAGGGAAAAGTCCCATCATCTTGCAGCACGGCTCCCCTGCAGTGAGATATTTTTGACTATTCTGTTTCTTTATTTCCTAATTAGAAATAATGATGTGTTTTTCGGGTCAAGACAACCTCCTTTGCTGTGAAATATTAGGCCGATTTTGACAGCATAACTAAAAATAGGCGTGCGGACACACGTGTGTATGCGTGCACATGCACTAGCAGGAATAAACATGCAATGGTCTTTGCTTAATTATGAACATATTTTCCTCTGCGGGGGGAGATGGGGAAAGCGCCTTTGCCTCCAGTTAGTTGTTTTTCAAGTAAATAGAGAGAAGGAGTTTTCTAAAGAACAGATGGGCTGGAATGAGGAATAGAAATATTTTCAGTCAAAGAAGGGCTGGATGATGTAATAAGCCACAGGAACAAAGTTCAGTTATTTTATGCTCTCATCCAGACCTCAGAGCAAAAATGCCTCTGTTGTTAATTTCAGATTCATCGCTTTTGAAGGCTAGCTCTCTCTTTAAATGCTATTATAATACATGGAGCTAAACTGAGCAAATAGCGATTGAGCAATGATGGAAGAATCTGTTTGTCAGCACTGGAAGCGTTTGGGTAGTGTTTGCACTGCAGATGATAGGCCAGATATGCATTTGATTATTCTGGAGGGAAAAGGATGTTCCTTGAATAACCTTAATGGAGGTCCTCAATTGCATCTGCCTGACTGAAGTGAAGTTGGCTTTTGAGGTCTGGCATTTGAGGGACCAATAGCTGCTCAAAAATACTTCTAGAAATATGGCTAGCTCTTATGCTGGTGACTAAACTCTCTCCTGCTCCACTTACATGCATAGCTTCTACTGGTGAGGTCTTGTAGATATGCATATCCCACCTTGAGCTGTTGGGAACCTCTCCATGCTTCCATGGGCAAACCAGGGAGAAGCAGACACGATGCCCACTCTGCAAGGTCAACTACTTTCATTGTGTTGGTTATTATCATTGTACCCTTTGAGAGAATTGCTAATGAAATGCTTGTTGTCATCCTGAGTTGTACACTTTTCAGGCAAGGTTAAGTGTCAACAGACTTGAGTTGCATCCCACCAGACAGAAGAGGGCCTTGTGCAAGGCCAAGACAGAAGAAAGAGGAAGAGAGAGTGATGGGGACCCTGCTTAGGAACTTGGTGCAATTTGATACCTCCAGCGATGAAGAATGACCATGCAAGTTAAAATTGGAGCTGTTGGTGATGATCCTCAAGCTGGTCAGGCAGCAGCTCCTAAAGGAACCTGAGCAGGCTTCACTTCTCTCAGAGCCACGGAGTTGGGATGTAGCTTGGTGGAGCGCTGGTGTCCCAGAGCTGGCTCAGAGGAGTGCAGCAGCAGTATTGCAATGGAAAAATGGAGGAAGTGCAGAAACTCTTGCAGTGGATCTAAGCATTGAGATTTTGCCTATCACTGATGTGTGCAGAGAAAGGTGGGGAAAGTGTGTGCGACAGTCACCTGGTGGCTCTGATGGGTTGGTGGAGAAAATGGGGATAAGAAATGCTGCAAAAGATGATAGAGAAGACTATGTATGAAATGAGGGGTTCAGAGGTGGTTACGTACCTGCAGAAGCATTCTCTCTGCCTCTACAAAGCTGCTTTTCAGGACTCAATTACCTTATATTTCAACTGGAATGAAATTCATGCTGTTTGTTTCGGTACTGATCAAACTGGTAGGACTACGCACTAGTTCTGGTTAACTCCTTTCAGAGACAACAGTGTTGCCCATGAATCAAGCAGAACAATTTATTCACTAAGAGAAGCCTAATGGATGGTTTGGACAACCTCCAAAAGCACAGCTCTCCCTATCTGAACAGCCTGAAATGTTTCAGCACTTGAGAACAAAATCCAGAGATGGGCATGGCTGAGAGCTGCACAGAAAACTGATGGACTGAGATTGCCTTTTTCTTTCTGCACTTCCTCGTGTCTCAGGGAGACTTAATTCCTAGGAAGGAAGGATTTGGGAATCCAAATCCAGCCCAAATGCCATTGCCCCGTATCCACGGCTTTACCTTCTAAACTTCAAGGGTTGGGGTCTAGAAAGCTTCTGAAAAGTATTGTGATGCCTTACACGTGCAATGAGTTCTGGGCCCCCACATGGCTTTATTTATGTTTATTTGAATTAGCATGTCCTAAAGTCTGAAATGGCTGTGAGATCTGAAAAAAATCAGAATGCAGGGCAATTTGAGATACAGCTAAAGCGAGTTTTTGGATGGTACAGGGTGGTTTTAGCTGTGATTACAAAAAAAAAGTTAAGTCCAGTAAAAATTAGTCTGAAATTGTACTTTTGGGGATTTTAAGGTGTGATGGGTTGACCCCAATCAGCAGCTAAACACTCAGCTGGTCACTTGCTCACTCCCTCTGCCGGTAGGATGGGAGAGAGGATTGGAAGACCAAAAGTCAGAAAAACTCCTGGGTCAAGATAAAGACAGTTTAGTAAGTGAAGGAAAAAAAAAGAGGGGCAGGGGTGGAAACCAGTGCTGCGATGGCAGTCATTCACCACCCTCCGCCAGCAGACTGATGCCCAGCCGGTCTCTGAGCAACAGCTTCATTGCAAAGACTAACCCTCCCTTTGGTCCCACCTGTGACCCCTCCCAGCCTCTTGCCCACCCCCAGCCTATTTGCTGGGGGTGTCGAATGAGAAACAAGGAAGGTCTTAATGCTCTGCAAGCACTGTTCAGCAGGAGCTAGAACATTGGTGTGTTATCAACACTGATGAAGTCACAAATCTAAAACACACCACCATACAGACTGCTAGAAAGAAAATTAACTCCATCCCAGCCATACCCTGTGCCTTGGGTTTTGGAAGGGTGGGGGCTTTGTCAGGTGTATGTCTTTAAGTTAACACAATCTGAGGAGCAGAATCAAGGGTATAATAGCTTAATGCTTCCCAAAGCCTAATGCTTCCCAAACAGACAGTATGAAGACACTACCAGCTGCAGGCCTGGACACAAAGCCAGTTCCAGCAATTCCAGCAATGATTTTGTTTGGTGCTAGTCCCCCATGATACAAGGCACAAAGCAAGAGACAGAAAACCAATACATTAGTTCATGAGTTAAGAGGATGGAGTATGTCTGGGCGATGGCAGTAGCATTCACTTCTGAAGGCTGCAGTGGGCGCTGGCTTCCAGGGTCGGTGTCTGCACTGCCCTTCTGCTCAGACAAAGAGGTGCTGTCAGCCAGCAAGAGAATGATGCTTTGTAAGGGAAAGAAGCCTGGTGTTTCCGAAGGTCCTGCAAGTGGGTTATTTCCTATGGAACCCCATTTTCAGCTGGGAGGGTTGACTTAGGGAATGTCAATTTGAGAGGTGGTTTGTGGAGCATGCGCTGTCCCTTTCTGGCAAGGTAGCTTGAGTTTGTCCAGATGGTACATGCATTGTTGGGGGCACAGTATGTGAGCACATTGAACAGCAAGGCAATGTGGAGCTGTGGTTCCTTCACGTGCTGTTGTTAGGAGAGGTCGTGCTGTGAGTGATGAGAGCGCTTGAAAATTCACTTGGCCAAAGGGCAGAGAATTCCTCCTGTGTCCACTCTGTCACAACCATCAGTCCATGAGTTAGTGCTGGCTGGTGGGGACGTCTCTCATCTTCGAGATTGTCATAATTGGACACGAATGGTCATTTATCCTTGCACAGTTTTGTTAGAAAAATGCCAAATGGGTACAAAGTGCTTCCAAACCAGAATACAGCAGTGATGGTTGGGTGACACTGCAGTAGGAAAATGTACTCAAGTGGAGAAATCTTTACTCAGACATTTTAAGGACTCCTTAGAAGCCAAAGAAGCATCTAGCTGCTCCATCCTTTGGCTGCAGACAGAAAAGACCCTCATGTGCTAAGTGCAAATTCCAAATTCCAAGGAGACAGATAGCATCGGCAGAAGCACATATAAACAGAAAATACCTTCAGGAGAAAGGGCAGGTATGTGGTATGAAGTCTTGAATAGCTGCCAAAAAGCCGATCTATGCATTTAATCACTTAGAGGAATCCCAGAGCCTGTGTGGTACAGTGAGGGTCCCTTGAGATGGAAGCATTACTGCTTATAAGTAATGTTCCTGTTTACTCCCACTGATGCTTTATGTAACAATCCTGCTCTGCCCTGACTGCCTGTCAGATCTAAAATAACTTTCCTTTTGATGGATGTCTTCAAGCTGGAGGGGAATTGTGGGGATTTTCAGTATGAAATGGCCAGCAGCAAGAACAGGTATTCTCTGTGCTGTCTTCTAGAGAAGCATGGAGACTTGAAGGGGAATGATGAAGATCCAGGCACTGAGCACTGCATTTATTTTTCCTGGATGTTTCTTTACCTGAAGTAATGATTATGAGAACAAGAGATTTTACCTTTGGGAGAGAGACTCTGTGATCAGTCAGATGCTTCCAGGAGTTTTTGCATTAAAATACAAAGTAGAAATCCTAACATAATAATCTTGACTGCTCTCTTTACACAGTGTTTTCTGACCTCCTTGCCATGTTGTATGTCCATTCATTTGTGGAAGGCAAGGCTGTTTGTGCTAGGAAGATGATGCAAAGGCAAATGTCGAAGTATGTCCAGAGTGTTGAAGAACTGATGATTATATTCCAGCCACCCCCAACCTAAACGCCAAATCAACCACTAATGTAGCAGCAGCAAATGGAGGGATATTTAAATTGCCTTGAATTATTAAAAAACCCCAAAACTTTTAATCCTTATCTGCAGATAATGCGGTATCTTTTTCCCCTCTTGTGAGAAGTGGAAGGTGCAGCACTGCTGGAGAAACACCATCATGGTCCAGTGCTCCAGGGGACCCATCGTGTTGTGGGCAGGATGTGAAAATTACAGCAGCATCTTAAAACAATTCAAGGTGTCACCAACCAAGTTCCCATTAGGAAAGCTGCTTTGAGGATGCAACAAGCTCATTTTCCAGGACTTGTTGAGGTCATGGCTCAGCTCTCATTTAATGAACAGCAAAGATTGTGGTAAAGAGGTAGGCTCTGATTCTTTTCAACTCTTCTACCTTGCTCTGAGATTTACTGGGACAAAACTCACCCTGAATCATTTTGAGCCATCTCCCTTGACTGTTAAATAGAGGAAGAGAAGCAGCAGCTAAAACTTGACCTTGTTTAGAAGAACTCTAATTATTTAAGTCCTTTTTATGGACTGCTGCTGCCAACAGCTTTGCGGTTGTGGGTCACACTGCCTGCTGCTGATGTGTGTTCAGCTGGGCAAATATCCATGAATGCCATATTCCATGAATATATTCCCTTGATCAGAAATCAGAATTTTTTTCAGCTGTGTTTATTTCTCTCTTCATCTGCTCTGTCTCCATCCATCCGCCATACACCCACCAGTAAGACTTACTGCTTGCTTTTTCTTGGGACTAACACGGTCTGAAAATGCAGTTGCTTTTCATTTTATGACTAGACCTCTGAAGGTCATGTCTTCACCCCCCTTCCTCATGTCTTTCCAGTAAGCTGTTTTGAGATTTGCCAAGGCATAAACCTAAGTTGTATTCATCTATTCAAAAAAATTTGAGCTCTTGGCTACAGTGCGAACACCTGCCTAAAATAGGACACCAAAGGCTGTTACACCCACCAAATGCTTCCTCATCTGGACGTAGTTGTGCTTTGTACTGTCAGAATGTAAAGGGAAAAATATACCTTTGTGCAGGCACAGACATACAGCACAACACAAGTTATCTTAGTTAAAAAAAAAAAAAAGAGGGGGAGTTGCTGGTATAACCATATCTACACATGGGATTTTTGCCAGCACGGCTCCATCGGTGAAGGATCACACCTCTTCATATATAGCCTTGCAGAGCTACGCTGGCAGAAATGCTTGTCCATACGTCACCAGTTTTTGCCTGATTTTTCCTCTTTAAAAGGACTCTGCTGATGGGAAACAGGGAGAGCAAGAGACCTGGCGTGAATTCCTCCGCTTCACCCACAGAATAGCTCCCGTGGGAGAGGAGAGACTAATAAATGGGGTGTGAGTTTGAGATACTGGTCCCCTGACAAAAATACACATCAGCTGAAATGGTGTGAATCCAGGCTGCTCTTGTCTCTCTGGTATTATCTCAGTTACATGATTCTCATTATGGCTGGAGCAGAGCCATACAAGTTTGGTCCTCAGTGGGAAAAGAGAGACATTGTGTGGTCCCAGCTCTCTAGGGCAATCCTGAAATTCATCCTTGCTTCAAGGCTGTATTGGCTGTTTCAAGCTTGCTGGGGGCCACCTGACTTTATGGAATCTAAATTCACCTGCAAAATCACCCAGTGACACAATTTCCCATTGAAAAGGTATATGGGCATAAGCATGCTTTGGATACATGTTAATTTTGGATATATTCTTTCAATGTATTTATAGTCATGCTGAGGTAGTCCTACACCGTGTAGGATAAGGCCTAATCCTGCCCTGGGCAGCTCAGAGTCTGGAACCACACTCAGTGGATCATTGATGTAGGATTGAAAGTATCAGCAAAGTAGTCTTGTTTTCCAGTTCACCACACAGGCAAATCTGTAGCGTTACCCAAGTCCCTCTTATCCTCTTTGACATTCTACCTTTGACAGGGGCTGTCTGCTCTAGAGTGCATGAGCCGTGAGGTGATTGTCCATGCTGTCTTCAAAGGAGACATTTTCCTGCTGGCATCTCCCAAGTTCAGCCCTGGAGCACCAGAATCCTTGGAGCCACTTGATCCCGAATGTGTCATCTTCTCACCTACACCAATATCTAAACCTTTTCTTTGATTCTGCCAAGATCCTGATGCCAGAGAAGCTTTGCTGTAGTCGTTTCTGTAGTTAGACAATGCAAATTGTGAAAAGTCATTTTATCTGGTTTCTTTGACGTACCAGTGTTCCCCAGATCTTCCTATCCTTGCACTTAAGGTCTGGTCAAACGCTGCGTAAGGTCAGTGCGTTCAACCTGTATATCGAGTTTCATGATGCAAGTTTTGTGTTTAGTTAACTCTAGTTTGGATGCCTATAAAATTCCCAATATGCAAATGCCCTAGATTTGGCAAAATTGGACTGGAAATCTCATTAGAGCAGGTTTTTGTGAGCTGTGTTCCTGATTTCTCTTCCAAATAAGCTGTCTTCAAAATACTTTATGGTAGTCCTCTTGCGATTTTTGCTTTTCTGTTCTTGCCTTTTCCCAGAACAGGAGGAAAAGACAAAAGATGCTGGAAAATGACAAATGCAAAAATAATTTGCATATGTGAATTTTTTTCCAACATTCTGCACAGGTTCTCTTCAGATCAAAGTTCAGGTTATTCCCTAGTGCCTGAGGTTTTTTATTTTCCATGCTTGCAGCACAGAGGATGATGGAACTAATACGAAGTGATGCCAGTGCCTGTTTGGACATTACTTGGATTTGTAAAAATGCGCTCTGTGTTTTCCATGTATAAAAAGCCAAAAGAAACCACCTTGAGGTACCGTGTGATGTTATTTGCTTTGACCCAGGATAACTAAAATGAAAGGTCTTTCTGAACACAGGGTGTTCAAAGCCATCCCAGTTTTTTACATGTATGTGTGAGGAAGGAAATGTGGTGTTTACGGGGGCACGCTGAGCTCTAGCTTGCGTATTTGCCACTGCGTGTCTGTGTCCAGACATAATTTCCTGAGTGAAATGGGTTTGGCTGCTCTAGTCTAGCTTTTAAAGGTGGACAAGCAGAGACCTCGTCTCCCAAATTACACAAATTGAACCTTTTGTTGGAAATGTCAGTAAGCAGGGCAAGGGCTGGGAGGCTCCTTCCAGACAGGTTCACTGCTCAAGTGAAGTCTCCGAGGTTAAATGCGACGGGGGCTGTCGGAGCCTCGTGAGGTGCTGCTGCAGCTGGTTGTTCAACCGCCATGTACCGCGTACTTTGAATACAAAAATGAAATGGAGCTGCTGTTATTTCTAGCTCTTCATGGGACTGTGGTTGTCCGCGAGGCTCTTGAGTGCCTGTGCAGTTTGGGACTGAGGAAGCCAGGATGGTTTGAGGCTGGACCATGGGTACCAGTACCGATGAGCAGTGCTCAGCTGCATTGAAACCTCAGAGCTGGTCTGCACTGCATCTTGCCTAAAAAAGGAACATCTACTTTTTTTTTTCTACCTGCTTTCCTTGGGACAGTGCTGTGAAATCTGTGGATGAACAGCACTGCTCAAAATCAGCACTTTGTGATGGGCTGATATGCTGGGGAGCTGTTAGCTGGTGGACGAACATCTCCAAAGGCATCTTCACAATTCTCAGCCTTGTGCTGGGGTTGACGGTGTTTGTCTATCCTATTTTCCTACCATACCTATTGGTTCAGGGGTAATGAGAGAAGTGGAGGGGTGAAATGCTGGGACTAGCACTGACTGTTGAGCACAGTCTCAGTTTCATCTGTTTGGAGATCAAAGTAGTGGCTGGTGGTATACTAAGACATTAACTGGCATCAATACCCTGCCTAACCTCCACACGTTCTCCTAACACCACTTAGAGTGGGGATGCATCACTCAGGGTTCAGCTAAACAGAGCAAAGAGATACAGCAATAACAGAAAAACAGGAAGGATGCAGAACTGTGATGTGAGAGGGGAAAAGGTCTCCATGAACACCACGGGCACAGGTAGGACTGGTATGATTATACATGGAGGCACGTTGCACGTCTATGAAACAACTATATAGGTGATGTGAATTGAAACAGAGGAAAACCAGAGCATGCAGACTGCTACACCAGGATGGGGAAGTGGGTGCACTCTCAGGTTTGATGTTCTCTCTGTAAGCTCCCAACAGAGCTTTAAGTGGCAGTCACAGAAAATGAGATGCTCTTGCTCGCCAACTCTGTGGGGCCTGGGAGCTCAGTCCCAAGTGTGAATGCAGCTTCCATCTTTGATGTGTAAGAACAAGCGCCGTTCTCATTGTGCTGCCTCGCTGACTTATCAGCTGCAATCAGAGCCTCCCTTGGCTCTATATTAACACAACCTTGTCCTTCGTGTGCTGGGACTCAATCTGGTGACACTCGCCCCGTTTGATCCAGGTTTGTTATCCCTGCCACCGGAGGGGATATCTCTGCTCTGCCTACCTTGACATTGACTCTCCCCTTGCATCCCCTCATGATTGAGTGAAATGGGGAGGATTACACGCAGGAGGAATATGGCTGTGGAATGGCAGGTCACTCTTACAGAAGTGGGGAGGTCTAGTCAGATTTATTGTTTGGCTTTTGAATGAAAAAGGCACTAGGCTGCTGTTTGGTGCCGAAGCCATTAATTAGCGATTTGTGGCTCACTGGCCCAAACTCAAGGCTTTGCCTATCCAGTTTAGTACACCCCAAATTGCTCATATATCTTGGTATGCACTGGAAGAATAGGCCCTTGGTTTTTTCAATTTTTTTTTTCTTTTTATCCTAAGCTATGGGAGCTTTTGGTTTTAGTCCTGGAGGGTCCTTATTTGCGATTGCTACTTGTGGTGCAAACAGCAATCCTCAGGCACGTGCGTGCAGCCTGTGTGGGTTAATAGCTAAATCCAAACAGTGTCCTCTGCAGTCTGTGCACTGGGGCGTACCCTCAAGTGTTCATAGCTTTATTTTATAACCACAATTTCTTCTAAACTTAGCAGAGCATACACTTTGTCAGGAACTGTTCCCATGCCAAGTTTCAGGTTTCAAAGTATTGCCATTTTTGAGCTATTCCCTGCTTCTTCCTTTCTGTGTGTCTCCCTCGCACTTGCACACAAAACTTTCTTTTTAATGTAGAAAATTATGTTTTTCCACATATTCGTAACTTAAAACATCTGAAGAGGTTTTGCTCCAAGTTTATATTTAAAAGAAATAATGAAAGCCAACACTGGCAGAGAAAGCAGTGTGAAAAGTTGCAGCTCAGAAAATTCAGGAACATTATGGGCATTTGCAGAGGAGGACTAAAATGGAAGTCCTTGCAGCCTTCCTTAGCAGGAATCTGTGCAATATTCAATAAGATTATAGCTGCTGTAGCACAGAGTACTGCTCCTGTTTGGGCAACTTAACGTGCTTTATAAAGCGACGGAATTACTTGCTTGGCAGTCTAGTTCGTTGTTGTAATCCAGCATCTTCAAAAGCATTGCGAAGGCTGAGCCTTTATATATCTGAAGATGTAACTGTGAGTTTCTGGCCCAAGAACAGTTACAAACATCTGGGCTTTCTTCATACTAGCATTGTCGAGTCAGCAGCCTTTTGGACAACTCCATCTGGCCTGGCAGAATCTTCCACCAATGCTTGACATCGTGGCGTTTATTTACGGGCTATCGCCCTGAAGAAAACTGGTGTAATACAGGCTGGGTCTAGGTGTGTACAGGCTGGTAGGCTCAGTTTAAATCTGTGTTTCAGAGGAGTGCTGTTAATCTATGTCTTCGCTCTAGTTGAGACATGGCGTTTGGTTTTGGTGACTGGTCAGGGCAACAAGCTAGACTTTGATTTTCATCAGAAATTGAAGTTTCTCCACTTCAATATCCCATGAGCCAGATGCTGCTATCTCCTGCAGCTTCCTCTCCCACCCTGTCCTCTGAAGCCCCCCAGCAATTGAGGGTGGCTCAATGTATGGTGTATGTAATGACATACACCTAGGTTTCAAAACGCACACAACTTTTGTGGATTTTGCTGGGCTCCAGCACAAAGTTGCTCTTTCATTCGCCACACCATTGGCTATGAGGTAGAAAATATGAGATCTGTAATACAGGATTAGGAAATAGTTCTTGGCCTAGGAAATAGGTCATAGACTAGGGTATACATCTTCTGCTTGCTTTTTACGTAACAGAAAGGGGTTTTGACTGGGACTAGGGTGACAGCTTGGCTCCATAGCAGAGCCCGGCATCTCACAAATATAATGCTGCTACGTGTCCCTAGTTTACGTTTGGCTCTGGAGATCTCAAATTACCCAAGATACTTTCTGTGGTGCTGTCCTGGTTTTGGCTGGGATAGAGAAAATTAACTCTATCCCAGACGAAACCAAGACAGGTGCTGTTAGAGCTTGTGAATGCAGAGTTACAGATTCATTGGTGTGTACAAGGATTTGAGGTGCTACTTGGTTAATCGTGGCTGTAATGCCAACTACAGTGAGATGTGGCTATGAATCAAAGCCACAAGTTGGCCATCTTGCCCATTTCCAGATCCAAATGTTATGTCTGGCTTGAATCTTTGTGATCAGGTAAGTTAAATGCTTGGGTTTGAACAGCGCAGAAATTTGTAAAAATGTAGAACTAGAGTAGGATCTAAACTGGCCTAGTTTAAGCTTATCTTTTTGTCTAAACAAGCTTCAGCTGGGAAAGAGGTAGATCTTCTGAGACCAAATTGTAGGTTTACTGCCATGAAAGGGATGATTCGACATTTCATCTTTAGGACTGGCAGGATTCATTTGGGTGCAACCCATCTATTACGCATGAGCATTGAAGATCCTGTGCACTTTCCATAAAAATCTTCAACTTGGGACTGTTTCAGACTTTTGGTCATTGAAGTATTTGTAAATTTAAAAACAATCTGCTGATTTTCTTTAAACCAGCCTTGTCTGGTGTGTTTCTCAGTTCCGTACCGCTTTGAGTTGTGCGTGGGCACTGTATTTAAAAAAAAAAAAAAAAAGGAAAATCCAAGGATATTATTGTTATCACCAGAGACAAACTCCTAGAAGTGGTGCTATGCTGTAGTAAATGTCGTGTAAACCCAGAGTAACAAAATGTTCTTTCATTTACCACCTACCACAACACAAAGCCGCATTTTCTGGTGCAAATACTGTCATGTACCATACACAACATGCAGCTTCTGCGGCAACCCGATGAAACGCTGCATGTTGTTATTTCTAAGCGTGCGTCTTTGGGACACGCCAGGTTAGATACAGGAGGTTTCTTTGTGGCTTGGTGTCCGTAAATGGCCTCGTTTGCTTTGGCTTCTCTGCCAACTGACATCTGCCTCTTGCTAATTATGCGCAGATTAAAAGGTGATCACCCAGCTACTTATCTTTGCAATCCAGGTGGTGGTGCCAGGCGGTGTGTGTTTAACATGCCGGGAGAGCAGGGAGCCTCTCGTTCCACACCAGTCACCCTCAGCCACCGTGCCCACCACACAGCTCTATTTCTACTCGTTAAATATTCTTAGTAAATAAATAGCACCTTCTAAACTCATAGGTGGGCTGTCTAGCACAGCGCTGGCCCTTCCAAACACGCTCTGAAGTTGAAACTGTCTGTTCAGCTTGGCCAGGATTTATCGTTAGACCCGTATGGGCTAGAAAGTGTATTTGTGGCCGGTGTGCCAGCTTGCCTGAATAGCCCACAGTGTAATCTCCCTCTTTCCTTGGTGGGAGGAGCTGCCAAAAATAGCAAGCCAAGAATTTGTCCATGTTATTTCTGGGATTGCACCAGGAATTGACATCAGGAGGAGAGGAGAGAAAAAGCAAGCAGTGTGACAAGTTTAGGGTCCACGGTTGTTTGGGTTTGCAGGCTGCCTTGGGGCTGCGCAGAGGGGTCTGGTAGCCACCCCTGCGCGTGCGCGCTCCCACGTGCGCGACTCTTCCCCAGGCCCTGGGTGGCTTAAACGAGGTGACTCACGTCTCTGCGATCCATTAGGGCAAACCTGCTTGGCTCAGCGCATCGGGCTGAGCCAGGGAGTCCGTTTTGTGGTCCCGTGGAGCAATAACGTCCCCCGCAACAGCCGTGGGACTGTGCAAGGAGTGGAGCGTTGGTTCCTGCGGCTGAGAAAAAGCATGAATGCGCCCCAGCTGAATCAGCCTTCACAAAAGCCTATGAATCGAGCTGTGATTTCTCTGTGGAAAGGGCTGTTTGTGCTGTAGGAGACATCACCGCCCTGGACAGCTGGGTGGGATCCCGGGGATGGGGGTGCTGAGCATGCCTGTGCCCCGGCTGCCACATCCAGACCCAGATGGCCCTTATGACCTCAGGGTGTTTCTGAGACCAGCTTCAACGATCCTCCCAGTAGAAAATTTTTGCTTATTGCTAGTCAGCAAAAGGAAGATTGAAGGTAATACTGTGTTGGTCCTACCTGGTGTTTTCTGTGCTATCTTCCCCTTTCTTTCTCCCCTCCTCTTTGTTTTCAGCACATACCCATTGGGAGCGGCAGCAATTAGTGTCCTAGTCTGTGCCTGCAGCAGCTCCTGTATCAGCAGGGAAGTGGCTCTGCACCAGCCCTGGCACACACTACTGCTTGCTTGGGAAAAGGGTAGGGGATGCCTAGAAAGCTGAGGTTACCCTGGGCTGAATGATGAGATGTGAGGGAAAAGCAGCGTATTCTTGCTGGAGGGAGAAGTGAAAGATGGTCACAGCGAGGAGGGAGGAACTCGGGCAGTTGTGTTGACCGAGTTGTTGAACATGGGCTACAAATCAGTGGTAAATCAGGCTTTATTAGTGATGTTGCTGAAATAACCACTTTGTTAGCCTAAATGGATTTATATGAGTATGTGATATGCATTATTATATTTATATTTATCAATTTATATTGAGTATGCGATATGCATTGTGGAAGAGATCAGAGCTGCCTCTGTGCGCTAACGAAAGATCTGTCTCCCTCCAACACAGGCTGTGGGCCAACTCTTTGGCCCATAATGGAGCTAATTGGGCATCTGAGTCCAGGGTTCAGTGGCACTGGCCTCATAAGGGCCTATTTAGCTGCCTGACTTATCTCCAAATAGCTGTTTGTTCACTGCCTGCAGTTGCATTCACCATTATCTTTACGTAGTAGTGCATCATACTATAGTGAAGAGGCTACTGAGTCCAAGTCCTAGGGGTTGAATAAACTGCTGTGCTGTCTGTTATGGAGCAGGAGGAGGAGTTCAGTTGCGGTGCTGGTCCACCCTTGCTTCTCTGAAATTTGTCATACTCTCAAAGTTGGTCTATGTGCTATGTCAGGTGGCAGCTTGAACATCCTGGGGCGAGGCAGCAAGATTTACCAATGCAGAGAAAATAAGAAATGTATATTCATGTTTGATTTTGATGATTGATGACATTATGCTGACATCCATTTTAGAAAAGGCCATGTATAGAGCTCAACACTGCTGCTGCCATGGTGGGAGATCCATCCTGCTTTGCAGAGCTTATAGTTTAGCCAGAGAAGCCAGGCAAAGGATGGTGGTGATGGAGAAAGGGGAAAAGATAGATGTAAAGGCTCCAAGAAGTCAAACCACCTCTCCAAGTCCTGCCTCAGCCAGCAAGCAGGTCTGGGAATATAAATTAGGCGTCCTTGTTCACAGTCCTAGGCTTAAATATTCTGGGCAAAAACTATCCTGTAGGTTGAGGTTCTGGATAATGCCAGCTCCTCCTGAATCCTGTTTTTCGCCATAGTCATGCTAGAATTGGGCAAAGCAGCTGCAGAGGGGAGCAGCCTTCAGTGTAATTAAGGAGATCAGCATCCAACATTAATCCAGCAAAAAGCAGTCCTGGCTGCAGCAGGTAACAGGAGCTGGGCACAATGATTTCGCGTGTACCTTCTCCCTGAATAAGTCACTTTCACACATCATCCCCTTTTTCTTTCCTCAATGAATCAGAAATCAGCAAAGTGTATTGGTTTAGCACTTGCAAAACAAAGCATTGAGTACTTTTAATTTGAATTAACATTACAGTTAGAAATTTACTTTATTTCTAACTGTTTAGAATGGCTTGAGCAAAGTATTTCATCCAAAAGGGATTTTTTTTTTGAGAGAGAATAGTCCTGGGTACCACTCTACTGATTATTTGATCATTTTTAGGATCTCGAAGCAGCATCGTGCCTTTTCCAGATAAAAAAGGGATGCCTTAAAGGCACTGACCAACACATTCAAGGGGAATACTGTTGTTTGTTTTTAACTCCTTCTCTGGTCTGGTATTTAAAGGATCATGTAGATGTGAGTGGATCCTTTCAACAGCTTGAAAATAATGCAGTAGGTTTTAAAATATCACAGCATGAATTACTGCAGTGAAAAAAATCATAATCATAAACCTATAACTGGGTCATCTGCCAATTATAGGAATAAAAGAGTTGCAAGGCAGAACACGACCCACGTATTAAACTCAGCAGGATTATTTGATTAACGTATTGCTGTCATTCCCATTAATGGCACACAACTGAAGCTGCTGTAGGTGACCCAGCAAAATGTTTTCATGGTTTTTAGATTCATGGGAACTTTTTTTCTAAACTACACAATGGAACAGCTGCACTGTACAAAATGCAGCATCTCATCTAGGCAAAGCCTTGAAAAGCCACACTGTTTTTCTTTGGTGCAGTAAATGCTAGCCAGTCATTCCATAATTTGAGAGCTGCATATGACCCATCAGTACACAGCATCCCAAACTGTAAAGTTAGGTGGAGAGGAGAGAATGAGGGAAGCCGAGGGCGAGGAGGGAATCTGGCTGCACAGCTTTCTGGGATGCTTAAATTGATGCGAGTGAACAGGACCCATTAGCAAACAGAAATGCACTTCCAAACCACTTTTACCGACAAAGGCATTTAGTGCCTGGATTCAGTAGGATGTCAGAGTGCTGAAAATGCTGGTCGGGAGGGTTTAATCCAGTGCAAAAAGTGACTGACAAGGAGTTAAAGCAGGGGAATGCCTTATAGAGCAAGCTGTGAGGTGGCTGGGTTGAACCTCTGCATTCACCGTGATGACTTTCTTCATCCCTTCGGTTCAGTTTCATTATTATGCCTTCATGTGAAATCCCCTCTACAAATACAATAGATAACAAGAGTTCATGAAACTCCAGGTCTGCCTGCCATAAATGATTTCAGCATGGCCTGGGAAAGTAAATATTATTGCAGTTCATTTTTTTTTCCACAGTTCCAGATCCTTTTCCTAAAGGATGTCTAGGTGTGGCCAGCTGTAGTGCTTCTAACATAGCAGACATAGGGACATCTCTGTAGAGCATCATCAGAGCTGGGATTCGGACCTCCTTTTCCACAATGTACTCCTCATAATCCAGGAGGAAGCAGTCAAGGACATGCTAAACCACCTGGACACCCACAAGTCTATGGGGCCTGATGGGATCCACCCGAGAGTACTGAGAGAGCTGGCAGAGGAGCTTGCCAAGCCACTCTCCATTATTTATCACCAGTCCTGGTTAACAGGGGAGGTCCCAGAAGACTGGAGGCTTGCCAATGTGACGCCCATCTACAAGAAAGGCCGGAAGGAGGATCCTGGGAACTACATGCCTGTCAGCCTGACCTCTATACTGGGGAAGATTATGGAGCGGTTGGTCTTGAGAGTGCTCACAGGGCATCTGCAGGACAACCAAGGGATCAGGCCCAGCCAGCATGCGTTCATGAAAGGCAGGTCCTGCTTGACCAACCTGATCTCCTTCTGTGACCAGGTGACCCACCTAGTGGATGAGGGAAAGACTGTGGACGTTGTCTACCTGGACTTTAGTAAAGCCTTTGACAGCATCTCCCACAGCATTCTCCTGGAGAAACTGGCGGCTCGTGGCTTAGACAGGTTTACTCTTCGCTGGGTGAGGAACTGGCTGGATGGCCGAGCCCAGAGAGTTGTGGTGAACGGCGTTAAATCCGGCTGGCGGCCGGTCACAAGCGGTGTTCCCCAGGGCTCGGTTCTGGGGCCGGTCTTGTTCAATATCTTTATAGATGATCTGGATGAGGGAATCGAGTGCTCCCTCAGTAAGTTTGCAGATGACACCAAGTTGGGTGAGAGTGTTGATCTCATGGAGGGTAGGAGGGCTCTGCAGAGGGATCTGGACAGGCTGGCTCGATGGGCAGAGGCCAACTGTATGAGGTTTAACAAGGCCAAGTGCAGGGTCCTGCACTTTGGCCACAACAACCCCATGCAACGCTACAGGCTCAGGGAGGAGTGGCTGGAGAGCAGCCCGGCGGAAAGGGACCTGGGGGTGCTGGTTGACAGCTGGCTGAACATGAGCCGGCAGTGTGCCCAGGTGGCCAAGAAGGCCAACAGCATCCTGGCCTGTATCAGAAATAGTGTGGCCAGCAGGAGTAGGGAAGTGATTGTGCCCCTGTACTGGGCACTGGTGAGGCTGCAGCTTGAATCCTGTGTTCAGTTTTGGGCCCCTCACTGCAAGAAGGATGTTGAGGTGCTGGAGCGTGTCCAGAGAAGGGCAACGAAGCTGGTGAGGGGTCTGGAGCACAAGTCTTATGAGGAGCGGCTGAGGGAACTGGGGTTGTTTAGTCTGAAGAAGAGGAGGCTGAGGGGAGACCTTATCGCTCTCTACAACTACCTGAAAAGGGGTTGTGGCGACGAGGGTGTTGGTCTCTTCTCCCAAGTAACTAGTGATAGGACAAGAGGAAATGGCCTCAAGTTGCGCTAGGGGAGGTTTAGATTGGATATTAGGAAAAATTTCTTCACTGAGAGAGTGGTCAGGCATTGGAACAGGCTGCCCAGGGAGGTGGTGGAGTCACCATCTCTGGAAGTGTTCAAAAAACGTGTGGATGTGGCGCTTCAGGACATGGTTTAGGGGACATGGTGGCGCTGGATTAATGGTTGGACTTGATGATCTTGAAGGTCCTTTCCAACCTAGTGATTCTGTGATTTGGTGCCATTGACATGTGAGCTTGTAATATGCTTCAGTTAAAATCACTTTGAACCCTGCCCCATGTTGCTGTATGCTGTTAGCCACCTGCAACGCAAGCACTCCAGTTTTGATTAAAGACAGCTCAGAAATCCTTTGGGCCTTCAGGGAAGTATCTTGCAACAGAAATTTTGTACAAAGTGAATAAGAGCAGTCGGTAATAATCAAATAAATACTCTCAGTACCTGCATTTGGGCTTGAAAGTGCTGCTTAGGATGGTCTTCATCATCAGAGTTCTGCTTTTCCAGCACAAGCCAGAATCTACTTCTCTGTCCAGGCGGTTTGGCCTGTAGGGAGATGGGAGCTTCCTTATTTTCTCATACTTTTAAGTCTAGATACTGTACAGGTAACTCTCATGTTGGAAACCCAAGGTGAGTGGTTCAATCCATAAGGATAGAAGGGAAACCCAGTGTGTATTCTGTTCTCCAGGGCTAGTGAAGGCCCTTGCTTTAGGAGATGGCATGGTTAGCTGGTCGGGAGAGCTCTTATCCTAATAGGCCAGCAACAATTTTGTTCTGCAAAGCTGAAATGGGGCCTCTGGAGGAAGATAAAACTCTGTATGCTTAGGCAGGGAGCTGCCAGAGGATTTTCTGGCTGGGCACTCTCATCTTTCAACACATCCTCACCCAGGAAAGGTAACTGGGAAATCAAGGACCACACAAGCTGACGTTATCTCCACGGCTGATCCGTTTCAATTCTGGATAAGGGTGGCCAGTTTGTTGCATTGCGACTGCTTTAATAGGTTCTCTGTAAGGTCCCTAGATTTTGTCCCTTCCCTGTGGGGCTAAGCCCATTCAGCTAAAACCCCCCACAAAACAAACCTTTTTCATCACTTCCCCAGACTTTTCCCCCTTCACATACCACCAAATTATGTTGGTGATTAAAACCCTTCCTCCTAGCCTGAAGTCCTCGCTCAAGAGAAACTCCCACTGACTTAGTGGGAGTTTCCCAGGATAAGAACTGATTCAGGACAGGATGATGTAGTGACGATGTAAGCCATAACCTGTTTATTTTAGCCAGTATTTAGATTATGACTGAAATGGGAAGCAGCATGAGCTGTTGCAAGCCAATGCTCACGTTTCTCACAGAGCATTGGAGATGGCATTGGTTCAAGGTGGGGCTGGTGCTGGTGGAAGCCTTCAGAGTTGATGTTAGTGGAGAACGGACATGCAGAGCATCACGTCAACTCCTCGTTGTATGTGAAGACATAATGAGGGATGTTATAGAGTAACCACAATGACGTATGCTCATAGGAAGTAATGGGCCTGGCACTCTTTCCTCTGTACAGATAAAGGATCAGATAAAGACATTGTGCCAGGCACGGCCTCCATTAGAGGAAGAGCTTTTAGGCTGGTAAAGTCATTGAAATATATCAGATTGAAACACTTGTCCTCTTTCCTATCCCATAGCCATTCAGAACAACCTTACTTTGTTTGAGTACCATTACTGGAGTTATTGGGGAGAGTTCATGCATGTATTGCTTGCATCGTTTTCCTGTTTGCTCCTAGAGAAAGAGGATTGAAAGTCAAGAACCTTCTGCACTCCCATTCCTGCAGCTGAGAGTTTCTTAGTGTAAGGCAACGTTTGTTTCAATGAGATTATAAGCAATGAAAAAACTAAGTTTTTCCTAATTCCATTTTTTGTCTAAATTTAGCCTCGTTTTTTAATTTCTGTTTCAATAGTTTTACTTTTAAAAATGCAACAAATTGGAACCCAGAAAGGAAATATAAATTTCCACACACGCTATTTTTTTTTTTAATTATAATTTTTGGCATTGAGACTCTTCATCAGCACCTCTAAACATGGACCAGCTCTCAGGTGTGAGTGTTGCCCTGCCGGCGGAGGCTGAGGGCTGCTGCTCTTGTTCATCATTAACAGCACAGCTGTGACACCGCGTACCACTTGGCTGTCATTAATTTGAGACCAAACTCACTGCATGTCCCAGCAGAAGCAGCAAATTGCTAGAGAAGAGAGATAACAAGGGGACAAAAAAAAAATGTGTTTGGTAGCAGTAAGGAGCATGCAGAAAGATGCCAGTCATGCAAACCTCTTGCGATACAAATGCTGCCTGCTCTCAGGTTGGCTGCAGTGTGAAAAGTGGCTCTAGACGTATAGTGTGTAGCTTAGGTGTAAAGCAAGTGAATGGTGGCAATGAAGCCTCTGTGTCATTGCCCCTTTGAGTAGCATTCCTTCACCTGGGGGGCTCTGTGGGAGCAGTCATTTTCAGATCCCCCTCTCTGACTTTCCTTACAGTTATGTTTATCTCCATTCTAAACATTCTCCCTGTTACCAAGTGTATCTTTGATGAGTGTCCAAAGTTCATATCCGCTCTTCTGTTTAACCTTCACGTTCAGCGGCTGAGGTCGGTGAGCTAATTACGTGTGCACCAGCCTCCAAGCACGTAGACCAGCTCCTTTTATTCTTACCGGGTGACTGATTAGCAGCGGTGGGCCAGCCCATAAAGGAAGGGGCAGCCATTAACACCGAGGAGTCAACAGGGTTTGTGCTTGCACCTTGCAAAACACACTGGAGGGCTGGTGGGCAAGTGCGGGTGCTGAGCCCAGCCCGCTGCTGTTGCCTTAGGTTGATGTACAGAAAACATAATCTGCAGCTGATAGAAAATATTTTCAAGGTGTTGTTAAGAAGCATGGTCCCATATTTTATCTTGTGATCTGGCCCAACTTTGCTACTCACAGGGAAGTGAAAGGTTGGGAATCTGCTGCCGGAGTTTTCCGCATCGCAGGGGAGTCCCAAGGAGTAAGTCCTCGAGGAAATATTACAGCGGTCAGTGGGGTAGGACCCTCGGTGGTGCGATGTCTGCGTGTGTGAAGGAAACACCGCAGCTTTTCCGCCTCTCAAGGCGTTTCAATGGAAAGACAGTGTGACCTGTTGCGCTGTCGGGGTGGTTGTGACGTTTGTGGTGTATTTGATCTGTATCTGCAAACAGTTTTCTTTTGAGGCATAAGAGACCTTTGCAGGACTTAGCTGGAAGGATCTGGAGTCTCAGGTGGAAGCTGTAACCCTAAAACTGTTTGTTGTTGACCAGCCTGCCTGTCGTTACAGCACATGCCCAAGGGGTGCACGTTGCCAGGTAGTGGAACTCTCCTTGGGCAGAGGGGCTTGAGAGCCCCATTTCCCCCTCCACAGATGGCCCCAGCCCCATGGCAGGGTGCTCTCCCCTCCACCTTCACGCAGCCTCATGAGGCTTTTGTTTTATCTGGGGTTTTGAGGTTTTTCTTCTTAATGCCTAAATAAAAGCATCTGTTTGGATTGCTTGGGTGAGCCTTTATGGACACCGAAACCAGATAGATTTTTCCCAGAGTTTACAGACCTTTAGTGCCCACTGAAACTTTGGGAAATGGAGCTTTGCACATAGATTTCAAACTCTTTATCTCCATGTTTTACATAGATACTTTGCTTTGCATTAATACTTCTCAGGCACTGTATTTTGTGCTAATGAGCTCCAATACTTATTATAAGGAGCAGAACGGAACTGGATAAAGTGCCAAAGGAATAATTATTTTCATACTTGAGCAGCAGACTGACAAGGACGAGTCCTAATAAGCTCCTGGAGCAGAAGGTGTTTTAGTCTGTTACCGTGAGAAGTTGAGCTCCAAGAGGTTAAGAGTGTATTTCTGAGCTTCCTAGAGACTGACGCCTACTTCAAATGCAAACCGGAGGGAAGCAGGAAAGCATTAGCGAATCAAAATGTGTTCTTCTCCTGGGGTAGCTTCTGTGTTCAGGGACAGCTGGATTATGGGCACCAGTTTGGTGCAATGTCATTTTATTTCTCCACGATTGGGGGGAAAAAAAAAAGTTAATGCTGCAGTTCAGTAGAGAACTCTTGCCTGGGCCAAACAGAAAAATACACCTTTTCTGTTGGCACATCACACTGTGAATATTTGCTTTGGCTAATAAACACGGAGAACTTGTTAAATGATTTACCTGCTCTGTGTACCTACCATTTGTTGCTAAGCTCTTCAATATTTAAACACCCATCTCTCCAGTACACAGCGCTCTGCTGAGCTGGGGTATGGGGGCTCCGTACAGTGTCTCCCACCGACCTTTTTGGTGAAAGGTGGAACTGGATGTGTAAAACATTCCAGCAGCAAGGATGGGCCCATGGACCACCAATCAGCTCTACTCTGTAGATGGCCATTGGGTGCCCTTGGTGGGAACTGCACGTGGGCCATCGCTGCGTTTAGCTGAACAGCCTTGCTGATGGACTGCTGGTGGCACTGGCTGCAGGATGTGCAGCGTGCCTTTGGGAAGGCAATTTATTACGCTTGTTATCTAATTTTGGCTTTTTTTTTTTGCAAATAGTGTTAGACCACCAATAAATTGCAGAGTTTTGCCCATAGATATCAATAGCAACTTGTTGGCAAGAGAAAACTCTTTTTAAATATATTTGTCCTAAGGAAGAACAAGCAAGTGAACAAAAATCCAGCCAATCGTCATCTGTGGCTTTACAGAGAACTCAAGGTATGAGCCCTGTCGCAGGATTTTGGCAGCTTTGTAAGCCAAGCTCTTGGGTTTTGATGAGCTTGGGCTTTTTACATTAACTTAACTCCAGTTCCTGCAGCCATATCCCAGCGGGTGGCCTGAGGGCTGGATGTGTGAGACAAGCCGCTCTGAAGCACCATCTCCAGTACGGGGTATTCTGTTAGCATGGTAGGGATTGTTGCTGGGTTTTGACCCTCCTAGGATTCATACATAACCAGAGGTACCTCTTGATGCTCCGTAGAGGTGGGAGTTTCCAAAATAATCGCTTAATGGAGCCATGTATAGCCAAGAACAAATTGCCCCCTGCGCCAGGCGATGCTCGTGCATGACTTTGCTGTAACGCTGTACCGCTTCTGAGGCACGCTGGAAGGTACTTTGTGACTTCGCAATTGCTTCTGCTTTAAGAGCCGAAATAAAGAGCATCACGGTTTGCCTGGCCCTAAAACCCTAGGGCTGACAATGCTTATCCTCCAGTGCTATTTACTGACACTGTCTATTAGCTGTTGGGTTGCAGCCCCAGAGCGCGCTCGTAGCACCGCTGGAAAACCGGCAGCAGGACAGAGGTGGTATCTTCACCAACCAGTTGAATTCACCCCTGCAGTGCAAAGGGCCGTGCGGTGTCCGGCGTGTCCGCGCAGGGGGATGCGGTCCTGCCCTGAGCTCCTACCGACACCCCGGCGCCAAGCCGGGAGCCAGGCTGGCCCTGTTGGCGCGGCGCAGAGTCCTCTCCGAGGGCGAAATTCTCACTGTTCATGTGGATATCTGTGTTCGCAGCAGTAACCCGTCCACAAAAAGCTGCAGGTCTTATGCTTTTTACGGAAGGAAAAGTTGGCTCCCCAGATAGCTGGGTTGCTGGCTGGAGCTTGAAGTGTTATTTTATATTTGTCCACTGTTTTTAGCCGTGCAGTGGCCCAGTGACAGCTATTCCAGCCAAATACCTGATGCTTGCCTGACACACAGGCACGTGCGATGCCAGACTGTGCATATAGGAACCCGCTGCATGGTGTGCTGCAAGGGTTAGATTTACTGGACAAAACGTAGAATTTAAATAACCTTTACTCTTCATATTCAACAGGGGGAAGGGTTCCGTTTGGTTTTTAAGTTCCAAGCACCTGCAGGATGATCTTTTTTACCCTGGTAACGACTTGCTAGTGAGTTGAATTTTGTACTCAGATTCCAAATCAAACTATTTGTTGATGCCATGAAAATTATTCTTTAAGCTGTGTCAAACCCTCAAAAATGTAACTGATTTCCTCTGTTCACTCAACACCCCTCACTCAGTAAACTGGGTCCGGAAACCAAATGGCAAACCAGCTTGTGACTATTTTTGCTTTTAGTCTGAATGTTCTGTTTGAATTGTTTTTTGGGTTGGGTTTTTTTGTTGGGTTTTCTTTTTACCTTTTCTGTAGCCTTTTTTATCTTTCTGTGATCATTCCAACAGTGGTGTTCCTGCTGTGTGATTTTTCTCTAAGCAAACGAAATGTTTGCTCAAATTATCTCTGAACATGAACTCTGCACCACGTTTCCTGTGATGCGCTGCAAGCTGTTAGTACATAGCCACCAAAATAGGGAACGCGTGAGGTACTGGGGCTTCTATAATTATTCACTATGGAACAGATTTCTAAATTTGACTGTGAGCTATCTGAAATTCACTGTTTGCAGGGCATTCATTGGAACAGGCTCGTACGATGCAGCAAAATCTCAGGCAAAAAAATCGTTCAAAGATTTGGTGAGATACATTTGAGCGTTCAGCAGGAGAAATACAACTCATCTGGTAGTTTCCAGGTAGAAAGTAATTCATGTTTTAGTTATTGTGGTGGCTGACTCCTTTGTACAGGAAGATTTCATACAAATTTTAGTCCTCCGGTAGTGTGTATATATAGTGTAATTTTAGAGCGCTTTGAGATGAATAGGTCTGTGTGCCTTTCTTAGAAGGATTTCTAGGAACTTTACGAATACTGATTATGGCTTACATTTTTCTTTCCACCTGGGAGGTGCATGTAAGCAGTAGGGTTCACATTTACAACGAAAGGTTTGTGGTCATAGAGGACATCTGATCTGCCTGACATCATGTGCAAGTATCTCAAAGTCAAGCCAGACCTCAGGTATCCTCACCTGGTGCTCTCTCTCCCAACTTTATCCACAACCCCAGGCTTTCTTCACGTGTGCTATCAGAAGGAAATGTGTTTGTGTATCCCATGTTTGCCAGGAAGAAGGGTTTCTAATATCTGTGGAAATGATGGATAGGAATTGGTTTGAGACAGGTTTCAATGTGAGCTGGGACTCTGATCTTACAGATGTGTCAATGCTTGTAAAAGTTGAAAGCTTAGAGTGGAAAAGTTCGCAAACATCTGATTATCTTTGTTGGCCCCAAATTGGGCTGTGAGATCTTAACTTGAAAATACCATGAGAACTCAAAATATAAGAGCAATAGAAAAAAAAATGCAAATGGAAGGAAATATGGTTGGACCTTAAGCCTTAGGGCTTGATTCAAGGTTTGGAGCAAAGTTCAGGGTAGCTGCTATTCTGTCCAAGCGGGATCATATGCCCGTCGGTTGGTCAGGACACCACTCGTCTGTATACTGCCTAGTTCGAAGCACTGGAATACATTTTCCCCAGCTAATGGTCACCGCCTGCAGAACTGAGTGCTGAGCTGAGCTGTGACAGAGTCAAAGGGGACGCAAGTTTGGCGTTCAGGCAAGGTCAGAACACGTGCAGGGGCTAAGCCCCCCATTACGTGCTGCCTTCGGCCTCAACCACGTTGGCCAGGTGCTCCGAATGGGCTGGTGCCCCTTCCAAATTACAGAGGTCTTTGGTCTCCAGTGCTGTCAAAGCCAGCAGCTGTCATCAGTACCGCATTAATATTTCGTAAGTAAACAGAATTGGCAGAGATGGCTCTGCAAGCCATGTTGGCTCCTTGGAGGACAATTTTTCAGGTTCTCTGCTTACCATAAGCTTTACCTAATGTAGTAACTCTCAGAAGAGCTCGAGAGGAATTTTAATGTGTGAAAGCTGGAAAAGAAGTTATCATCGCATGGCAGGGTTTGCCTTTCCCCTTTGGCCTCTGGATCGCTCTCCACTTCCCTTTGGGTTTTGAATGTGTTCCCAGAGAAACACACTTTGCCCCTCATGGGAGCATCACACTTCAGTGTTTCCTTCTATGCATTATTAAGCTGCAAAAAGAGCTTTGCAGCTTTGAAATATGTTCTCATTAGCTGTAATTAAATCTTTAAATTCTCCTTCAGGCTTGGATAAGGCACAAACCCAAAGTTTTTCTTCTCTTCTTTCCTTTTTTTTTTTTAATTTTATTAGTCTTACACTTTGCTAATTACTGAATGCAATGATGTTTCCAAAGCAGCTACAAATAAAAGTATTTACTACTCAGCAAGGCATGTGTTAATCTGGCAAACTATTATATTGGCTACACAATCTCTTATTTAATATGAATCACTCTGTAAAGCGTCTCAACAGCACAGCTTCTTATTCATTATTGCTTAATTTCATGATATCTGAGATGTGGGATTTCAGTTAACGGATAATTGAGATCATAAATCAAAATATTTTCAATGAGATTACATGAAACACAAGATGTTCAGGTTCAGAGCCTGAAATACCGTTGTCATCCTCAGCAGCTCTCAGCAAGGATGGGTGAGGTCTGCAGGCACATCCCTCTTTCTGTCTTGACTCCAACGTTGGGTCAGCCAGGAGGGAGCAAGTTTTTGGTGTGTTGTCCACTTTCTGTCTGTCTGATATACCTGCATCACCTTTATCTGTGTAGTATTCCCAAGTGATGTTTCTTTGCTCCTGACACATCTGTTGGGTGGGAAGTTTTGCCATCCCCCGTTTACCAGTAGGAATATGAGACCAGTCACAGCACATGCTCCCAATTTCTAGCAGCATCCAGTGATGTATATGAGACTTGGCTGGGTTTTCAGGTTCTGTACTAACTTGCCTAAAACAACCTCCAAGTGTCCTCAGGTTTGCACAGGAAACCTGGGAAGGAGCAGAGATGTCATAGGTGGTCTCAACCCCTGATCCGTCTTTCTAACTCTTTTCCCTGGCAGACACTGAAAATGGGATGACTAATTGCTTCTGAAAATCCTAATTATTGCTTTTGTTACTGAAAGGGACTCATCGATATCATAGCAGCCACTGACAGAGCAAGTATTTTAGAACAGACAAGTTGCTAGAGGTACTGACAGGCACCTTCATCCTCTCTTCCCCATTTAGCCCTACTGACCTCCATAATCCTTGGCTGGATCCTGTTACCAATTTTCTAACAAAAAATTAACTGTTTGATTCCTTTTTTGAGAAAGCAGGTGAGCAAGCTTACCTTAAGGGTCACAAGGAGGACAGGAGTCCTCTTCACGTGGAACAAAGATGTTGTAAAACAAGAATGTCCTGTCCTCAAATTTTTCTATTGGAGATGAAAACTTGCAGCATAGTTTATATATTTTTAAAGGAAAAGTATTTGGGGGCCAGATTCCTTTTGTTTCTTTTCTTTCTTGGCTCATTTGTGGCAGCCTTGAAAATAGTAATTTCATACGGAAATGCTGATGCAGCACTCAGCGGCATAGCAGCAACCCATGTCTTCTCCAGTGTATTTTAGGCTGCCAGCAAGGCCTGGGTTGCTGCTGGCCACATCTTACCAGGCGAAATTATTGCTTTTTATAAGGTCAAATGTGTAGCTTCTTCCTACTGGAAGGCCTGAGGAAGGACAATGAATGATTCACTGTAGGCACTCCAGAGGCACACAGACCCCTCGTGTGTGTGGCTGTGGGCACACATTGGTATACAGATTTCCTGTTCGTACAGTCCAAGTTATGTAGAAAATGCCTTTTCTCCATCGTTGGAGGACAGAATGAGCTTTCTCTTCTTTCCCATTCTTCTTGTCCTGCCCCTTCCAGTGGGTTGTTTGACTTTGCTCCTCACCAGAGGGGTTGAGCTGCAAGGTTCACGCAACTCATGGACCATGTGGATTTAGAGCTGCAGAACCATTTAACCCAGGGGTGCAACTCACTATGGCTGTTATGGGACCTCCTGAGGCTTTGTCTCCAAATTGCTCCATCTATCAAGATACTCAGACTAGGCAAATATGCTCTCATTGCTAATCCCATTTACTGATCCCATACCCTATGCTCCCAGGTATCTGTAGAAAAAGCAGGGAAAGGACAGGAAAGCCATGGGATGGGAGAAGAGAAGCCCTGGAGGATCAGGGGTGGAGGATGTTTAGAGAGAAGAGCATCTTCAGCAAATGTTTCCTTGTGCTCACCCATGCTGACGCTTAGATCCCGGGGAGCAAGACATGGAAAGAGGATGCAAGTTAGATCCTTCAGATGCTCATGCTTCTTGGGTGGGATGGGGGCACAATGCCTCCATTTTATTTCAGCGAACACAGTCATTTTTCTGCGAGCTGAAAAAGTCACTTGAAGCCTTCAAAGCTGTAGTGGTCTGGTGCCAAAGTCATTTTGTGGATCTGGATGCGAGTGGTTTTCCCCAGGCTGTGGCCAGCTGGAGATACAGAATCATAGAATCATTAAGGTTGGAAAAGACCTCTAAGATCATCGAGCTTGCAATTTGATGCAGGGCTCATCAGTCCTTGGGTGCCTGTGGTTCTGCCCCATCATCCAAACCATCTTCATCTTCTGCCTGCATTCAAAAATTAGAAAGTGCCATTTTTCATTCCCGAAAGCTTCCAGGCTGCCTCACAGCTGCTGTACTTTTGGTCAGTGTTAACTGAAGGCCTTGCTAAGAAGTTCACCCATAGGTAAGGGTGGGTGAAGGGTTTAGCAACGTAGTGTAAGCCCCCTCTCATCGCCTGGCCTGGATCACAAGGCCCAGGGAACTTCACTCACTTCTTGAACTCTCGCTGCATCTCTGCTTTGCCCTTCTAGGAGGGTTTTTCTTTCTTTCTTTCAATGATTAAAATATCTCTTGATATCATCATTTGCTCAAAGTGTAGAAATAGACCAAAAACGCATTCCCCAACTGAACCGAAAAACGTTCAGGTCTCATGTCATTATTTTTTAACCAGGTCTGCATTAAAAGTTTTATGAGCTGCTCCAGTTTCGAAGGTTTCCCGTAAATGAACTTTCCACCACTCTGTGACAGCAGTGTGTTGCCAACACATGGATAATATGGAAAAATGAAGGGGGGGGGGAAGCACCCCCCTCTTTTCTCCATCTGTTACAATACGGGACTGTGGCAGGAAACGAGGTTTTGCAGTTTTATAAGAGCAGAAGTGTGTTGGGGGGGGTCTTTTGGGGGGTGGTTATTTTTTTTCTTTTAAAGCCGTAGAGTGTGTCATTTAAGAGCTCTCTCCAGCAATCTGGAAGCAACCAACTGAAGGCATGGAAAAGACATTATGTAATTGCAAAAGACAAAAAACCCTCCTAATGCTGAGGCCTTGTGGCAGAAGCCAGTCTCTGACCTCACCCTTCTCAGGATCTCTGGAGAACACTCTGTTCCTCTGGCCCCTCGCAAAAAATAGCCTCTGCCAGATTTCAGCAAACAATTCCGGCATTTCCTTCCCCTGCCTCTGGTCTGTGGGTGTTTTGGAGTCTCTTGCATGTGTGGGCAGGGATTCATTAGCTAAAATAAAAACCGTACTACAGAGCTGCATTAGAGAAAAAGGAAAAAAAAACGGTTAGGAAAAAAAAATATCCAGGCAAGTGTAATAAGCCTGCGGCAGCAGCTAGTTTGGACTCGATTCCAGTTTTGAAATTAATAAAAAGTAAGACAGAAATAAGGGGATCCCGTGAGTCCTCTTGTGTCCCCTCCTGTCGCTGGCCGCGGGCCCTGGTGCCCCGTCTTGCCCAGCAGCAGCCGAGCTGCTGGGGTCTGCAGTGCTGCCTTCGCAGCTCCTGCCGGCAAAGCTGAGCACAGGCCGAGTATTTGAAAGATCAAGGTCTTTGTTCTTTTTTAGCTTTTCCCAGTATAATCCCTACAGAGATGTAATCATTTGGTGGTGTTTTTCCTCTGAATTCTCTTTAATTTCCTGCCTGTGGTTTTGGGGGTTTTGTGAGGGTTTATGGTTATGGAGAAATTTTGCTGTTTACAGTGCCTGTCCTACATGCTCTAAAAACAGCATCCCGTTTCTTCTAAGAAAAGTCCTTGTATGTCCTAATTTAAATTGCCAGGTCATCATTATTGCCACTGTGATACTCCTGAGGGAACCCAAATAAATATGGCTCCCGATGGGCATCCTGCCTTCGCTTTGGTCCTGGGTCTGTGGGAGCAGGAGGACCCCGTTCATCTCCAGGCTGCAGACTGAAGACCCAAATTTCACTGCTGGTGTGGCCAAAAGCAAGGGAAAGCGTCTCTGTTTCCCAACCGCAGAAGCCGGCCATGTTGCCCTCAACTTTCCCCGCAAACATGCTTGGGTTTGGTTCATCTCTGCCAGCTGGAGCTCTAATACCTTCTTTACAAGCTTCTGCTTTCTGCAGGCAGGCTGCCAGGAGAGCCGGCGATAGATTTTCAATGGCTGCGCTGTTTATTTAAGAGCATTGAACCTCAGAAGGCTCCTAGAAGCAAACAGAAGTTTTGGTTGGCCTTGTAGGGAACCTTACATCTGCCTGCTTGGGCTCTGCAACCGTTGTTTTAGCATTAAGAAACATTTGTGTTGCATTTTCTTCAGCTTAACAATTTGGCTGTCATGGTGCAGGAAAAGAGTTTTGTCCTGTTCCTGTCGGCAGCGATGCTTCCCTCGCTCGTCAGTCTCCACGTTAAGGAACAGGTTGGGGCTGGGAACTCAACGGAGTCTGCAAGTTGGCAGCAGTCAGGATGCCACATCATATGTGTTAAGCTTCCTCTGCTAGGTTTGGGGCTATGGAAGTTGCATATGTTACATAAAAATCAAATTCAGTGATGTGAGGAGTGGGGAGGCTGAGGAATAAGGTGTAGCAAGTCCCCATGCCAGAAGCGGAAGAGCCTGTCCGAACCAGTCCTCCCAGGAGGTTATTCCCCATTCTTCCGCTCCCCACGAATGACTTCATCTTCTTATTTTAAAACGTCCTCTCTGTGCCACTGAGGATCTCCGCTGGGACCTTCTACCCGCCGTCAACCTGGCGTTGCTGCTGCAGGTGGGCCGAGTCGGCGGCGGCATTTGTCGGTTTGTGCGTAGGCCCTGCTCCTGCAGCCAGCAAAGGGCAGGTTGGATCCACGCCGCGGGGAGCCAGGGAGGTGAGCGACTGCAAGGCCACGACAGCGATGCTGCCAGAGCGGCTGGGTCCAAGAAGCCTTCTTTTTGGCTCAAGCTTGATTTCTGGGTAAAACAGAGACCCTAGGTTTTAGAAGAACACTGGCATATCCCTGGGATGGCCAAGCGCAACAGCCCAGCAGCAGGGCTGTGCTCGGCACGGCTGGAGCAGGGGACCCGCAGCCACGTCTGATACGTCAGCTCATGGGCTCCTTCCTACAGTCACTTTCATGTTCCTTGGCAGGGCAGAAGGGTAATGAAGCGTGAGGAGAGGACTTTTTGCCTTCAGAAGGGCTTGCAGCCATGCCTCTACTTGCCTGCGTATTGGTCGGTGCTCTCTGGTACCAGCCAGCTGGCTGCAAAGTGACCTGAGCGCTGGCTCTGCTGCTTGCCTCGCTACAGGGAGAAGCTGCTGCTCATCCGTACCTTTTTCTCTTTCCCCTGTGGAAGAAACCGTAAATCATTGATGAGTCCTTTACCTAAATGACTCTGCAGCTCCTCCACCAAGGGAGCCAGGCTGCAACAACCCAGAGTCTTTGGGGGAGTAATTCCCATTCCCTTGTCCCTTGCCAGCAGCAGCAGAGCGTGCAGAAGCCCCATGGTCTGGTGGATTGAACATGAAACCTTGGGGAACCTTTGTTCGAAGCCCTGCGGTGCTACTGCCTCATTGCTTTGCTTCTGGAGAAGTATTTGACATCTCGGTGATGTGGGTTTGTCCCTCCATTGCTCCAGAATAAAAATAAATATGTATTCAGTGTATTAATTTATTTAATATATTAATGTTATTATAAGTTATTACTTTTATATTATACAATCCAGTAATTAATAATATATTGAATAAATATAAATAACTAAAGATAAAAAAATAAAGCTGTTTGCTTCCCTTGCAAACAGCTCTAAAATGTAGTAGGTCTGTGTAGTGCTGTGGAAAATGCAGTGGGAAAGGACAGCAAACTAATGGTGTCAAAAGTGTTGATGGTTGCCTGGATCCTTCAGGCCACTTTGAAAAACCTCTGCTGAAATTTGGTAGAAACCAGTGATGTGAAGGAGAGAGAGGATGAGGCAGCTGCTGGGTCGCTGCTGGCTGCCCAGTCCCAACTGGCTCCTTGCAATATTTTGTCTGGGATAGAGGGGTCAAGCTCACTTTGTAGGGTGATTGATAAGAGCGTTTGAGGTTGTCCATCACGTTTACCAGGGCGAGGAGCTTGGGAAGGTGTCAAGCATCAGCAAAGCTCATGGAAAGTGGTGGCTGGGGAAGCAGTAGGGACGTAGCTGGGAGAGGGGACAGCAAGAGCTGGACGTGGTCATTAGGCTCCAGGGGAAGGCTGTGAACAATTCCTGCTGCCAGCAAAGCTGCTGGTGACCTGGGGACCTGCTTCCATGATCGCTGAGGCTGGCAAGTCTAGAAGGATCACAGAGACATCGGAGAGCGTTTATGAACCTAATCTCAGCCTGGCTGTGCCTTGCTGGGGTTTCTACTGGGAAGATGTTGGTTCCATGCACCTAACTCCTCTGAAGATCCCGATACCTTGGTAAATGCCTGCCTGATTTCTCAGGTAATTTTCCATTTGCACAAAGTAAATGGAGGGGACAGAAACCGCTGTCAGCAAGCCGTTACCCCCTGACAAAAAACAGAGTGAAGAGAGCCTTGAAATCCCAGCCCTGAGCCCTTGCTCTAAACGCAGCCGCAGTGGGGTTTGAGCCATGTCCCCAGGCAGACACCAGCTCAAGCATCACATCTTCCCCCCCGGAAGGGCTTTTGCCTTGCTGCTTGGTAATGTTCCTCATGATAATTTGCCAGCAATTGCTTCAGAGATAGGTCTCCTCTTGTAAAGAGTCTATCGACTTCAGATTTGTCATTTGTCTGGGCTGAAATAGCACATGTGTGCCTGCATAATCCTTGCTTTAGATAGAATAAAGCCCGTGTCTGAGGTGTATTTTCTGCTGGATTGATTTACCTGTGCAACCCAAACCTGCCATCGTCCATACACACAGCAGATTAGTGCTAATCACTGCAGGAGTTGCATCCGTTTCTGGTGGTTGATGAGGGCTTTGCTCTGTCCCTGGACTGGGATGGTTTTGGGTCGCAACTGGTGCCGTTCCTTCCCAACGCAGCTGATTCTTTAGCTATTCTGCTTGTTCTGTCTCCACTTCCCATGCATGCCATTAGTAATTTAGCTTTTACCCCAGAAAGTAAGTTTTAAAGTAGGTGGTGGATACCTGGCGCTACCAGGGAAGGAGGTGTACAGAGGTTGTAAAAATGATTTTTTCCTGCTGTGGAACATTTTTCTTCCCAGTGTTTTTCTTCTCTTGCTCTCCCTGCAGTAAACTAGCTGTAGCTCTGTCCGTGCTCTCCATCATTCTCAATATACATCCAGTTACTGCACAAAGTCATTTTGCTTTGGTGTGATTGAGCACTTGTTCCTCATTTGTGCATTTTTGAAATCTGAGGGTGTAGCTACACCGCTATCGAAAGCGTTAGCATCTCCTAGAGTGGCTTTGGATGACGGGCTGTAGCCGGCTCCTGGACCAGCAGATAGGCTTGGAGTGGCAGAGTTGCGACTCCCTGGGATTATTTTTTCTACTGTGTTTTACCAGCTTTGAAATCTGGTTCATGTGTCTGAACCCTGTTCTCCTCCTAACCCGCTTCCCCATCTGAATCAGGACAAAAGGTTTTTAAAAAGGAAAGTAAGAGTCGTCCTGGCTCTTCTTTTACATCTGCATCAACTCAAAACAGGCATGCGATGCTTGGAGAAAATAGAAAGGGATGTCCAGCTGGAACTGGATTGAACGCCATTGATTTTTTAGAGGAAGCCATTAAAGAAATAATTTCCATGTTTCATTTATTGTTCTGCTGAGAGTGAAACACAATGAAAGATGCCCCTCTGTGCTGGATAACCTCTCACCAAGGAGGAATAGCTGATATTTACCACTCAAGTCTCTGAATATTGCTGTGTAGGTACAGCACATCAAAATGTTCTCTCCAAACATTTTTGGAGTAAAAAATAGCTTTTGCCAAAAAAAAAAAAAAAAAAGCTGAAAAATTATTTTTGTTTTGAAAGAAAAAGGCAAAAAGCATTTCAGACAGGTTTGAGAAATGTAAAATCCTCAGTTTTTTCAAAAATCAAAACAGATTTTACTGTAAAATCCTTTTGATCCTTTGAATCTCCTTCCTCCTCACCTGGATCCAACCCAGCCTCTCAATATCTCCCATGCATAGCTATGGCACAGCCGGTCTGGTTGTTGTGCAAGGGAATTTCTTGCTGCTGGATTGCCAGTAACGCTGAACTGGCTCAGAAGGAACAAGCCTAACGCATTTTAGCTTGCCTTAAAAAATGGACTATTGTTTTAAGTTGGATTATTTGGAAAGGGTTGAAGCTACTCAAAATAATTTGCTTCTTTCAATAAGTACTTTATGGTGGAAAGATCATAACTTATGTGTCTTATCTTTTTATCACCAGTAAGTTTTTAATATATTACCATTTATCTCTGGATTAGTTGAAAAGTTCATCGCTATGCCTTTTCTCTCCAAATTAGCATAAATTAATTACTCTTCCCGGAAATGACTGTGGAGAGAATAAAAATGCCTTTTGGTAAATGATCAGACTTGGACAAAAACCCAGAAGGGAGTGTAGCTTTAAATGCAGAGAGAAGAGACAAAGCAGCTCCCAGTATTAGATGCCAAACAATAAAGCCTTTAACGTGTCTTTGGGATTTCGAGGGGACGGTGCTGCTGACCTCTCATTCCTGCATATTTTCCACTGGCAGCGTGGCAGCCTTCTCCCTCTATCTGCTCTTACAAACTTTTCCTGTGAAATGGCAACATGAGGACCAAAGTAAAAGCCGGCGCCCAACTGATGGCTCTGCTCAGGAGGGTGGAAGAAGCCCTGAGGTGATGGCACCTGGGGGTAAAGATGGTAAAAAATGGTCCAAGGCACTTAAGGTCACGGGCAGATGTCCTGCTCCTGACCTGGCTGGGCCGGCTAGGAACGTCGCTGCCACTCGCCAGGAGCCATTTCTACAGCTCTCCTGGCAGAGGGGCTGTCGGCCCGCGGCGTGGCGGCTTCCTTCCCCGCAGGCTGGTTTGGCTGGTAGCTGATGGGGCAGCTGTGGCATTGCCGCGGTAGAAAACATGTAGGAGGCGGGAATGGCCTCATCTGGCCACCGTTTGTAAAAGAAACACTCATTCACAGTCTAAATCCAACTGCAAGTCACCAGTCACCACCTGCTGCTGCAAGTAGCTCCTGAAGGTGTTCAGGCTTGTGGGGAAGTTTTGGTGACATGGTTCCCAAGTCCTGGTCCTGATGGGACCTCCTGACGAGGGTGGGTGCACGGTGGCTTTTTCACTCCAGCATGGACAGTGGTTGTCACACACCCACAGAGCTGCCACTGTGCTGTGTCTGTGTCACTTTGAAGGCATCACCCGTGGTATGAAGTGCTCGTTGCAGGCACTACTCTTCTCTGGTGGACGAAGGCTTGGGCAGAGGAGAGGAGCCTCCATCTCCTGACATTCACATTGGTTTCATATGAGCCTGATCATGGCTTGGATACACAGGCTTTCCCCCTGCAGGAGGAGGAGGCATCTAGAATTGACTATTGCGGGGACAAGCATCCTCCTTGCGTGGTCGCATGAGTGCAGAGGACCTGCTGAGTGCTGGCATGGGGGGCATTACCAGTAGGTAATGGTGGGGTGACTGACTTTGTGTATTAACAAAACGGACACCTGACTAGTAAAACGGTAATTACCTTCAAAGCTAGTAAGTGTAATTATTGAGTAATCCACCAGAGTATATAATGAGGTGGGAATATTTTTAGCCTGCGAGTGAGTTCTTCGCAGTCCCCCGGTACACCGAGTAAAGAGCACTTAGGCAGCACTGATGGCCTGTAGCTTTTAAGAAATTACTGTGATGCATCTTTAAAACCAGGAGCTTTATTAAAAAGGGAGGTAGGGGGATGCTATTATCTTAACATAGCTGGGATAAGAGAGAATACGCATTTCAGAAGGGCCCCATTGCACTGCGAGGCTTGCAGGCTTGAAAGCTTGAGGTGCAGCTAATAGCCAGAGGTGCTGAGAAATTCGTTTGGGCCATTTTGAGCCGAACGCGCTGCTGTTCTCTCATCTGGGCAGTGGGGCTGGGCTCATCCAACGCTGATGTGACCGTTGCCCAGCTCTCCCATGTGTGGTAAGAGCAGGACAAGGAGTCTTTGTCAAACGCCCAGAGGATGCTACAGTACAGAAACTGGTTGAGCTGGACCAGTGCTTTAGCCCCACATTTGCTGCTTGGTTGATGAGTGAGAAAAGGGAGAGGAAATTGTAATTCTCTGGTGGAATAGTTTTGTTTTTTTTTTTTTTAAACAACAGTCCAGGAAATCCTGCACATGTTTGTCATGTGGCAGGGAGCCATCGCAGAGCAAGCAGCTCAGCATCATGTTCAAGCATGATTTCAGAGCACCTGCCCCAGTTACTCCCATTGCCAAGCACTTGGTGCAGCGCCTGAGAGCAGACCGAGCCCTGGGAGAGCAGAGCCTGTGGGTCTGTGTCAGCACAAGCACCCCCTCATCAGCCGTTCTTGTAATACCTCTGCATAACAAACACGAATGGCTGATTTCAAGCTGCAGTTTGTTACTTATGTGACAAACACTATCTTCTGCTCCTACTAAAAAATTTCCTTTGCAAAGGTGTTTTTTTTTTTTTTTGTGGGTTGGTTGTTTTTTTTTTCTTTCCCCCCAGCCAAGAGTTTGCACTTTGGAGAAATTTTTTCTAAATTCAGGTGAGGATTTTCAGAGCCAAGTGGCTGTAGTTTACCTGAGCCAGCCACGCTCCTGTCTTATCAGTTCCTTGGTGACAGTGGGATGCTGATGGGAAAGGTGCTTGGATGCTTCCCGTTGTCATTGCAGGGCGATGGAGCTGGCCGTTTCCATTGCAAATGCCTGTTTACCAGCAAACCGGGTACGTAGATGTTCACAGTGGAAGGTGCACGCTCCCCAGGTGATCACAGAAAGCCCATTAAAAAAAAAAAAGTGTAAAAACCACTCAGCTAGATTCATTTCCATATATTTGCAGAAATTTGCGTGGGAATGCCTTTCGCAGCGCTCGGACAGCTCGTGCTCTGAATTAGCTGAGCCCTTTGCCTGCCCCCAGCCTGCAAAGCGATGGTGTGCTGCCTTTTTCTCTCCTTTTTAGCAGACATTTCAAAAGGCAGTATCTTATTCCAGCCTCTTCAGACTGGAGTGGGAATGCAGACCTCGAAACACCTGCTTCCCGCACCGGCAGTGCTGAATAGCTGAGGAACATGCGGCCGCTGAGCCTTTGTTTTGGGGCTTTCGTTTAACTACAAGGAGTAATCAGAGTTGGCTGTTAAATGAATGAATTTGGACACCTGAGGTCTTGCATTCCCGGCAGGGCTGGCGAGCACCAAAGGGCTTTTTCAACAGGCATCGCTGGAAAGTCGCTATTATGTGTGAGCTTTACACTCAAACACCTTTGGACAATGAAGGCACCAGAGGACACTGCTGCTCCCGATTGTCCGCAGCAGAATAAATCTGCGCTTCCTGCAGCGTTTCCCTCCGCCGGCTGCGGGGCTGGCACAGAGCGGAGAGCTTTGCAGAGGCACAGAAGGTCTCTCAATAGAGCAGGGGTCAAACTGCGGGTTCCTCCTTTCAAAACGGCTCCTGGTCTCTGATGCAGAGAGCCCTACAAGACCCCCTTTCGGAAGCGGAGAAAGAGCAATATTGTGTTGCTGAAGTGAAGGAGGGAATCCCAGGCCCTGCTCCTGAAGCAAACCTGGGCTGATGTTTTCAAAGCTCCCTGGGGTGGAGGTTTAGGTCCCTGGCTCCCAGCAGGTCCGATGGGAGCCTTTGCCTAAATCTCTTTGCCGGTCCTGGCTGTGCAGCATCTCCCAGAGGGGGCTCCAAACACCTGCAGCCGGCGGTGGGTCCTGCTAGCCCTGCACCCCCTCCGGTGCCCCGCGTGTGTCAGGGAGTTTTGCTGGCCCTGCAGCCGTAGGGAGGTGTCGAGATGGGCGCTGGTACTGAAGGACGCTTGCGATTGCCGTAATTGAGGTGGATGTGTGTCGGCACAAAGGGACTGGCTGCGGGGTAAGCGTGTGCTCTTTGCAGAGCTGTGGCTCTGGTGTCCACAGCCTCTCCCAGGAGGCTGGTGAGGACCAGCAGAGGTCTTTGGGATGGGCTGTTACACGATGGTGCTCGCCCTTTCTGCCAGTGGTGATGGGCTGCACGTGGATTTGCTTCTGCAAAGCAGATGGAGGTTGCGCTGTCTAACCTCAAAGTTGCTGGGCTCCCTGCAGAACCAAGGTCTGCCAGGAAGTACAGTGCCCTTTCAAAACAGGCCTGTAGTCTTGCGGTTGTCATGACTCACAATCCTGTCCCGTGACGGTCATTGGCGGCAGGGATGTTTTGTACAGTGGGCTCAGCTGGACATGGCACCCCAGGCCGGCTAGTGGAGGGTGCAGGGAGCAACCTCATTGCAGTTTGGGTGGTATCTGCACAAGCAGGCATAGTGGTGCCATAGAAATGGATGTGGAGAGTGAAGTGTTAGTGCTAAAGACTTGGTGTCGACAGTGTATGTGTTTTGGGGTTTGCTTTGACTAGTTCTGGTCAGACCTTGGACCCATTAGTTGATGGGGCGTACATATTTGTACCCCAAATGAAGCCTGTTCTCACAGCATGAGAGGTGGGAGCCACCTGTGTGGCGGGAGCCGAAGTGCAGAAAATGGAGAAGATCAGGACTTCTTCCAAACCAAACTGCTGATGCAAATCAAATCCTGCTGAGAACGCTTTCTTAGACTCTCCACCGGCAGCATTGATGAGGGTAGAGTGATGCTCTGGCACCTTGTTCCTGCCGGTGGGTGCTGGGTGGCAGGTCTGAAAGGACTAATGGGATGTACAAACCTCCTTCGCTCCTGTACAAAAGGATAGGCACCTAGGCTAGGTCTGCCAACGGCAGCCAGAGGGGCCCAGGCATCCAGCCCCCACCGAATTTGAGTGTCCACTGGGCGCTTTTATTCCGCTGCACATTGTGAACATCCCAGCCCTGGGGAAATCCTTCAAGGCTTGGCAAGCCAAAAGCCACTGTTGGCCAATGTATAAATGGATACAGCATCTACACTTTGAGTCTTTTACTACCTTTTTTAAGGCGACCATTTTCCCTAGAGGTTTCTGAACTCTTTGAGTAGTGTAGGAATACGGCCACGCACATAGTGCCCTTCCTGTCCAAGCCCTGTGAAACCCTGGCTACATCACCCCGGCACAGGTGGGGTCTTCAATGGCCCTGGACCCCAGCTACTGTCACTTCTCCATGCAGATGAGAAGACTTTTGCCTTCCCAGGGCAGCCTGGTTCTGAGAAACTAACCCAGGGGAGCCTGAATTTGGCCATTGCATTCCCCATCTGTTAAGTACATCCACACAATGATATTTCAGTACGTGTCTTAAAACAATGATTTCCTTTTCTATTATTGTTTCAAGTTCTTTGGATTCCTTGTGCAGATTAAGGAGTGTCCCTGTAGAGCTGAAACACAGCAGCACAGCTTCTGGGGTAAAACAGATCCCATCTCCCTGCAGAGCACCGGCAGCGGAAGAATAGCGCTGCGCTGGCATTGCATAGTTGCTTTGCAGCCGGGAGCCTGGGGAAAGAAAGGATCCAGCTTGCCCATATTGCATGAGCGCAGCCACCGCATTTTAAGGGGTGGAAGAAGGGAAGGGGAGACCCACCAGAAACTTGTTGAAAACTGCCATCCATCTATGGCTGTTTTTTTTTTTTTTTTCTGTGCGATAAACTCCTCTGCTTTCCGCTGTGCAGAAAACAGCATGTGGGGGATTCCGGTGCCAGCGACACTTTTTACTGGAAACCAGGATGTTTCTGTAATGAGTAAAGAAATGTTCTTGAGTATGAAGTTATCAAACAACTTGACAAATTCAGATGTGCTAAATCACCCAGCATAAACATCTGTCTGGCCTGCTTTTATGTGCCTACAGTGAGGGCGGCTTATCCGCTTCTTGGCGAGATGCAATCTCTGTCCTCTGGTGCTATTTTTAGCCTGTATTTATTTGGCGAGGCTGTTACAATAATCTAATCAGGCCTCACTTGCCTTTAATTCCTCTTAAGGCTGTTTTGGGGAGAGGGGTTGTTAAAACACTGCTGTGGCTGAAGCTTTGGCAGCACGCAATGATGTGAAAGCCCCACGTATGGTTCCCTTTGAACTTTGGGGCCATTGGGCCCCAGATCGTTGGTACTCATCTTGGCTGCATTAGCGACTTGCTTTCTGATGTTGGGGCAAATCGTTTTGCTGCTCTGTTTCCCCTTTACCTTTTGTCCTTACAGACAAAGCTCTTCTGGGGCAAAACTGGCTGTTTCTGAGTTTTCCTGGCCCTCATCTTGGGGTGTAGGGGACGAGAGGCATGGCTGGGAGGTGTTAGAAAGCAGTTATATTCAAGTGTAATCCCACTGACCTCGCTGAGACAGCTCACATGTTTTAAATTAAGTGCGTCCTTAAATATTTTCAGGAATAGGAGCTGGGTTAGTTTAGACTGAATACCTTAAGAAATGCATATGCATTTGGGACCAGAAGGGAACCTGACTGTTTTAAATCCATTAAATGCAAAAGAACAAGATTGCGTGTTGGCGTTAAGAGCTGGGAAACCAATTTTGGAGTCAATATTCTCTATTGCTGAAAGGAGCCCAGCGCAGCGGCTGCACGGTAGCATGGGAGGGGAGCAGAGCTCCTAGGGGAAAGGCAACCACTTCCCTCCGTCCAAGCAAGCCTGGGCACAACGAAACGCTCGGTGCAAACATCTGCTTGCTTTGTGCTTCACCCCTCTGTGCAATGATGCACTGCTTAGGAAGGTAGTCCCAGCTGCGGGAACTGCACCTTCATGGCTCCTGTGCTCCCCGCCATGGGACAACATCGTGGAAATAGACTTGTCGCTTATACTAAAGGAAAGCCTCAAGACAGCTTTTCAGAAAGTTGCCCACATCAGGATTTTTACCTACATCTTTTCCCATTGAGTAATTTCTGTTTTGTGAAAGGATGCTTTTTTTGGGGAAAAACCTTTAGCTGTTTCTTTTGTTTGGCATCAAAGCCAGCTTAGAGGAGACTTTTTTTTTATAGCAGCCAGCTGCATTAGCAGTCTTGAACCATGTTCTTCCTTCTGCTTTGAATATAAAGCCTATAGCAAGGGAACATTAGCTTTTTGTCTTGGCAATAAACAGTGTCTTAAGCTGCCAGTAGTGGAACTTGCCCATTTACTTGGGAGAGAAAGTCAAAATAAGCACTAATAAAGAAAAGAAGCAAATCCAGCATTTCAGGTCCATGTTCCATGTTCCCTATGAATAGGCATATACTGCTTGGAGCAGTTATGGTGATGGACTGGAAATCCACTGGCTGTTGCTTGTGCAGGTATAAATCCTGCTGGCTGTGAGCCACTTCTCTCTTACCAGTTTCTCTGCTGCAGTGGAACGGCTCAAAATTCACCTCTGGGTCCTGAGGCAATGCTCATGTCCTTGCTTTGGCTTTTTGCATGTAGCAGCAGAGCATGCATTGGCTTTTCTTTCTTTTTTTTTTTTTTTTTTTAAAAAAAAAAGGTGGGGAGGAGAAGAAGAAAAGAAGTTGTTTAATTTGCTCCTTTCCTTAGAGGAAGGATCTCTACAAACCTGAGTGGAGTAAAATAAGGGCTGTTTGGGTCTCCAGCCACAAAAGAGAGCTTGTCCAGTTCATGGGCTAATTCTGCGCAAGCTCTTCGGTGCCCACGGCCAACAACCCAGAGGCCAGGGAGCCTCTTTCTGAGCCGGCCAGCACTGGGAAATGGGTGGCTCCCCTGGGATTTGTTCTCTTGCATGAGCTCTTCGTGGCTCTCGGCCACACATCGCAGTGCTTTTGGTTTTTGGCTGGTTCTTAAAGGATGTCCTGGTCAGGCTGAGCAGACACAGAGTCTGTGGTTTTCTCTCTTCCTGAGTTCAAGTCCTGTAAAGTGGGAGTGCGGGAAAGAAACAAGCCTTTGTAAACTTTTAGTTCACAACTATTGCTGGGTCTTGTATCTGTCGGCTCATCCCAGTGCCTGTCATCATGCAGCTGCTACAACCCACTATTTATCTTGTTCTTTTTCTTTCTTCCTCAATCTGTTTCCACCCCCACTCCCCCATAGTCTGCCTTGCTGCTGGTTTCTGCTCCTTTTTTCTCTCCCCCTTGCTCTCTCCTTGTCTCTGTACTTCTTTTTTCTCGCCTGTACATTTGTTCACCACCTGCATTCGACCGGGCTTGCGGCAAGAGCAGCTCACTCCCTTCGAACCTCCCGGGGCGTTCTTGTCGTCAGCAGGAGGGTAACGAGCCATGGCTATAGGACAAAAATGAACTTCACTCCCGTGATTAAAGCATAGCAAAATTAATCAAAGGTCTATTTAGAAAACAAAAGCCAGGCTCATCTTTCCTTTGAGTTTTAATTCACCAAGGTGGAGACCCAGCAGAGCTGGATGCCCTGGGAGTCCCCACGGAGCCAGTCTTGGTTCATTGCTGGTGGGTGCTGGGCACAGTGACGCTGGTCTAGCACAGCTACTGAGCCTGATAGCTGTTGTGGCTTCAGGGAGAATTTTGGCACCCAGTCCTGCCTTCTCAGTGCATGGAGCTGGAGTAAATGTTCTCCTGAGCTGCCTCCCTGCCCTTCATTTCAGATGAGCTACTCTGCTGGACTGTGATACACCTGCCAAGTGCCCTGCCCAACAGACAGCCTGGAGTTGGGAGCACCCATTTCTGCCTGAGGTCTGTCTGCCCAGTTAGGACTTGCACAGGAGGAATTCCATGTGTGTGCACGAAGGAATGAACATAAAACCATCTTCTCACCCACTTTCCTGCATCCTCACCTCCCTACTTAGTGCTTCCAAAGATATCTTTGCATCTGCTAGCAGATGATCTCAGGAGTGATTTTTGGAGATGAACAGGCTTTGCTGCTTCTACATCAGCTTTAGTTTTCCCTGTGGCACCCTGAATTTGTTTAAACCTGAAGTTCCAGAAGCACAAAACTGTGGCAGAAGGCTGTTGAAACATGTACAAACTGGCAAGCAAAATACGCTGCATCGTACTGAGAGGGCCAAAGGTTTTCTTCGTCTTAGAATTATCCTTCGCTTATTTAAGGGCTTAAGAGCAAACTCAGAAACTGCACTTTAACAACATGTCTCTTAGCTGTTTTATTTATAAAGAGCATAGAGATAGTCTTCTGTGTCCTGCTAAATGATTTTTTAACAGGAAAGATATGAGGTGAGGTGTGTAACTTCTTCGTAGTTACCGTAGCGCACTTGGGTGCAGATATCAAATACCTGATACTGCAGGTATCAAAGCTTTTGCCCTGAACATTCTCTGTTTGTAGGAAGATTTGCAAACAAGACAGTATACAATTCTAATGGGGTATTTTGTCAGAAAATTATGATTCTCGTTCAAGTGTGGATGGCTTCTGTAGAGTTATGGAAAATTAGTTCTGGTTGTAAACTGAAATTTTTATCTAACAAGTGAGAATTTTTTGGAAGATGCACTCTGGAATCTCTGGTTGTGATTTGCCATGTTGTCAAAAGCAAAATACTGTATATAGCATAATATTTCTCCATCTCACATCAATTTTGGCCAATAGCTAGTCAAGGATGAGAAAGCCTGAAGCAGAATTGCTGAAGGCAAGGCAGTTGTCTTCCTCATCCTGCTGGCTCCCATCTTTGCAGAACAGCATGTGAGCCTGCAGAGCTTCTGCTCTCTCTGACAGGCAACAAAGATTTCTCTTTCAAGAGAAAAGTCCCAATAGCCAATAGCTTCTAAGGTTTTTATAGTACCCATGCCAAACCCTAACTGGTTGTCTTAATCAAATGCCTTTTCTTTTTTGGCTTCATGCAGTTGCTTGTTAAATATAAGAATCCACTGGTGATCTGACTTGGTCTTTGGAGATGAGAGTATATATATATTTATACATACATATATATATTTATACAAAGACACATGCTTCTTAGTGGTGTGTCTTTTTCTCGGTCTCGGAAGTCTTGCGTTGAGATGCATAGTGTAAAGAGGCATTAAAAATATCCATGGACATCTCTGTTTACTTTTTTAGAAACATATCTAATTCTCATTACATTGAGCCTCCTCCAAAAGGACTAATGCAAAATGTCAATAATAGAAACCACTAATGCTCCTCAGCTCTTGCAGGGACTTGATGAGGTAAAAGACCTTCTTTTCCACGTATCACTTTGGTTTTAGCTGTATGTTTCCTGTTAAACATATGTGGTTATTCCCAACATATGGGTGTTAAAAAAAGAAGAAATTACCCTCAATGCTGCCTTATGAACATCATTATGATTCTTGTGACTTTTTGACAGTTGGTCTCTGGAGGGGAAGAAGGTGTGGGATTGGGCAGTGAAAACTTTTCTAGCTCTATCCTTCTGTACAAATTTCTCTCTGGAAAGTCAACCTGTTCCTAACCAGTGAAACAAGGGAGGCCAAAACTGGGATAGGGGCTGCATGATGGTAACGAAGCAAAAGGTATAATTGTGTTTGCATGTTAGAAACCATAGCCAAATATCTTGAAATACTGCCTAAAGCAACACTCTGGCTGCTCCCCTGTGCTTTGCTGGGCATATGGCTTGTCAGCTGGATTCAAGAGTAGGCAAAGAAATGTTGTGAGGTGGTGTGACGGTGCGGGGGGAGCCCTTGAGAAAGCTAGTACAGTGTGTGTATGGTGTCCTCAATGTGCCTTTCTCTGCGAGTATGGGTGTACAAAGCTCCATGCACAAATCAGTTTGAACTCCAGGGATCAGCGTAAAGATCTCATGATGAGCCAGGTTGTGTTGAGAAGCAAGAAGAATCGATTCAGAAGATGTCAGTGCAGGAAAAAGTAATTCCAAAGCATTTTTAGTGATGGTGGCTTTGAGTTTTATACCTAGTTTACCTTCTGAAGGAAATACCCAGTTTCCACAAAAAACATTTTCACTCCAAATATTTGATTTTTACTGAAAATTGGAGAGGGAGCTTTTGAGACTGGGGCAAACGCTAATCTCTGCATCTTCCTAGGTCCTCAGGAGCACCTCTCTAAAGTTGCATCACAAGTTGTGCATTTTTGTCCATGATCTGGACACTCCATTCTTCCTCTCTGGAAGTTGCCTTCCCGCGATGCACTGCACTTTCTGCCGCAGGGCTTAGGTCCGTACAACCCTCCACTTCATTGATAATTGCCGTAATTTTCAGGCTAGATGAGCTCTTGATTACATTAAAAGGGATGCCTGTACTCAACTGGATGTTAGCTATTTTGCTTCCAAGGGTAATTAGTCATGGATTTAAATAGAATGAAATAATTGATGTACACATAGAGTGCAAGCACTTCTCTGCCATTATGGTCTGAAAACTCATATTTATTTGTTCATTTTGTCTCAACTTGAAGTAGCTCTTCTGTTAGCACAGTAAAAGGAGGAGGCTTTTTGACATAAGATTGTTCTGTGTCTTATTAGAAGCTATTTTCTCATTTCTGGAAGAGTGGGTAAAAGCAAATTACTTGAATTTATCATACTCAGAAAAGTAAACCAAAGGAGGTTTCCTGAAGAGTTAAAATGTATTGCTGACATGGTGGTTTTGACATTGGTGTAACCGGCAAATGTATACTGAGATACACCTGCACATATATGCTTTAACAGAAACATGTAGTTTGGAAAGGTTCTGATTCAGAATTTCCATCTGGGCGGAACAAGACACACTGTGGTATCATCAACCAAGAGCACACGAAGGATCTTTGCTTTGTCTTTGTGAGTTCTTTGCCTCCACTGACCTTGCAGTTCAGGTTCCCTGTTTTCCCTTTTCTTCTTCCCAGTGACCTGGTGTAGTTCGTTGTGTGATGACATCATCATGAGGAGGAGCAACACCTGGCTGTCATGCCTCAGTCACCTTTTGGTCTCATTTCTGTTTTATGCTTCCCTTGGGTCATCCTTCAAGTTCCTCCATTCCCTTGCAGCATTTGCTAGGTGCAGCCTCTCATGACTCATGTTGTTGCCACCTGTCCTCCAGGGAAGTTGTCTTGATTATCTTTCCAGTTCTGTGTCCACCTTTTCACCTAACTTTCCATGGTGAGTTCCTACAGGAAAGAAACATCCAGCACACAGGTTACAGACGAGTGTCATGTTGGTTGTTGGAGGATGTGGTGTCTTAGCTAGAGCAAAAAGTATCTGAAAAACTGGGCTAGGATACAGGAGCCAGGAGAGCTGAGCTAAAGGTCCCTCAAGAAAAGACAGGACCCAATCCAGGGCTCCCATATTCTATGTGAAACCCTGAGACACTGGCCACTAAAGAATAGAAAACCCTTTTGTTTGCTGCTTCAGCTCATCAGATTTTGACTCAAATCCACAGATTTCTGGCTGACCTACTCTGTATTTCTGCACTAGTTTTATGAGTAAGCTGTTGGGTGAAAACTATTATCTATGTGTAGATAGAAGTCATAGCATCAATTCCTACCGTGCTTTCAATCTGACAAGAGTTACATCTTGCTACTGTACGTAGGAATTCCCATTGCTGCATGTACAAATGCTAGTGTGCTACTTAAAACCTCTCTTTCATGTCTCTTACTGGGCTAGAGAAATGCCTTCTTGGAAACCTGTGCTGTCAGCTAAGCTGACAAAGGTTTTATTTAACATGAGGCAGAACTAATATCCTTTAAAGAAAGCTGCCATGCCATTAATTGTCACTCTGGTTTGTGTCAGATGCTTGCAAGAAGCGTGCTTGGTTCCTCCACAAACACAACGGCATCTTTCACTCTTAATGAATAATGCGCTCCAGATGTTCCATCCTGTGAGAATTTCTTGCACACACTGCAATGCCAAGAGAAAAATAAAGCAGTTCAACTTATTTAACCCAGATCTCAGACTGTCTGTCTGCATCATCTAACTCCATCAAGCTGATGGAGCACATGGAATGGATGGAAAACATGTGGTTCCTATAGACTCCTGCATTTCATGTTGGTTAATAAATGTAGCGTTAGTTTACCCAAGGCCATAATGGGCATGAGCTTAAACCCAGTGTATTCATGGCAGGTTCTCTGTATCTTCCCCATACCATATTACCAATACGCACGCTCAGGCCCAGACCCCTTGGAAAACTTTTCCAGTCTTCCTGTTTTTGCTTACGGTATCAGCCTGAGGTCTCTCTTACTTACCGTCTTTGTAGTCCAGACACAGAAATAGTGCCTCAGCTGCCCTTAAAAATGTAAATGGACTGCAATCCTTTTCTGCCTAAATATTTTGTGAATGGCATTGGGATTTCTTGTATTCTTCGCTGTAGCTCAAATACTTATCCTAGTGTTTCCAGGCAAACAAAGACTGGGGACTTACGGCAGGGTTTTAAAGAAGCCCACACAGGATGCACTCCGAGCTGTCCGGCACAGACTGTCTTGCTAAGAGAGATGCCAGCACCACCTTCCCACTGCTGAGTGGTGATGGGAACCGCTCAAGTGGACCATTGCAGGGAAGGGCAGGAAAACCAAGTGTAACTCTTGATGCTCTACAGAGCCTCGGTTCTTCCAGCTGAGCATGCTGAAAGGGGTGAGATCTTCTCTGTATTTAACTCAGGAGTTTTCCATGTTTGTTTTCAAAGGGGAAGAAGCACAGTTTTGTGCTTCAGGTATTGGGACATGACTTCCAGGCATAGCATAGTGACAAACTGCCCAGGTAATCCCACTCATGTTGTATCGGAACTTCATGCACTTGGCTTTGCCCTTAGAGAAAATGGATGTGGGAATTCCTGACCTGTCAGAGTCTTGATGAGGGTATTGTTACAAGGATGAAGGTATCTTTTTCCTAGGAGGATGAAGGTATTGGTACAGGGATGTGTGCCTACATGAACACCGTAGTCCTGCATGGGAGCGGAGAGTCACAAAATTTGGCAAATCACTTAAAAACCCCTCATGGGTTTCCAGAAGTCCTCCTCTTGCTATGTTCAGAACTCATTCTTTAAAAGTTATCTAGATTTTGAACAGGTAATTTAGGGGAAGCCTGTGGTGCCTCTCTCAGGTACAAGACCCCAGACTTATATGAGCAAGAGGAAATGAATATTACAATCAGTAGGACCTAGTGTGCTAGTTCGGTGTATTAGGTCCGCATCTTGCTCTGAAGCGAGAAGCGGTGTGAGCCGGCAGGAGCTCTGGCGTGCGGGTGTTACATACGGGGGGCTGCATGCTGCACCGATGGCAGATCTTCGTCAGGAGTGCCAAAGACAGGGCTTCAGTGCCAGGGAGTTGCACTGTATTTGCAAATGCACATGGGAAAAACAGATAGGTTTTTTTTCCAGTGGCCACACCGTTGGGAGAAATTCTGTTTCTTACTGAAAGCTGGAGCTCCAGGTGTCATTTGAAAATAGCAAGTGTATGACTAACTCATTTTCCACTGGCTTCCCCCAAGGTCCTGGCATTCTCTGGTCACTCCTGGACTGCACTGTAGGATACAGGATCCTGACTTCATGGAGGTGCTGAGACTCTGCTTTTACTATGCCAGGCATCTCAGAGGTGATGGGGACATGTGTTGCTAGTGCACTAACTGCTGTGCTCCCTTGTTAACCTCCCAAAGGCTTCTTTAAACAGAGCGACATCAGAGCAGAGCAGGTGGTCTGCTCTGTCCTCTTCTAGGACAGAGGAGAGGCCACCCAAGAAATTTCATCCTCTAGCTTGAGAAAGAAACTTTGCAGAAGATGCTATCTAGTTACCCATGCCCCACGTGTGCCTCTGTTGGTGCCATATCCATACAGGATTACATGTGGGTCCTTTGGCATAACCACCTCTGCACTGTAGCTTTCTGAGGTCCGTTGAGGCTGAAGGACACTGTCGTCCTCTAAGCCCTTTCAGAAAGGCCTTACTTCCTTTGAGCTATGTGAAAGATGCAGAACCAAAGCAGCATGCAAGAGCAGTTATTAAACGTTGTTAATTAGGATGTGTGAAGATGGTCCCTCTCCCCTTTTCCTTTGAAGCATGAAAGCCCAGAGGGAGCCTTTATTAAAGTCAACAAAGAAATCTCAAAGGGAAAAATTTCTTTCTTTAATGTGGTCACACACATCATCTCCCGCCTGGTGTGACCTGACATGTGAATGTGATTATGGGCTGTGTCACATCGGGGCACAGGCACACTGCGCCCCAAGCCACGGTGGGGAGAGGAGGGGGCAGAGTCTGCACGGCTGGTCTAACACCCAGCCACTTGGATCCTCTTGCTGATGATGCCAAAAATGCAGCATCTGGGGATTGCTTTTGATGGATCACGTATTTTTTCGTTAACTACCCTTTGGTTTAACATGTTCTCTCTCCAAAGCAAGCTTCAGTGCCCAGGGTAGCAGCTGGATATCCATCCTGGATTTTCCTCCTGGACGGGTGGACATTGCAACTTCTTTACTAACCAGATAACTTTTGCTTGTGTGTTTAAAAACAAATGGAAAGTTCACAGCAACCTGATTATGGCGATGCTGACGGGGTCAGGAAAACCCATCAGAAATAACGAAAATCCCACTCTACCTTTGTTGGGAGTTGGGGTAGAAAACCTTGAGATTCAGCTGAGTTACATGACAGGCAGTCACAGTATTACTTCCAACTCAAATTCTCAGACGGCATCTATTTGTAGCCATAAATATTTTGCCTTCTTTAATCCCAAATAATAAAGTGTGGATTTGAGAGGTGCTGCTTAAGGAATTTTCACTTTCCTCCTAAACCTTCCCTTATAGAGAAAGGTGGGCTGTGGTGAGCTCTGATCCATAGGGTCAAAGACATGGGGGTCTTGCATTGAAGCTGTATTTTCTGTTGGATGCAGGTGGTGAGGACAGGGCATAATATGTTGCGCTATACTTTTGTTGCATGAAAATGCCCTTTCCCCTTCTCTGAGCTGCTCTGTGGGCTGGTGAAAGCAAATGCTTGATATGCTGTAGCTTCTCAGGGGTATTTTTGGTAATCATGGAAATAAAACAGGGCAGATCCGATATAAAATTCACAGAGTGGAGACTCTATACCTGCATAAACTCTTCAAGAGCATTGCTGGTTGTTGCAGTATGTTTTGTCCAAACAGAAACAGTGCAAAATGTGCTGTCCTTGTCCTGCTCCATGACATTGCTTTGGTTTGGTCTGATCATTTTTTTTTTCTCGAGAATTTTAAAAAATACCAGGATTCCCCTCACACCACCCCTTTCCCCCCATTGTTAATTTAGAAATGGGTCAGCATCCTCATGGGCTCTTCTATAGCTGATACTACCAACCACATCCCTCTCCATGTCCCAGAGCTAGGCTGTGAGCTTGGATTTTTCCAGCCAAAATACTCCCTCTCTTTCTTTTCTCACAAAAAAAAAAAAAAAAAAAAAAAAGAAAAAGGGCCGTATGAAAACAAAACAATTTCCAAAGAGAAATATCCAGCCGCTTTCTTCTGACACCCAGATAGCTTGGTGCATTCATCTAATCTTCTGCCTTGACTGCTGGGCTGGCTGGCCACATCTGAAAGGAGGGGAATAAGCCAGCAGTCACAGCCTGTATCTGTGAGCGATGTTGGTGGCAAGGAGACTTTGGCAGTGGGTTCCTCTCCCACAGCTGTTTTTTTCCCTAGCTGGAGGCTCCAATTGTTGGGCAACGGCACATGAGCCCAGCGGAGCCCCACAGGAGCCGGCACCGCGCTGTGAGCAGACAATGCAATTAGCTGGGTTTCACAATGTACCGCTTCGGGTGACCTTTCCAGGGAAAATAATTAGAGGGAGACCATGTCTGCTGTTGATAATTGGCTTCATTAGCTCTGAGGTTAATTTCAGGGATATGCCCAGGAAGCAACAGAAGAGGCTCAGGGGAGGCTGCCCAGTTAATTACTTGTGAAATAAAACAGTCCGTCGGCTTTGTCCTTGCGTGTGCGTTGCGGGGGGTTTCATGGGGTAGCCTGGACCCGTGGGCAGGTTGGACCCTTCTCCTGCCATCACAATGATGGTGCAGTGAAACAGCCTCTCAGATGGGAAGTTTCCAACCTCTCAGTATGGACTTGCCTGACTATTAGGGAATTTGAAACCCAGGGTCTGGATCTGCAAAGACCCACTTGGTTGCCCAGGCAGCAAGCCAGAGGACAGGGCTGGCCTTGACATAGGCTCCTATTTCTCAGAGCTTGGGGTGTGCAAAAGGGATGTGCCTTCTGGGGACCAGCTCTTTCTGGTGGCACTGAGGGTCCAGAGGACAGGAGCAGGATGAGCAGGAGAGGAAGCACCCTGGGCAGCAGAGCCACAAACCCTCTGCATCAGGTCTGGCACCACAGACACAAGTGCCACTTTCTGTCTGTCACCAGGGCTGTCTCCTCATTGCCCTGGGGGCTTCTCTGCGGGGCCATGTCCCTCTCTACAGGGGCAGCTGGAGACTGAACCTCGCATTTCCCGTTGGGAAGGCCATGTTTCCTTGTTGCATGTGCAACATCTCTGCCTTCGTGGAGGCTCTTTTTCTTTGTCTGTCTGCGTTCATCTCACCAAGGCAATTAGGCACTTGGCTCATCAATGGCCCTGTTGTTTGCAGCCATGCGATCTCCAGGCTGGGAGTGGTGGGAGCACGAGGAATTAAGGCAGAAGAGTGCTTTGCACTGTCCTCCTAACTCAGCTGGTCTCTGTATGCACCCACTAGGCTCAGAGGGGCTGGTCAGTGCAGACCTACTTCAGACCCATCCTGGGAACGGACAGCTGAATACAGCCCCTTTTTCCCCTGCACTCATCTGTCACTGCAATAAGCAAACTGTGGGCTCTTTTTTTAACTTTTTGTGAACATTCAAAGCTTTCGCTTCCATTTGTAACAGAATCTGCACAGGCTTTGGCTTCCACTTACCAGCACTAAGCTGACTCCCAAACACCCACCACTTGGTTGCACCTTGGACCTAATGTGTCAGCCATCACTTGTGTGTGCAGTTTGGTGGGGTTTGCTGAAACCAGGACTTGGGGGAGATGCAGCCTCAGTCTGTTCCCTCGCTGTTGCCTGCGCTTCTCATGTTAAAAACTTGTTACTGTCTTGTGGGATGAGAAGGGGAGAGGGGAGCAGGAAGAGCAGGAACACCATGCACAGCCCTCGCTCCTCTCCTAATACCTATGAGGGGGCTGAGGCCAGAAGCAGCAGCTCAGAGTGCACCCTGGAGGTACATACAGCATCTGAAGGGCGCTTCAGATACATTACGTTTTTGTGGCAGGCTTGTGTGCTATTAACTAAAGAGATGAGAGTGTCAGACATGGGTGTTTCGCTCCATTTTTGTTGAGCGCAACATCAGAGGAGAGCAAGAGGTCTTGAGTTTTTCAGGCAGGAGAGTCAAGTGTAAAGAAAGTGGGAGAGGAGCACTTGGGAATACATTCCCACAGCGAGCAGTTGTGCAGGGAAGAGGTGACCAGGTCAAAGGAAAAGCATATAAACAACCCAGAGAGAGAATCTTCTTGGCTGCCAGTTTGTTTATATCTTGCAGGAAAGAACTTAGCAGGCCGCGTGCATCTCTAGCTAGCTACAACACAAAGTTCCCATCCTCTCAAATGATAACATAGGGAGAGGACTCACAGAAGTCACGTCTGTATTTCCTGTCCCAGTTTTGGCATAAGGAAGTACTGTAGGTTGTACCCTAATAAAATGATCAAAGGGGTTTTTTTGTTTGCTCGGTTTCCCTTTCCTTGAGCACACAATTCCTTGGGAAAGCTCTGTGCAGTATGGTGTGGATGGTGGAAAGGTGGGAAGTGTCTGGGATGTGTCTGAGAGAAAGACCCTTCCTTTCCTCCTGAGTGAACCAACGCTCAAGCACGGCTGAATTTAGAGAGGCTTTGTGGATTAAGATTCAAAAATATATCATCTGATAAAGACTAGGGCTTTTAGGGGAGCCAACAGGACCTGGACATAGATGTGCCAGACCATCCCACTGGGCGCTGGGCTTTTTTATGCTTTCATGGTTTTAGGAGAATCCAACTCAGAATTTCGTGGTTTAGGAGCTGCTGTGTTGTCCCTTAATCCTGAGTGTTCAAACTGGGTCTCAGCACTCCTTTCCTCCCTAGCCTGTCCTCTTCCAGCAGAAAATGCATCCACTGAGTGAAGGAGAATAGATGGTAGAAACGTACTTTAAGACTATGCTGGATCATCTCCAGTATTCAAATTTCTCATTTGTGTTTGGAGTCCAATTCTGCAGCCTCTATCAGTGGTTGCAACTAGGATAGCGTATGTGACTTCTCTGGACCCTTTGATGTGCGCATTTTACATGAGAAAGTTTACTCATTAGGATGTTCCTCCTGTTGTGAAAATCATCACTGAAATCAGCATGCTTGAGAACAGCAAAGTCCTGCAAGATTTGTTTGAAAAGCCTGTGCTCGATATGCAGTTGCTGTAAATCCATCTAGCTCTATGGAAGCTGAAGAAGCCACACTGACTTCCATGAGCTGGGTGTCCCACAATAATCGGGTTGCAGCTCCTATCTCCCTGATACATATTCATAAAAGGTCTCAAAGCTGTAAAAAAGTTGTTGCTTTCTATTCCTTGCTATAAGATCTCTTTCCCCCCGCAAAGATCTTACAGTGAGACATTCTCATTTGTTCACAAACTGGTCCCATATTTTTGCAACTGTGTTCCTGGTAAACGTTTTCTCAGCAGTTGAGATGAATTTACACCCAAAAGGTTGTTTAATTACCGTTAATTTCTGGAGTTTGGAGTGTGGGTGACTGGTGAGGTCACGTGGCGTTGTTTCTGCTCCATGAATCAAAGCCTTAAAGCTAGAGTTGAAGGACCAAGAAAAAAGTCAATAAGTAACCCGCTTCTAGGAAAGATCTTTGGAGAAATAAGTGTTTGGTCAAAATTAAGGAGGTCTTGTGAAAATTCTGTACATTTTCACAACTACCTGGATACTTTTTAATGATCATCTTGGATTGTGAAGAGGCAGAAAGATACATCAGCACTTTTATTCATTATACTCTTTGTGAATCTTAAGTTTTTCTACTAGCATTAGTGCAAGTATTGGTTCATTTGCAATTAGTACTTCGAACACAGTCTTTTGTTCTAAATCACCCATTTATTTGCTCCCCCAGAATCACATCTTTAGCTTTATAACCTCTTCACACAGATATCAACACTTGGCTTCAGGCTAGTCAAATTTCTTTACCATGAAAATATCTGGCAGCTCCTCCGCAGTGGATTTGAGTACTAGGCTGCATTGAAAATAAGGTTATACTTGGTAATTTCACCCTATGCTGTCTTTAGAGTGAGCATAAAGCTTACTGCTCTTACTGAGAGCTCTTACTCTCACTTTTATCCGTGTCATTTATGGATTTCCACAGTGCCAAAAGAGGCATATAACATATTGTAAAGGCAGATTATCCAGAATAACCCATATGGTGAGTATTGCAGATTTGCAGGTAACTGGCTTTGGGAAGATTTGAACCTGAAATGAGGTTTGATGGTGAAGGTGAAATGATCACTTGTAAATGGATGGGAATGCCCTCCATTTATTTGGAGAACTGTGAGACTCGCCTAGCATACAGGAGCTCTTTATTTGCCCTTCTCTGATCCTGCACAACAGTTCCCTCACTTTCTCACTTCCCTCCCTTTCCTCTTTCCTGATAGTGAAACCTATGAAATTGGTGACATCGTCCAAGGACTCGCTTTGAAGCAGAGCTGCTCATTTCTCGGGTCATGGGACGTCGTTGGGCGCAGGGAGTTTGGAGTGAGCAGCTGACGTGGCCTCACTGGCCCACCAGTATGTTTTCACCAGCTATGTTCAGAGCCATCCGTTTAACCCACAAATCCTATCCCACTAAACTAGCCTTGTTGTGTGTTGATTTTCATTTCTGAGCATAAGCAGGAAACCAGCCAATATGTGAAAACAAGAAATAATGAGAAGACCTGTCTGAGTTGTGAACCAAGGGTTGACTTGCACTGCAGTTTCAGGTCAGCTTGCTGGTTTTTTTCTCATTAACCCGGCAAACAGGTGTTGGGTAAAGTACAACCTGTGTTTGCTGGGAAAGACCAGTGAACAGAGAGCTCTCAAGCAGAGCAGAGCTGGGATTCATTGAGGGTGAGCTCACCTTAGCGATGGGGTTTTACTGTGCTTAGCTGTGGCCTCAGAGAACCACCACAGTGCAAATGCTCGCTAGGAGTAAACATCTGGAGGCCAGAGCTATTGCTCAGGCTGTCTGTGGAGCATCTCGCACAGAGAGGTCCCAATCCAGGCGAGAAGTGTGTAGCAAATAATAACAAAAAGAAGCAAAGCGATTTTTGGCAAACACAGCTAATTAGCCCATCATTCTTCTGTTCCCTGGAGATGATCTAACAGAGTTGTCTTCAAAATCCAGTGATTAAACCCTTTATGTAAATATTATTTTAGTCATCTTTGAAATTACTTGCTCAAATGTCAAGAATGACATTAGTGTGAGAGGCTCTTCTTTCAATTGCATTTCCTCTTTTCCCTGTTTTTTCTGTCTCACAATTTTTTAGAGCCACCTGCGCAGATTATTTTTTAACACCTTTCTGCTTTGTCATCAGGTAATCTTGTTGCTAGTGCTGGAAGGGGTTCTCTTCTCTTTTTTTAGTGATCTTTAATGTCACTTTATTTTCTCAAGCTCTGAGCTGGAAGGTTGTGAAACTTTGTCATAACTCCAGAGCTCTGCACTTCCCTTGCCCAATTTGACAGGCATGGTTGAGTACTTAGCACCTGGCCCTGAGGGTCAGGGCACCTCGACCTATTTCTAGGTCTTTCCTGTATTTACCATGTGACCCTGAGTGAGTCACGCTCTGAAAAATGTGACTGCCAACGGCAGTAATGAGAATTTCTTAATCCTCAGCTTGACTTCGCAGAAAGCTGAGTTCCCCGCACTGTTGCTCTCAGTGAGACCTCCTGAGTTTTGTACCTTGGACCCATGCTGATGTCCGCTGTCCTGGGGTCAGCATAGGGAATGGATGCTGGCATGCCAAGCACAGCTGCTAGCTGAGGAGCATGTGGCACTAGGGCTGTCCCACCTCTGCTGCCTGCTCGTGGGTGTCCTACCAGTATGTGTTTAGGGGAGGCTTTTGAAGGACTCAGTGCTGGCTTTCATCCGTTCCTGTTGAAAACAGTAGGAAATATGCAGGGGCTGACCTCAGATTCCCCAAACCAACCCTCGCCGTTTACCCAAAAACATCCCTTTTTCTGTGCAGAAGTGGAGAGATTCCCACATTCAGTAGGGTTGAAGTTCTCCATCATGTCAGCGGGTGGCTTGTCTAACTGATGACTGCAAGCCCTTTCCTCCAGATCAGCACTTACCCTCTGACACTCCAGCCCTTTCCTCCAGATCAGCACTTATCCCACACCAGCTGACACATCATTTCTGCATAACCTACATAGGAGCCAAATATGAGCCTCACAAATTCCAGCAGAACTGGAGAGACTTTTAATTTCTCCTGATTTTGTCCACCACCCCCCTTGCCCCATGGAAACATTGCTATTCCTTGTAATGATGTTACTTCTCAGAGGAAAATAAGTAATTCACAGTCACACAAAAACAGTCTCACAGAATCACTAGGTTGGAAAGGACCTTTAAGATCATCAAGTCCAACCATTAATCCAGCGCCACCATGTCCCCTAAACCATGTCCTGAAGCACCACATCCACACGTTTTTTGAACACTTCCAGAGATGGCGACTTCACCACCTCCCTGGGCAGCCTGTTCCAATGCTTGACCACCCTCTCAGTGAAGAAATTTTTCCTAATATCCAATCTAAACCTCCCCTGGCGCAACTTGAGGCCATTTCCTCTTGGGAGAAGAGACCAACACCCTCGTCGCCACAACCCCCTCTCAGGAAGTTGTAGGGAGCGATAAGGTCTCCTCTCAGCCTCCTCTTCTCCAGACTAAACAACCCCAGTTCCCTCAGCCGCTCCTCATAAGACTTGTGCTCCAGACCCCTCACCAGCTTCGTTGCCCTTCTCTGGACACGCTCCAGCACCTCAACATCCTTCTTGTAGTGAGGGGCTCCTCATCAAGGACATCCTTCTTGTGGTCTCGGCTCCTCAGAGCTCCCCATGCAAGAATAACTTCTGTTCCAGAAGATCGTTTCAGAAAGTAGTAGATGGGTCCTTACAACTGGTAGGATTTCATTGAAGAAAGAGATGATAATCTCCTTCAGCTTTCCAGTACTCGAGGAACCTGCTAAATGTTTCCAAATGTTGAGCAGATAAAGTTGAAAGTGACCTTGTTTGACAGCACCCACCATGAACCAAAGCCCATGACTGCCCAGCAGTCATGTTTGGTCAGTGTTACTGGCAAGGGAGGAATTGCAAGAGGAACATTAATCTTCTGCCTGTGGCTTTAGGTGGCATTAAGAAATCCGAAATCTCAAAAAAAAACCCTTAGTGAAACTTGCACAGGGTTTTATGCAAGCCTCAGCTGCTCCACCACAGTTGTGAGAGGGCCTCAGCTGGTGGCACGGGCTTTCCCCAGTGGCTCTTCTCATCAGCTACTGAATGTCGTGAGCAAATGGATGTTGAGGGCCTTCCCCATAGACAGTTCCGTTTTCCACCATAGTCACATGATAAAACAGTTGTCGGGCCAGGTTGCGTGCAGTGACCATAACAGTGAAAGGCAGTCGTTTGAAGAAGTACCTGAAACTTTTTAGTGTGTTACAGGAGGAGCAAATAAAACAGAGGGTGTAGAAGGCCCACAGGGTCAGTCATCTTGTAAAATGCCTGGAAAAGTTGTCTTCATTTCATGAAATGTCTGCTTTCACAATATGGCCCGTGGTTATTTAGGAAGTCAGCAGAGGCAGAATTTCATGCTCTCCTCTCCTTTGCGCACGCTAAACGCATGAACAGTCTATACAAGTGGTTTGTTTCCCTCCTCCTGTCGCTGTTCGTTGGCATATACTGGTGCACAGAGGCATTCAGAGAAAGCAGCTGAAGTTTATCTGATTTCTAGTTAAAGTAAAAAGCTCTGTAAAAGGCACTCAGCTTTTCAGAGGTGTCGAAGGCCGAGTTGTTTTCTCACTCTACTGCAAAGCAGCAGTGCTTCCTGCAGCCCTGCTTCATCTCACGGGTCTCCTCCAGCTCGGGCTGGGAGTGAGGCTGCGATGAGGTGAGGGAGAGCAGTTTAAGGTAGGGATGGAGGAGAGCAGACGTCTGTGTTTCAGCTGTGGGCGTACGGATGCACTGGTTTCCCTAACCAGGCAGCCTTCCTCAGCTCTGTGGTGTGCCTGGCCAAAGCGAGGAGGGAGAGGAGAGGAGGTGAAGCTGGAGGAGTGCTGCCTGCTCCTGCTCATCGCATTTCTCATGAGCAGGAACGAGGGGGTCTGGGAGCCCCACTCCTGGCCGAATTCGCAAGAAACACCTGGGGATGGCTTGTTTGTACTTAACAAAATCCAGGAACCAAAAAAAAAAAAAAAAAAAAAAAAGTCCTCGGTCAGCCCAAAAGGTGGACAGATGAAAATAAACCAGTAAAGCATGGGCTGGACACCAGCAGCATGGTGCATCTTGCATGACGATAAGCTCGTGTGATGGAGCCAAAGCACGGGGCACATAGGGGGTAGCTATGGGGACCCAGGATGGTGGCAGAGCTTTGCACAGGGTCAGAGAGGGTTGTAGAAGGCTTCTTGGGAGAAGCAACCACATTGGGGAGCTTCATCAATGCTGCTGACTTTTCCCCTGCATTGCAATGATGAGTGAGTTGAAAAGAAATACAAGAGGTAGAGGAGAAGAAATATGAAATAACTAGGAGTTTAAAAAATTTCCCCATCTCCCCAGTGCTCTGTTGCATGATGCTTGCTGCTGGATGCCATTTTGGGGACATGTTGCATCTTTGAAAACAACATGACCTTGTACAATCTTGGGTATCCAGACAGGATGTTTGTTGCTGGATTTTCTGCTTTAACATTCTATTTTCTTGGCCATGAGCTCAGGTTTGTGAGGCAGCTATGGTAAACCAGTGCCACTCCAAAGGATGCTGCTTTCCTCAGGAAATGAGACAGGACCTCTCCCTATGTACAAACCAATTTTTAGGACACATTAGGAGTAAATGGCTGTTAGGTGGATGGAGTGAGCTGGAGAAACAAATCCAGTGCAATTAGTTGGTGTGTGGCTGGAGGGAATTAGTTAATTTAGGCTTTGATTCTGTCCTTTGAGAAGAAAACAAATGAGAAGACATGTCATTAGAGGAGATGAGTTCTCTTAATCATGGGCTTGACATTCCTGTTCTTTCTGTTGGACACCTTTAATCAGCAGAGATTTGGGTACGGCTGAGGGTACCAGTCGGGCACTGCATTAGTCCTGGAGAAAAAGTCATGGCATATTAGGTATGCCTTAGAAATTTCCCAGTAAAACTACACTGGTATAACAGGATTTAGGTCTCTGAGGTAGCCCCAGCGTGTGGATGCATTGCTTCCTCTGGGGTAGGAGTAATGCTACATGATTATACCGCTCTAACCGAGCCGTATCATTATATTGAGACACTTGTGATGGTAAATTTACGGAGGTGGACATGCCAGTAGGTGTATTGTGACTTAAATCACAGTATCTGCTGAAGGCAGTGTGTATTTTTTTCCCCTATGTATATATATATTTAAGTAGGCAGCAATTCTGCGTCGTTGCTCACGTCAGCCCATCAGTACTACCTACCTCTTCGATAAAAGAGCGTGACAGGTTCAGCTTTTGGGGGAAAACCAGTCGGTGCCTCTGCCCGTTGTTCACCTGTGGTGTTGGAGATGGTCACGAGGAGCCCATCTCTGAGATGGGTGTCAGACATGAGACATTTTAGCCATCCCTTTGGATCTGTGGTCAGTGGGGTGGCTCAGCAGCAAAGGGCTGTGGTTTTGTTAAGCTCATGGTGACACAGATTTTTACCTGAGGAGAAATGTTGCATGTAAAAGTCATAAATGCAGAAGCCACGTCCAGCTGGACTGGGACTGACCGCAGAACAGTTTTAATCCGCTCATACCAGGGACAATCCCAGTGCAGTGATTTTCTTGGTCCCTTTCTACAGTACGCCAGCTCAAAATAGAGGTGAGGAGCCCCGCTCCCACTTTTATTAGGAAAGGTGGTATTTGGAGGAGCTGGGAAGCAAGGTGTGAGAGGCAATTACACACCCCAAGCTTGGAGGCCAGTCATGACTTTTATGATCTCATTTCCTCATCCACACACAAATGCTTGGCCACAGCCCAATCTCCGCAAACGAGCTTTGGTCACCGCTGGTTTTAATTAGCAGGAACAGTCCTGTGCAGTGTTCCCAATAAGCGAATGACAAAGTATCAGTCTCGGTCTCTGGCAGTTTTCTCTCCTTCATCCTGCCAGAGGGCTTTTTCTGAGTCCCAAACCAGCCCCTTGATCTCCGCTTCCAGGAAACCTTTATAAAATTCAGACCAGATTCTTGAGCAAGAACCAAATGTTTCAGCCAGAAATATTTTTTTTCCCTTTTTTTTTTATTTTATTTTTGGAAAGGGTGAATGGAGGATGATTAAATCTGAACACATGATATTTTCAATGGCACGTTTAGCATTTATCTGAGAAGGCTTCGATGGGCACGGCATTGCTGTTATTTTCTTAAAAATATCAATCAGGCCAATGTGTTTAAATGGGTTCGGCTGTTACCTTCTTTCCTCATGTTTCACAAGTACAAGCAGTGAGTCATGTGCGATATTATTTATTTGTATTACAGCACAGCAGTGACGGCCCATTGTAGGAGGCACTGCAGAAAGCCCAGCAAGTGAAAGGTTTCACTTTTACAGAGCATCTCCAGTGAAACACCCAAAGAGCTGCCTAAAATTGCCAACCCCCTTTTCACACATCAGGGATGGAGGTGGCTGCCCTCCCACAGCAAGTGCCGTTCCACGGCGCTGACATGACTCCTCATGGGGCACGGTGGCCGTGTTGGTCGTGCCAAAGAGTGAGCTGAGCTCCTCTGAGCCAGAGGACAACCTGCTGCTGCTCAGTGAGACCTCCCGCAGCGGAGCCACGGCGGACGCGCTGCTCTGAGCTCTGCCGGGATGCCCCAGCCAGGCCAGGCACGTGGGGGCTCCCGTCCTGCACCATACAGTTGGGTGAGTGAAGGAAGCCTGACGTACCCACCCGTCTCACCCTCATTAAAAAATGTCCCCCAGCGCATGGCACTGAGCACGGGAAATGTCTTAGAGTCTGTTCATCTGTGCCCTCTGCTGCAGTGTGTGCGCAGAGCATCGTACTTCTCCCTGACCCAGTGCCTGGCGTGACTGCCCAAAGATGCTTTTCTGCATTAAAGACAGTCTCTCTCCAGGCCTTAGTTAACTTCCCGATTAATGCAGCGGCATTAATTATTCATCAAAACGCCAATGAGGCCATTAAGTTTCTCTTCCTTTGAAGATACCGGTACCTATTTCTATAACAAGAGCAAAGGAGGAGGCTGCAGATCTAATTGCAGGCGAGCAAAGTGAGGAAGACTCCTCATCCACTGCTTTCTTACTGTGCCTGAAAAGCCTCTTTTATGGAGGTGTCAATAGCAATTTCATTCTCTTTTCAGAGGAACAAGTGTCTTTAACCATTTAAACCCACTTAAACGAACAGCTTTTGTGCTTCGATTAAAGACACAATGCAGAGAAAGATGGGCCTGGCTGGCTGCAGAGCCTCCCGTTGGGGAAGGTCCAGCCTGCGGTTGGAGGGGTCGTGGGTGCTGCTCTGCCCTCCTGACCCGCCGACCTCTCCCAGCTGGGACAAACCTGTCCCTGCTGAGCCAAACCTGGATGCAGAGCTGCATGGGTAAGATTTGCCGTCTTAAAGGCTGCATTTTGGGACACAACTGTGGAACGATGCCTCCCACCTATGGGTGACACCCTGCCCCGTCCCACCAGCCATGTCCAAAAGCCCTCACGTTGCTCCAGGAGGCCTGGGCAGCCAGAGCCTGACTCAATGTCTCAGGAGGCATTTGCCCTCTGCTTTGCTTTGCTCCACTGCCTTTGTCCTGTGCAAAACTGCTTGTGAAAATGGCCTTCTTCAGCCCACGGGGGTCACCTTGCTGCAGAGCTCGATCCCCTGCCCAGGTGCAGTTGTTTTCTTTGTTGTTCAAAATGCTCCAAGAGCTCCAGGCTAAGTGCACGACAGCGGCATTAATAAATGATAAAAGACATCGAGACTTCTGGGGGATTTTATAGCCACTCCTATCTTGAGATCTCAAAACCTTTCACAAATGTTAATTTATGGAGCCCTACAGATGCTCTTGCCAGACTGTTTGAGAGTGGAAAACAGAGTCAGGACACGCCATAGAGCAGGAACCAGATCGCGGTCGCTCTGCCCCTGCGGGCCTCCCAAGTAATGAACCTTTTGGGTCGCAGGTCTGAGGAGCCTGCATTCGTACAAGCATCCAGGGATGCTGCTTTTGCTGCCTGATTTTGAGCACCATTTTGGTTGGATAGAAGAGAAAATGAGGAGGATGTTCCCACAAGTTGAAAAGTGTTTCCAATTACCATTAGTATAAATAGCCCAGAGGAGTGGTGGTGATACCCACCTAGCAAGCACTGGCCTGTTTATATGCTGTGAACCATGTCTTTAAGGAAAGAAGATATCATTGTCATAGAAGAGTATTATTTTGATATTAAAATGCTATAGGATTGAGTGATAAAGGAAGGAGATTGTCTGGTCCAGACAGTCTTGTCTTCCATGTAGAGTTAAGCAAGCTTAATGGTTAAATGAGGACTTTTAATGAGGTTTGGGGCTAGTTTGCTTTCACTGTCCTTTGTTAGAGTCTGTATTAAACCTGGTCTCAATTAGCTCATGGCCAGCGTGAACTCAAGGAGGCTTTGCTGGGCAGGCTGAAGCACCATAACAGAGCTGTAGGAAAGCCCAGAGGAAGACACCCCATCTTCCTGTCTACATGCTTTCAAGGTGTTTTGTTCCTCACCAGATTAAAATGTGTTTCTTGTGCCATTGCAGTGGCCTTAGCTGGCTCGGTGCTCACCTTGGTCTGAAGCGGGAAGCAAATGGCAGCAACAAAAAACTAGGGTAAGAAAAAGAAAGTCGCCTTGCCTCAGTCTTTTAAGGCAGGGAATAAAGTCCTGCTAACAGCAGTATTAACGGAAAAGGGCTGAGATCTGAGCAGAGAAACCTTAGAGGGCCTGGTACAGGTGGAAACACACATGAGCTGTCTGCTTAGGAGCACACACTAATGCCCAAAACCCGGAGCAGCTTCGGGTATGTGTGTGTGTCACCGTGTGTTCAGTGCTTAAGGGGAATGAAGGAAATTACTTCGTATTTCCTAAATATACTCAGTTCAAGCCTATCTGATTTCCAGGGAGTCTGTTCAACTGTGCTGTGACTGGTGTGGCTGCTCAGCGCCGGGGCTGAGCTCAGGGGAAGGGAAGGATTGTGGCAGAAAAAAAGGTTCGTTGATGTTTGTTTCTGTTTATCCCATCTGAAGTGACTCTCTAGTTTTGGCACAAGGCAGCAGGGAAGAGAAGGGATAAAGCAAGGCTCAGAATGCATCTTTCTTGCTGACCTATGCTTGGTTAGCCCCGCTCTGATAGCTCGCCAGGACAAACTGTCCGTGCTGGCAATCTGTAGCAAGGATGATCGCATCACCTAGGCGAAGCCTTTTTCACTCACTGAAGATTTAGTTGCTCTTGGATCAAAGGCCAAAAGAAACCCATGGAAACCTAGATTTTCCTCTGTTTCCAGAGGCGAGGAGGGGAGGGAGCCGTTTCCACCACAGCAGTCGAGTAACGTGACAACGTGACAGTCCGTGGTCCTTCCCGGGGCTGCTGGGCTGCTACGCATGGAGATCGTTGTGCCCGTTAATGGTCACAGAAAAGTGAGGGGTTTAAAAGTTATGGAAAACAGGCAATTTGATGGTTAGTATTGTATCAGAAGATGCAATAATTTCCCTAAGAAATACAATATCTGCACTTGTCTATCAGGCCGCAAAGTAGTGAATTTATGAACCATGTCAAGATGTTCCCTATCTAATACCAGCCCAAACCAGCTTCAGCCAATGCTAAAGGGTTATGTTCCTCTACAGAAAGGCTTCCTAAGTCCCTGAGTAACGGGAGCAAAGGAGAATCCAGCTGGCTTGGGGTTTTTTTTTCCTTTTTATACGTCTCAATTTTATTTTAACCCACCTTGGTTGGAGGTGGATTCATTTGGCAAAGGTGCTGCTGTGGGTTAAAGTGTGTAGAGCAGCAGGTTCCCTCCGGTGAGGCTGCAAGATCCCAAGATCTCGCGCTGCTGTGAGCCGCAGATGCTGTGCTGCTGCTGGGTTTTTAACAGGTTGTTTGAAAACCTGGAGAAGGTAGAGTACAGAGCCACAAAACAAAAAAGATGTGAGAGCTAGAGAAAACAGGCATTGAGGGCGAGAGACCTGTTTAGTGAGGCAAAGAGAAGTGAGAAGCGATTTGACTTTTGTGCCCGAGTACTTTCGCAGAGAGTAAACACCAGATATGGAGGGGTTCCTTAACCTCAGGAGGTAATTCAGCACGGGCATCCTTGGCTGGCAAGACAAAGCAAAGAAAGTTCAGCAGGGCTTGTGTTTTTGGCAGCAGGGACAGCAAGCCTTGGGGACAAATCGCCCCCCACAGAGGCTGCTTTGTCTCAAACACTGTAATAGTCTCTCTTTTGAGATAGACCATAATCAACACAAGCCATTAATCTTAATACTGGGGTAATTAGGCTTAATACAGGGTAACTGAGTGAAAATGAATAGGCTGGGATGTACGGGAAGTCAGATGGGATAATTCTTCCTGGCCTACCGGTATACAAACAAGCTTTGTAGCCCGAACGCGAGCCCCAGAGGCTCGCTGTGTTTTACTGTGAAAAGACGCAGTTTTCATTAAGAACCAGATACCTTTCCAGGCTGTTTTTACAGAAGTTGGAGGATGTGCCGGGGCAGAAATGGCGCTGGGGTTTTTTAAAGCATTGGCAAATCTGCTCCCGCTTTCCTTTCTGCACCCGGGTGCGGGGTGTGAAGAGGTTGGGTCCAAAGCTGCAGAAAGGGGCTGCCGCTCCACAAAAGTATCCGTGTGATGCACGCCTCGGTGAACAGTTACGGAAGGTGCCCGGGTGGGGAGGGGTGGGCAGTGCCGAATGCATGTTCAGCCGTTGCCACCCGAGGAAAGGTCAGCCAGGCTGCTGCCATTTACAGCGGGAGCGAACCGGAGCCATGTAGGAAGATGTCTCTAGCGGAGGTGTCCCATGAGCAGGGAGGGAGGCAGCGCCGGCGGCAGAGGATGGGAGCGGTTGTCTCCGCAGTGTAAATGTCACTGCCCATCGCCTCTCTGCCCCTGCACGCTCAGCCCTCCACAGCACCGTGATGAAAACCCCTTGGCGTTATCGAAATGCGTTTATTTCTGTCTACTTTCTGTTTTGTGACTCTGTGTGTGACTGATTTTATAGCTGCATATATACTTTATTAATTTTTTAGCATCACTGTTAGTTTCAGCCACATTAAGTCCTGTTGGGCAACAGAAGGGAGAAAATGTGTATCTACTGTTCTCCCCAAATCTGGAGCACATACAACCAGGCAGCAGTTCAGACTTGGCTTCTCATCTGAAAGCCAGAGCTGCATTTCTAACAATACAGCACCCACCCAGCATGAAATTGTAATGGATCACGCTTTGCCCTAGGTCCTTGGCTTATCCTTGGTTGACACTGAATTAAAGGGCATGATGTGTGGGACTCAGTAAATCCCTAACCGGCTGTCCAGAGACAAGTATTACCAACCGTACCACACTGACACACGAGATTAGTGGAAGAGGGTGCCCTCAATGCCACAGGCAGAAATGGGTCAGCTCGGATTTGGAAAGCTCTCTACTTGAAGTGAGTAGCGGTGCAGCCTGTAGAAATAAAAAGCCAAAAATGCTGTGTTTTCTGCCTCAGAGCCCCACTGAGATCCACAGGCAGCAAGTCCTAAGCGGCTGAGCAGGACTGTTTGTGTGGTGGGTATTAGCTTTGTGAATGGCATTTTGTTAGAAATTAGGTAAAGAAATTAGGAAACAGTCCAGCTTAGGAGCTGCATCCTTAGCAAGTATGAATCTCCTTGCTACCACGAAAGTCCATAAATTTATATTAATATACATCAGCCAAGTATTTGATGATTAAGGGCCTTATTGTGAACTTTTCAAATGCGGTCCAAGTGTCCCCACTGCTTCTAATAGCTGTGTGTGGCAGCAATGCAAATCTCATATCTACTCCCCTTTCCTTCTTCTCCTTGCCCTAATCAAATCCTTTATTCATGCTTTTTCTGACATACTAGGTTTTCTGGCTTGGTTCAGCAATGACTAAGTAGCTGTACAGTAACAAAACAGTGCTGTCTTTGTTCTGGAAAAGTGGAGAAATGAAGATGTATAATCTTGAAATAAGGAAGCTCACAAGTGAGAAGGAAGCTGGGTGCACACACTGTTGTACTCGGGCGTCATTTGGATTGAATTTACCAATGCTGCTCAGAAAGAAAGAAAACAAACTCATTTGTTGTTTTGTTTTACCGTCTCTGAAATTACTTAAAGCCCATCAGAGCTGATGGTGTTTCTGTGGTTAAACTGATGATACTCATCTGCCTCTCATACATTTGCCTTATTTTCTCCATTACGCTCTCCCACTGTCTGTTCACTCTCCCACGCTGCACGTGCTCATACTGCCAGTTGGGGTCACAAGGAGTCTCGATCGAGTGCTTCCTCCTGTGTAGCATCATGTCTTCAATTGGTATTTTGGGCAGCAAATCATCCCCAAAGCTTTGCTTCACTTGGGACAACCTGCTACGCTTCTTCCATCATGTGGGCCTCTCCAAAGACAGCCCAGTTGAGCAGTATGTGCATGCTGTAAGGAGACCTTCACTGTATCCTTTCCTGGGTGTTTTTCAGTAAACCCTATTAATTCACCATGCTTGTAGAATGCAAAATTGAAATATAGATTCATCCTCCTGCATGAATCCTTGGGGCAGGATGGCACAGCCTATGCACTTCTCATAGGGCTTTGGGTGCCTTGGATCTGCCTGTACTTTTGGGCTGGCCACCGAATCTCTGGGAGCATTGGAGGAGTGAGAGGTCATCTGCCATGAAGGTGTCACTGCTCCAAGATGAAAATGGGATGGAATAGACAGGTCTATATGAGCTGGGGACAAACCTCAGCTCCTCCCCTGAGCTGGTGGAGCCAAGTATCGAGCTGGGCAGAGCAGGGAGCGAAGCTCTGTTTTCAGTTGCCGGTAATCTTGCAAAGTCTACGCAGACATTTAAGGCATGCAGCAGGCAGGAAAGGGGAACGCAGAACAGGTGGAAACCAGATGTGAGTGTGGTTCATTTGAAAGTTTGTGCACAGACCTGTGGAGTATTTCTTTCTCTGCTCTTTTGAGTCTGCCCCATGAACTACCCTGCAGCATGTGCACTAGTGGTACAATTAATTCCCTTGGGAAATTTGGCTTCTCCAACCATCTGATGGTATGTGTAGACTGCTCCGTGTCCAGTTGTGATTCTGTCTTGGTGGGGTTTGCTCTACCATGGCTGTGTGCTCTAGGTCTAGCTCTGAAAAGGGGAAAGGTCTGCCTTCCCAGAGAGCCCTGGAGCCTCCTCTTGGGGAGAAACATCCAAGTTAGCTGTAGAGCAGTGAGCCTAATAGGGAAGGGAGGTAGGGCCAGCCTGAAGAGGGACCCAGCTGCCCAAGATACCAGCTGGAGGCTCCTCAGAGGAGCAGAAAGTGGGTGCAGAGCCAGGTCACAGAGCTGGTAGGAAGAAAGAGGCACCTGGAGGATACTATATTGAGTTCACAGCAGTGTGAAAGGCTCAGTGAAACTAAGCCTGTAAAAGAAAGGACTTGTCTTTCAAGGCAAGAGTGGGAGCAGAGTTTGTTTTAATCCCTTTTTTGGTGGTTTTAACCTTTGTACTGTAGTTCTTTATTCCAGGAGTTCATTGCTCGAGTAGGAGGGAGTCATGGAGGCTGCTGGTGGCACGCTTACACTGAGGGAGGGCATGGGTAGATCAACCTCAAAGCTCTTGAGTTCTTGAAAACCTATTGCCAGATTTATCCTGTCAGCCAATTCCTGTGGCCTTCTCTGGCCAGCCAGGACTGGTTGCATCAGTGCCAAGCCAGCACAACTTTTTTGGCCAACCAGTGACCCCAGTGGGAAGCCAGCTCTGGTGGACTGGAAGTGTGTAGTGTCCCAGCAGTGCTTCGCAGAGCAGGTCTCCAGGTTCTCAGCCTGAAGGGATGTGTTGCCATAGTGAATCCTGTCTCCCAGATTTTCCTTCATTGGTGGGAGCCTCATGAAACATGGGGCCACCTTCTGCTCTTTCCCATGTCTTTAGGGTCCTTTGGGTACTGCGGGCCTGCTTTCTCAACCAGGGTGGTTCCCTTGCATATTCCCCATGGGAAGAGCCATCAGTGCAGTCGTGATGCTGGAATTCATTACGAGACGACTGTGATGACTGCAGGAAATAAACAGTGGGAGCAGATGGGCTTCCAGAGACCAGAAATGCTGTTTCTCTATGAATGTCCTCTAATAATTAGACACACACAAAAACAAAGGAAGGAAGAAAAAAATGGTGAAGGCTTAGGTTAGCCTGTAGGCAGAATAGCCTTAACACACGAGTGAGCCTTTTCCGGTGGCTGCAACGTGGTGTGGACCTGCAGGAGCTGTACACGAATCACCTGATATGCTCCTTGCTTCATTTTGCTGTTACTCGTTGAGCTGTTGCGTGAAGATTTCCACACCGCCACCCCAAAGCAGGGTTATCTTTCAGGACTTTACGTTTCATCAGCTCAGTAGTGTGACCCAGTTACCTGATTTAACAGGGACGTTTTGTTCACTTTTAAGGGCACTGTTGTGAAAATACTCTTTTTGCCTCTTTCACATTGAGGCAGTGCCTAAACCCCATTCTCCTTCCTACTGGGCCGGCTCATCCCACCCTGCCCATCTGTAAATCCTGTTGTTCTGTGCTGAAATGCCTTGGCCACAACAAAAGTTACATCCTTAAATACGGTACTTAGCAATACATAGAAAGAAGACAGGAGAACTGGAGAAGGCTGTGGAGAAGCAATGGTCATCTAAGGCATTAGGTGTGGCTCACAGAAAACCCTCTTGGCTCCAAACCTGGAGTTTGGAGCTTTGTATCTGGCTGTCTTATACCAAAGGTGCTGTGGATTTGTTGCCTGCGCTCCAACTATGGTCCTTACTGAGTCTGGAATAGCTGCTGCTCTTCTCCAGGGTTAATGCATCGTGGTTATGCTGAGGGAGAAACACAGCATGGGCTGCTCTTGAACCAGCAGCTTTGGATCAGCATCGGCACAATTAGGGCTACAGTCAGGAGGAGAGTAGCAAAAGCTGGTGTGGTTTGTGCTCCGCTAGACTGAGCTGGTGTCGTCTTTTAGGAGTAGAGAGATCTTAGGTGGTCCTGAGAGACGTCATATGGGATGTGAGGGCTCATAGTGGTAGGAAGAGGAAGATGCTAGATCTAGGTGCGGGATACAGGCTGGACAAGTGCCTGTAAATAATGAGATCCAGCTGCTCAGAGTAAACTAGGAGGCAGGTAGTTACAGCCGGTCAGGAAGTTTTTCCAGACAGTTTTGTTTTTTTCTTAGGAGGAATATTAGAATTCTATACGTAAACAATTTCCATGGTAAGTTTTGTATTTTCCACAGAAAATCTGAGTTGTGCTGGAAAATGAAAAACTGAAAACCTACAACCTATTTTTTTTTTTTAATTTCGTATAAAAGGCCTGAATGTTCCCAGCATGGGAAGTCAGTTTTCCAACCACTTCTGCTGAAACTGGTGATAGCTTGCTGATTCCCTGGAGGTGACCTCTGGGTTCTCCTAAGAGGGTTAAGACCTACAGCGATACCTTCCCTTGATTTGAGAGTGTCCTATCTCGGGTTTGGTCCCTGAGAAGTGGCAGATTGCCCTAAAAACCCCTTGAAAGGTGCTCTAGCCACCACTCAGCCACAAACTCACACATGGTGCTTTAAATTGCCGGTGCAAATGAGAGTTGGTTTAAACAGTTCCTTGTCTGGAGCGATAAATGGAGGTGTAGAGCTCCAAAATATGCAAAGATGCAAAATAATCCTGGCAGGGGGTAGTTAATCAGGCATTAAAACCCAGGACTGAATCCAGGCAGAGATTAGACAGTTGCTCTTTAATCAAATCAGCTGAGCTCATGTGTGACTGCTAATAACACTGCCTTTCAACCTGGAATTGGAGTTAGAAAAGCAAGGTTTTCCTGTATTTCCATGAATATTGTTATTATTTGTGCAATGATCTGGAAGCATTCCCTTTAACCGTGGTCTGGGACTAGGTGCCATCAACTGCCTGTTCCTGCTGGAGCAGCAGGAGGATAGAAAGACATCCTGGCTGGCTTGGTCTGTCACGTTGCAGAAGCCATGGCGATCCGTCGCTTCTGAAGGTTAATGGCTTGCCCAGGCTTGCTACCGAAACCCTGCTGTGTCGGTCGGTGCAAGGACGATGCTCTTAGCTGACCAGCTCCAGCAGGAGTCAGGTGCCTGAGCCTGAAAACAGCGATGCCCCAGCAATCTGGTTCCGCGCTCACAGCCCGTCGGTCATTTGGTGGTTCGGTGTGTAAGCTGGGAGCTCGGTCCCAGAAAGCCTGTCCCTCACCCCCCAGGCTGTGGATCATGCTTTCTGTGGACTCTGAGGCTCCGTCACAAAACATGGGTGCTGCTGTCGCGTGGTGTTAGCCTTCACGCACAGCCAAGGGCCGGGCAGACTAAAAGGACCAAAGCCACCCTGAAAGTGTCGGTACGAAATCTACAGCAGCCCCAGCAGCTGCTTCCTGCTCTGCAGCGGAGCTGTGCAGATGTGAGAGCATGGGATTAGCAGAGCCCTGAGCTCCTCGCTGTCAGGATTTGAAGGTGGATTTGAGCCGCACGTCGGCCGGGAGCAGCTCAAGCTCAGGGCCGCTCTGTTCCTCCTTGCTCTCTTGTGCTGAATGCGAACTCGTTTCGCTCCTCGCCGGGCCGCCTCTTTCCACGAGTACGAATCTCTTTTCAGCTCTGGCAAGGTCTCTGCCCGCCAAGCAGAGCTGGTGCTTACTGGAGCTCGCTGGGCACTTACTCGAGCAAAACTGTTAATGGCAGTGGGAAGGTTGCCAGGTCTGCAAGAAGTGTCACCAGGTTTGCACCTCCAGCTCTGTGTGGTCACCGAGATAAATTGCAGCCTGGACTATTTGCCCTTTCCTAGCGCGCGGACAGGGTGGGTTGTTACCAGCCAAGCAGAGGCGGTGGTAGATATGGAGTTCATTTTTGGCAGTTTTCAAAGGTTTCATAGCTTGGTTTTTGTTCTGAGTGTGATAGCACGTCAGTCAGTCGCAGATTGGCTTTGTTTCTCTCTGGTTTTGGAATCCTTCCTGTCAAAACCTAGTTGTAATCTATGCCTTTTGGCTTCAACCTGCTATATTTCCATTACAATCTATTTGAGCAATGGTGTTCGAATGAGCTTTGCCCGTTGGTTTCTCCATGATGCTACAAAGAATGGAGAAATACAGCGATTCCATTCGTTTCCTCCGAGGGCAGTGATGGCTCGCTGGAGGGAGCAGGTACAAGTCCACCTGCTTCCCAGTATGGTAACTAAACTCCAAATATTTCACTGCTTATTGAGCATGACTTGTCTTTTCCCTAGTGGAAGGAGGTGTACTGGGGGCATTTCTCATTTTTCAGGATGAGAGAGGCGTTTCTCCATCCCAGCATTATGCAGCAGTAAGTAGTGCTTGTTGGAGACGCTGTCTGCAGACGCGTAGCGAGGAGCTCGCTGTCTGTCCTGGCACTCTGCTCCGAAGTTTGTCTTCCCTTGATGTTAATAATCCTCGCCACTTGCCAGCTAGAACGTTGCTGTACTGTGTGGGCCATACAGAGTGCTAAAAAGGAATAAAGCACTCAGGAATTGGTCCGGGCACATGAAGCTCAATTGATCTTCATCTCAAAATTCACCAATAAACAAAAGGAGGCAAAGATATTTGCAAGGAAGCCACCTTGCTGCTTTTCCATGCTAAAAAGCCATGAAATTAAGGAGTGGAGATGTGCGTGCAGACAGATGGAGGAGAGGCTGCTGGGCAAAACCAGGGGACAGAGAGAGCTTCAGGTCACGGTCTGACAGCCTGCTCCTCGCCGTGGTGATGGGTCACAATACCTACTCCCCGTTAACTGATGCTGCTTATCGCCGTCAGGACTGCAGGCCAACCAGAAAGCGTGCTGGAAACAGGCCAGCCACGAAAATGGCCGTTCTGGGTTGATTTCTGCAGTGTTAGGAGGAAAACAAACAGGCTGTAAAGGAAAATACGAGCGGGAGCTGGGGCAATTGAAGGCAGCACAGGGGACAGAATGCTGAATAAAGGCAGCCTGGGGGTGATGCCTGCACCCAGCAATCCCTTCCAGAGTGCCTCCCTGCACCCAGCGAGAAATCACTGCCTTCTCCGTTAACCGTTAGCACCAGATCAGCACAATCCCTATTTTTAACCGTCTCTGACGTTTCCTAGCAGCCTGCTTTGACTGGGGTGTGCTGAAGGCCTGCCATAATGTTTCTGCCATGGGGAAAAGAGGAATTCCTGTGCTGGCCCAGGAGCTGCAGGACATTCCCAGTGTGTCCTGCTGCGCTCGCTGCCTTTTCCAATGCTTCTGTCTGGTTGAAATAAGAGCCCTTCCAAAATTTCTGAACAATTAAAACTCCTTGGAAGGCAGGCCTGGATTATCTTTCAAGAAAGGAGGCTGACAGCAAGCAAAGTTAGCAATGCCGGGGTTGAACCGTGCGGCAATGCTTGGAGCAGTTTGCCCTCCGATGGCCGGTTGGAGCTTGCAGCTCCTGCTCTCGACCACTGCCACAGAGGTTTTCCTTTGGCTCAGGTGGCTCCGGACCTTGGATGAATGCCTTGTGCTCCTTGCCCGTGTCTTTATTCTGTCCCGAGGATAATCTGTCAGGAAGGGGGAGCAGGGGGCTTGCCGGAGCATGGAGCCCAGCGCCTTCTCCAGCAGCACGCTTCCTTGAAGGCACTTTTGGCAGTGGGCCTGCTCTGCGTTTCACCGTTTGGTCACTTGTTTGTGCTTTGTTGAGACTCTTGCGTAAGTACAAAATGCCTGGAGCCGCGATGTTTCAGTGCCGGTGGCTGACAAGCGCTCGCAGGCTGAAGCACCGTCAGATACAAGCGCGCTGGACGCGCCTCCTGCATGGCTCCTGTTGTGACGTCGCTCCCCCGCTGGATCCCTCATGGATCCCATACCGCTGGTTTGAGCAGCCCCGTGCCAGGGTGTGCTGGTAACTGGGATGAAGAGGGCAGCCTGGCCTGGCATGCACTGGGGACATGTCAGCCACCCCTGCCGGGCTGCTGGTGTGGGATCTCCCCTGGCCGGGGAAGCCCACAGGCCGCTTGCGTTGGCTCTTGCAAACCACCCCATGTCCCAGAGCAAAGTGGAGAGCCGGGACCAAGGGACCAGCCAAGGAGCAGGCACTCCCTAACAGTCAGCTTTTGTCGGGGATGAGGGGGAACTGGTTTGGGGGGAGTTTATCCTCCTCTCTGGAAGAGGAAATGGGATCAACAGAAACACAAAGAAAAATGCAGTTAAAATAGAAAATTATTTTGCTTTTTGTCAATGTTTTGCATGGCAAAACAAGAGAGTAAGAGTAATTACAAAATCCTGATTCCTGCGGTCTTTTTTTTTTTTTTAAAAGTAAATTTATTTCCTGAGGCTTAGAGTTTCACTCATTTAGGTAGAAGATGCAAAGAGGTAGGTAGGCTGATTTTTCCCACACCCCCATCTTCAGTGACATCCCAGTAACAACCAGGTGTGAAGCTCTGACTGCTGCTCTCCTTCATCCACCCATCAGAACACTGTTCTTCTACTTTGCCCCTTAAATTCGCTGGGGGTTTTTTCCCAGCATCTTCAGTAGACTTTCAACCCCCAGCTACCCCAGCAGCCCCCAGCTGTCTGCAGTGGACTTCTGGGCAGTATGTGCATGACGGCACTTCTCACCCTCGTGACATACAGTGTCCCCATCTCTGCTCTCCACAGGACAAACCTCAAAAATCTGGTCCCTGCTAACTGGCCATTAGCACCAGCAATATCCAGAGTTGAACTTCTCGGTCTTTGAATGGCCGGTAGTTACCGTGCTGTGTCCACTGCAACACGTGTGGAAAGCCAGATGATTTTAATGACAGTGTGTCTATTGAAGTCTCTGGTTTGTGGGAGGTTGTGATCATTTCCTCCTTCTCCCAGATAAAAGAAATGCAGAGTAAGAGAAGTTCCTTGGCCATTGCTGGGTGGACACTTTGAATATCTCATTTAATTTACTAGATAATGATCACATTTATGGAACAGCTTGTTTCAATTTTCTCATTATCACTAACCGAGATGATAGCTTATTTAATCCACTTCTGCACCACTTCACAGACAATGAGAAATGTGGGAAGGAAAGTCATTCAGGGGAGCACATGGAGCCCGCGCATAAGCAGGCTGATACAGATGAACCGGCGGCAAGGAAGCCTCAGATTTCTGATGAAGGTTCCTAATAGGAAGCCATGTGAAAATGAGTAATTTTTCAGGGCCTGCACTGTTATCCGTTCAGAGAGAGCCATCGCAGGTTGTTGCAACCGGATTGCTGGCATTCAGGAACGGTGTCAGGATTGTCCTAGACACCCCATACTCCCGCGCTGCTGGAGCTGCATTGGCTAAACCAAATGCCAAAGCTTTTTCCTCCCAGACTGCAAGAAGTCTGTGCTGACTGTCAAAAGACTGATATATTGTCTACCAAGAGGACTGAAGCAAATGATGAATGAGATCAGAGCGTAATTTGCCCTAATACTAATATGTTATTTGTAAGAGCATAGAGTGTTTCCACTGATTCTGAAAGAAATTTAATCCTCTGCCACTGAGAAGGAAATGGGTTTGTAAGTCTGAGGAAGGAATGCATCATAATCCCAGAAGAAGTAGGCAGCAATTTCTGGCACTGGAGATTGGGCAGAATTTGGGGGTTGAAGGGGAGCAGGGGAGCTTTAGCTAGTAGATTTCAACAGTGGCAAATGGGGTAAAGAACACCTGGGATCCCTTGGCTGTCTCTTGGATGTTGTGTCTTTTTTCATATCGTTGCCACTGTGATGGTAGCAAGATTAATTATCTAGTGTTTTTACACAGAATAGAGTGAGTTCCCATGCTGCTGAGCTTCTTTCTTCTCTGCATCAAAGTGCGTGTAAAGCCCTACCACGGGAGAGGATGAGGTCCGAACTTCAGGATCAGCCATGGAGGACAATCACCTAATGGCCCAAAGGGAAATCCCAGGGAGCTCTGACATCTTCTTCTTAATTGCCCAGTGTGACAGGTGACAAACCAACCCACCAGCTGCCTAAATCAGAACAGAAAGAATGTGGCTGAAGGATTATATACACATGCACACCTTCAAGAAATACCACCTTTTCTGAAGTCTTATGCAGACCCCCTAGAGTAAAGTAAAATTATTCCTCTTATTTCTGTTGGCTTCTAAAGAAAGAGGTGCACAGAAGGGGCCTGGAGTATTTAGGCACTCGGCTGTCTTTCATGGTCTCTCCCTAGGACCTTCTGGAGAGCTTGAATGAAAAGCCAGGTGTGCATTGCAGGGGCTTTGTTTTTCCAAATGGAAATTATAAGACAAGGAAAAAGACTGTCTTTTCAGAAGCAAGAAACTCTCTGGATTCTGGTTGTAGATCAGACCGTCAGTCCTTCTTGCATGCATTATGTAAAATATCTACTTGACCTGTAACTGTTTAGGAATCATTCTTAAAATACTTGAAGTACCAGCATCAGAGCTGTGTCTAAAAAGCCCTTTATGATGGGCTGTCCTGCCTTTAAATCCTACTCATTTTATGCTAATTGCTGACAAGTTGTAATTTTCCAGTAAACCACTCAGAATAAGCTTCATGCAGATATTAATGATATAATAACTCTTTGAGAAGTCACCAAGAGTGAAAGATGAAAAGCAAAGGCATTTGCCTTTGGGATTTGACCACTTCATGTACTTCTTGGCTTCTAGACAACGGATACAAATTTTGTGTGTAGATGGTTGATTTTTAATCCCCAAATCACAGTGATGAGTCAAGCAGTTACCTACAGGGCTGGCTCAGTTAGGATGGGAGTGCCTGGCTTGCAATTTCTGTCTGGACTTAGGGCAACGAGGTGCCCCATTGCCACCAACTTTGGTAGCAGACAGGTGCCATATTCACTTAGGTTCCTCTGATGAGTCCGAGCTGTTACCACTCGTACTGATCATTGATTTCCTACTTAGAGGAGGGCTGACTGCAAGTTGTGTGACATGGAGGGTGGCCGAGGTGCACTGCTAATAAATGGTATGGTCAGACATGCTTGGGGCTACCACTGCTGCCTTTGGAAATTGCCCAACTGCACATAGGTCCAGGAAGGGAAGTGCCAGGAGGAATTGCTGGCCAGACCACCTAGCTAATGAATAAATCCTCAAAGGCATTGGCCCCGCAGTCACACATCTGCTGTCCGATGGCAAGCAGGGGAAATTCTAGAGAGTGAGCTTGTTCCAGGCAGCTTTAGTCTTATTAGTTTTTGGAGGAAACCCAGGAAAAGTTATATTGGAAAGCTGAAAGCTATTATGGCAGGATAGCTGCTAAGTGACTTGGTATGTGCCCTTGGGGACCAGCTCTCCCAACTTTATGAAAAATGATATAATCTGATTCTCTGGTTTTGTGTCACTGCAGGCCCAGTGTGGTGTTTTCTACAAAAGGATCATGATGCTCAGCAGTTACTATAGTATTTCCATTCTTTTTTGTGGGTAGGACAAAAAGGGAAGTGAGCAAGAAAATGGTGAAAATGTAAAGTACATTATTGACTTGCTTCTTTTTGGAGTCCAGTAAGTTGCTGGACACTGTAGGTTTTTGAGTCCTTTCAGTTACTCATATTAGATAACTCCTAATGTCACTCATGGATGTTTAAAGAGAGGAAAATGAGATTTTTCCTGTCTGCCAATTAATTGATCATGATCAGCGCAGAGTCTTCAGGGCAGCTAGCGGGTATCACCGACACCCATGGGCCTCTTCTCCTTCCCCTGCTTACCACCACAGATGCCTGGTGTATCTGTCGAGCTGTTAAGTCAGGGCAAGTGCTGCCACTGGAGAGGACATTTGCTGACATCTCAAGTCTGGAACAAGCTGAGGGTACATTTGGGAGGAGATGTTGAAGCATGAGGGAACAGCCGAGCTGGGACTTGAGCTGTGCTTCAAGGGAAAGAGACAGGTAATCAATTCTTACAAATAGCTCAAGCTGTAGGAGGATTGAACTGCTTAGGAGCTGATGAATATCTTCCTCGTCCTTCAGCTTGTTTTGAAGGAGCAGGTCATGCTGCTTTTGACAAGCTATGAGCATCTCTAACCTTCAGGGAAGGCTTAGTTGTCTATTTGGGCCCAGGGCTGGCACTGGTTGAATGGTACCACGTAGCTGGAAGAGGATGAGAGGATCCGAGCCACTGGTTTCTGTTACTCAAGGTGACTGTGCAGTATTCCCCCACCACTCACCCACAGTGCAAGTGCTCCACGTCCCACCTAGTGAAGTCATTAGGAGGGACCTGCCAAAGCATCCACGTAGCTCTTATGTCTGCTCTGTGCCCATGAGCTTGGACTGAATCATCTCCCGCTGCAGGTCCTGACAAAAAGTCACTGTGATTCAAGAGATCCCAGGAACAAGGCAGCTGGTCTTGCTGGCTGGGGAGAGCTACCAAATGAGGGAGGCTTTCTTCTTGCCACCACATTGCTGTTCCTGGCCTGCTCACAAGCAGGCATGGCCTAGAGCAAACAGGACTCCTCAGATGTGCTCTTAGGCTTAGGAAGGGGAAAGGAATTAATAGAAACAGGGAGAAAAGGATGAGAATAGGGATGGAGGGAAGAAAGCCATTTTGGCCAGACAGCGTATACAGCTGCCTGTGCAAACGCTTCCCCCCCATCATCCCTGTCACACCAAAGAGACTCCAGTGCTCGTAAGAAAACTGGTGAAAGTGCACAGAGCAGCAAGCAGAGGGTGAAAAGCTTTGTTAAATGCACTGATGGGCAGTGCCCAACACAAATGTTGTCTTTTTTGCTTCAGAAGATAATGCGTGGTGTTGAGAGAGGAGTGCTACACCTCAGCCTGTGCCATGGTGGAGCATCTTGGGGAGGAGAATGGCTGGATTTGTTGGAATAAGGAAGTATCTGAGCATGGTAGACACCATGGGCGATTTAGAGGGCCATGGACATCACCAGGAGGCATCTCCTGTTGCATCTGGTCAAAGGATGAGCCAAGATCAAACTGTGGGTGGCCTGAAGTGTGTGGCAGCTGCTTCGTCTCCCCTGTAACATGAGTGGGTAAAGGGGAAAAGAAGGCTGTTAACCAGCCTGCACCTCCTAAACATGATTATTTGGTTGTGTCTTTAGCAGACTAGGCAGCAAAACTAATGGTTAGTCCTTTGAAGTTCTGAGCCCTCTCCCCATACCGGTGCCTTATGCTTGTGGCTGTTTGAGGTCAAACAGTGTTTCTGCGCGTGCAAGGAGCTGTCATGAGCTAGTTACAACTGGCAGCTAATACTTGGTTTTACATTACAACCCATTTTTTTCCCCCATGCCGACTGTACATGTCTCTTCATGCCCAAGCTGTGTCATTTCCGTTTGTTTCCACTTATTACATCTCTCTTTGGCTGGACTCGCTTCCTCACCGCCTGCTGAGCACACGTGAAATTTCAGTTGTGCCCAGAGCTGTGCAGACTTGTAGCATTGCGTTTCTGAGCGCTCGCTCCTCTCTGCGCCAGCCGGGCTGGTCCCAGATGAAGACACGGCACGGGCTGAGCGAACGTTGAGTGGCACCAAGCCAAGCAGCCAATGAAGCCAACAGCTTACCGCTGCTCTCATAGTAGGTGTGGTGTGATTAACAACAAAGGTCTAATAACAAATGAGTAATCTCCCTTTCACTCCCGGCTCTTTTGCCTTTCATTATTTAAAAAGAAACAAAATCCCTTTGCGCTCCATTGCTGAGCTCTTGAAGGCCACTAAATGGCCCTTTGCACTTGATTGCCACCATATATCCCTATCATCAGTGTGGCTCCAACTGAACCTAGAGCCTCCCTGTGCTCATGAGCATTGTCCTTAATACAGTGGAGATGTCCTGAGGTGTCACCAGACGTGAACATAGCAGATGGGGGACCTTTACGGGGGATCTTTCCCACCTTCCAGAGGGTGGATGTGGCTTGACCAGAGATGGATGGAAAGCCTGAGGTAGAGATTGATGCTTAATTCAAATCCCTTGAGCCCTTGTCAAGGGCTTTTAAACTTCTGACCACCCTTTCTCACCCGATCAGGAAAAGCAGCGAATCACGTGTCCGATGTTTAGCATGTGAGTAGTTTTGTAGTTGATTTGCAAAGCTTGCTGACCACCAGATACCTAAAATCACTCCTTTTAAGGTGTCCGAGTTCAAGAACACAAAAATAAAAGAACTTAGTTCATTTAAATCATTTGGCAAGTCATTTAAATCTTCTGGGAGCAAAGGCCGAGCTGTACAGCTCTTGTTAAAAGAAAGTGCTGTAGAAGTGCAAGGATATACATCTTTCATGAAAAAAAACCACCTTTTTCAGATTTTGCCATGTTTGACAAGTTTTTGTACATTTATCTTGCCCTTCCCCACGGATGTGTTGGAGATAACTAACAAGCTGGTGAGGCTGATTATAATAGATCCAAAAATAAGACTCTCAGAGATTCCCCACAGCCCATATCCGACAGGTCTTGTCGCTTGGATGCATTTCTAAAAAGCTGGTTTGTCTCTCCCCTTGACACATGCTTTGATGAGCTAATCATCTCATTTCCATGAACTGCACATCTGTAAAAACAAAAGGGGATGAGACTCGAACAAGTGACTAAGCCCTGTTCTTGTTTGCATTGTTTCATTACTCTTATTTGAGCAGAGCTGGTAATCCTCCTGCGGAGCCTGCCGTGCCCCGCACCGGCTGACAGGTGACGTGCACACACGCTATTTTGAGCAGATGACTTCTCTCTGAAGTTCTGCTCACCAAAACAGCCATGAGAGGCTTTCTCCCTCCACCACTGATGGGCTCTGATAGCCCAGGAGCAACCAGCCTTGGCTCAGCTGGCCACTCATCTCATGAATGTGTTGCTCTGGCCTAGGAGGCAGAGAGGAAGGGCAAAGCCAGGGAATTGACGGTGACACAGAGGCTCCCAGGAATGACAGAAGCTCATCTCCATTGTTGGATCTCCACACAGGCCACAAGCAGCAAGAGGTCCTCATTCTGTTTGCCCCATGTGGAGCAAGTGTTAGCCAGTGGACAGGGGTCAAGAGCCTGCCAAAACTTTTCTGCCAGGGCCATCAATTTGGTGGGGTCACCTGCTCCAGGAGGTGGCAGCTCTCTCTACGCTGGGCAGTATCTGGATGCTAAATAAGTGGTTTTCTGCCTTTGTTATTGCCAAGCCATAGCTTCCCATTTTGTTTTCAGTGTTGTGCTCAGCGGCCAGTGAGGTACAAAGATGAGCAACCTCTTTGGGCTTTTCTATACATTTTCTGTACTTTTTCTTTACGTTGTGGAAGCCGAAGTGCCTGGGATTCCCAGTTCCCATGGATGGCGAAGGAACTCAGGGGAGTTCAGTGGCTCCATCCCAGTGCTGAAAAGTCCTGACATCCATCCTCTGCATCAAGCCCTCCAGCCTATATGTTCATTCTGGAGAAGGGTCCCAACAAAGAAATTTAGTGCGATTTAACTAATCTGGCTTTGCTTTCCACCACTAGTTAATTCAGATGCTAGGGAACTTGTTGCATGTCCCTTACTACACAGTTACTTCTTAGTGTATTTTTCCCTTGCTTTCCTAGTGTTCCTCTTTAACTTTGTGGTCCTGGGTTTCATTCTCTTGTTTCAGTGTTTTCTGGATTAACTTTGTGGCAAACTAAATTGCAACTATATCTTTTCTTCAGGTTTTTGTGGAGTAGAGCTGTGATGGAGGAAGAGCAAATAAAATGATCCTTGAGTGCAGGGAGGAATATGCCCAGCTACTGAGATGAGCGGGAGTGTAAATACTGGTTGGCTTGTAAATATTCAGAAGTTTGTTTCCTTTTTCCAGTTAAAACTTGAATTTAGGAGAATGACACATTGTGTGTCCCCTGCCTCCACTTGTCCAGAGCCATTTATTTCAAATCAAGAAGCTTTTTGCTCTGAGGCGGAAGTTTAAGGGGAAATTATCAGGTACTTTCTAAACCAGTTTTGCATCTTTGTTACTGCTTTATCTGTAGTAATTTGAAATGCTGAGGGTGGAATGTTTTTTGGTGCAATGCCAGCAGAAAAGTAAAGCCCAGCTTTAACCCTTGGGCTCCTCTTGTCACGGCTTTTGACTTTAGGACCGTGTTCTATGGACAGTAAAACTTCTTTATGCTTCTCTGGCAAATGTGAAGCGTATGGTGGACACAGAGGTCTGCAGACGTTCGTTTTTGCAGGGCCAGGGATGGGTGCTGGCAGAAGTCGGTGGGTGCAGCGTGTGGGGCTGGGACCATTCTCTCCCTGCTCTGCCTTTGCAGAGGGCCGTGGTGCTGGACCTTCGGGCCGTGGTTTCCTTTGGTGAGAGGTGGGGCAAGCAGAGGAGCCCCCTCCGCCCTCGCCCAGGTGTTTCCTGAGGCAGAGTTGAAGGCTGGAAATTCAGCATTTATGCGTTAGCCAGAGTTCCTTGGAAGGGGGGTGCTGGTACGGGGCTGTCTCAGTCCAGAAACGGGGTTGCACCAAAATGAGTCCCACTGAGAGCAACCAACCTTGGTGAGCTCCTGCCTCCATGTTCATGGATCAGCACTGGAACATGGCTTAGTGATTGCTCTTTCTATGCAAGTAGCTCCTGTTTGGGGAGGAGGCGGGGTGGTTTGCCTTGTTTTCTTCTTTTTTTTTAGTTAAGTGTATCAACACCAATGCATGGAAGCCGTGCTGTGGGCTACCATTGCTGCCTAGCAAGGGTTAAATCGTGGCCGTTCCCCGCTTCCATTTCCTCGCTAACAGCTTTCAGATCTTGGCATCTATCAAAATAGACGCTGGAGCCAAAAACTAACAAAGGTGGAAATGATCGCTACGGGGCAGGCCGCGTTTCCTGTAACCTGAGCTCAGGCCAGGCAGATACGGCTCCAGCCGCGGCCCTGCTTGCGCCGGGGACGGTTACGAGGAGCTGCCATGGTACCCAAGGCTGGAGCAGCCCAGGGAAGTGTCCATGCAACCTGAAAATAAAACCAAAACAAGCAAGGGCAGATGTCATACCTAAAAGTGTGGGTTTGGATGGAATATGCATTAAAAGACGTTGTGGGTAGGGCTTATAGGGGTGACCCGGCCCTCGGGAGCCTCTGATTTACAGAGGAGTATGGTGGCAAAAGGCACCTGGTTTAAGTAAAACAACTTGGCCACTTGGTGCGGTGGGTAATGAGGGAACCAGCCACTTTGCGTTCCCAGGGCTCCATTCAAATGCAGTCGCCTCTGTCCTTTTTCCTGACCCAGAACCCACCAACAGTTACAACAGCAAATGGTTCAGTAGGGTTCGAACAGGGACCTTGGTTGGGCTGTGGTTCTTCTGTTGGTTTTATGGTCATGTGGAAACATGGTGGCTTTAAAGGCCAGTCCGGTGGTGCCCCTTAGTAGAGGTGTGGCATGGCAGTGGGAGGAAAAGGCAGCAGTAGCAGGACTTTGCTGCTCACCAGCAGCTCCAGCATGGCTGAGCACTGGCATAGATTGATGGTAGCTTCTTCTGGACATGGTTGGGTGTTGGGGTGGCATTATGGGTGCCTCCTGGCTGCTTGTTCTCTACTCTGTGCCCCTTTTCTGCTGAGAGGCAAAACTCCAGAGGAACAAGAGTTTGGTGGAGCTACATCTGAGTTACAGAAGTGCAGGTCTGATCCTTGAGGCATGTGGTGGGGGAATGCTGGACTCTGGAATCCCATTTGAGGACAGTGGAAGCTACATTGGAAGCCCAGCGTGTTGGGAAACAGGCCATAATCAAAAGATTGTGTGATTTCATAAGGCACACTGAGGCTTGTGGAGGAAGCTTACCCAGGTCAATTAGCAGTCAATACATGCACCTTGGTATGCATCAATCCTACCAGCAGCACTGAGGCTTTTAAAGCCAAATCTGATACAGTTCTGAGCACTCCTGGAAATAGGAAGGCATGCAGGTCTCCTTTGGAAGTGCTTTGTGCTGGAATATTAAGTCAATTTTAAAAGGGTCGTCAACATATGTAGCTCCATCAGTAGAAATGGAGGTGAGGTTACACTGGTGAAGAATTATGTACAGACACCCATTAAATTTTAAATCAGGTTCATTTTGACTTATTTAAAGGTGATTAAGAAAAGGTTGGTGTTAAACCACAATAAACCACTCTCAAATAAAGAACGCAATGCAAACTAATCGAGTAGGTAATAAGCTGGATCTAGAACACCCAGGTTGCACCTCTGCCCATCCAATTTTCTATTAAGTTTCCTTTTGCTTTTCAGACTTTCTCTCTATTATTTTCTCTGTGCCTGTGAAGTCATTTTAGATACCTGTTCTTTAGCGATTTTTTTTTCTGTGGACATTTACTGGAAATAGCATTTAACCTCTTAGCCCCTAAAGCTTGTGTTCAAATTCTTCTCCATGCAGAGGGGGAAACAAGCGCATTTCTTCTTCACTCTCATCATCTGTACCACGGTGTGCTGCCTGCTTGCAACTGCTTGGGAAGTACTGGAGATTAGAAATTTGGGCTCTGTGCATAAAGGTTTTTGCATTATGAGAAGAAAAGCAGCGTGCTCAAATGTTCAGAGCACCTGCAGGTATAAGATGCTGGTGTCCTTGCATCGGCGATGGATTTGGTGTGTGACCTAAGTTTACTTACTGCTCTTGCCCTAATGCAGTTAAGACCTCCCTGAGTTTGAAAAGTGCTTTGAGAACTTGAGTTGGTCAGATCTTTCTAGAAAGACAAAGCATTGCTATATTCAGTTTCTCTTTCAAACCTTTTATTATAACTGCCTTTTGTGAGCACCAAATTCACACAAAAAATGTATAAAGCATTAAAAAGTCATTGCAGTCTGTCTCCTTTCCCCCACTGATTGCAGAAGTTTCTCAATTTTGTACTCAGCTTCCATTGCTTGGGAGACACATACATCATGCCAGTAGGATCCATAAATATTCTTAATCCCACTTTGCTGGCAATTTTCTCTTACTGTAATCTGAATGCAAATGGGATCGCAATTCATATGAGAAGCCCCTCCCCAAAATGAAGCACCCTACGGTTGTATTTTGGACATTTATTTCATGTTTACATGATCTCTGGACTTTGAAACCCTTCAAGGGCACCCCAAAATGTACCCTCAATTTCTACACTGGAGGAGATACTGGAGGCTGTTCAGAACAACAGCCGCAAGGCAGAGATCGGGATGTACTGGAGACTCATCTGGCAATGCCAAAAAAAGAAAGCACTGCATTTTAGGAGGGTTTCTCAAGAGCTCACCAGCACAGTAGGCGTGGGGTGGTGGGCTGTCATCGTTGTGGCAGTTGAAGCAAGTGGGATCAGCCAGAATTAAGCTGCAGCTCACAATTTTGAGAAGGGCTGTTGCCTCACTGCGTTATCCAAAGGTGTGTTCGGTGCGTGGTGGAACATGTCACCCTCATTAAGCTTCGTAACGTCACGCAGATCTGAAGCTGGTGATTTGCTTCTGGGACCACTGCCATGCCTCGGGGTGCCTGACGGGAGGATTATTTTTGTTCTTTGCAGAAGACACTGTTTTCCAAACGGATCATAAAAAGAAAAATGTGCTCGTAGGTGTTGAAAGAGCGAATGGTTTTGCATTTTACTGTGCTGTGCCTTTTCTAGTTTCTCCGCTCTTTGGAAGCAAATGGGGGTTTTCATCCCAATTTTAAATTCTGGGTCCTTGCAGACTGGCTCAGTCCAAATAACTACAGTTAGGACTCTGATCTGGGAGGAAGGCAATTGAAGCAGTGTATCATGATTCACAAAACAGACCTTCTGAGATACCGTCTGCTCCTTTAGCCAAGTATTGCCTTTTACCTTTTCCTGGGTCTTTTCTTTTTTTTTTTTTTTTTGTTCATAATGCTTTCATACACCCTCAGACTGTCTCTGGAGCTCCATTAGGGCAGCATCTGTGCCTGGTTTGAAGTCCATTTCATCCTTTGTCATGGGCATCATGGTAACCCACACTGCAGTTTTCCATGAGGCAATCTGCCATACTGTGTCCTGCCCACGGTGCTCTCATCACATGCTCTTTCCTTACTTTGTGTTACCAGTAAGGACACCACCTGGACCCACCCATGCTTGACCTGGAGGTTGCTTCTGGGCAATATCTGGTGCATTTTTTTCCCATGTCTCTAGCTTTTATCATGGGTTTCTCCAAGTCCTTCCTCAGAAGTCCCTGATGCCTCCTTATATACTGATTTTGGAGGATTGCCCTTGTTCTTCTGTGCTATAATGTTTGGATCTATTTGGAGACTTCTTATTTGTTAGCAGCTCCCCAGGCCTACGGCTGGCCCAGTCTCCTACACCAGCATGCTTCTCTTTAGCCACCATTTGACTGTGCAAGTCTATTGTGAAATCCTTTCCCTGACTCGTCCTTGTGATCCTTTTGAACTGCCCACTCAAAAAGCACATTGTAGGCTGGGATGAGGAACTCGCCCAGGCTGGAGTTGTGCTGGTGCCTTTCATCCAAGCATATCTGAAGCTTCTGGATAGGAGATGGTTCCCACCATGGCCCCATGTGAAGTGGGCCACGAGTTTGTGTCTTCTCTAGCTTCAGGGTGAAAGTCCTGAATTTGCTAAACCAAAGAGGCCACTGCCTTCATGTGCTCGAAGGCAGGTTTGGGTGGGAGAGTGTCTGGGGAAAGGCTGAGTCTGCTGGGCTTAATTGGATATTATTCTCTGTTGATGGTGCTTTGGACATGGTAATATCTCCTTTCTTGTTCAGTAGTTTCAAAAAGCTCTTTTTTGTGAGTTTTTTGTTTCTTTTAAAAAAAAAAATCTTTCAATAAAAGCCCCAAGAAATGTGAGGAAAAAAAGGTCAACAAAAACAAATCTTCATGGGCATTTTTCATGCAGTGGAGGAGAAAGAGCCAGTGGGCCTGCGAGCGAGGATGTCCCCATCACAAGATGGGTCCTTGTGGGGTACCATGAAGGCAGAGCTGGTGCTCTGTGAACAGCCAGAAGGAAATCAATCGGTAACCACAGCCAATTCCTCTGGTGGCACAACCTCTGTCATTGGATGTACAGGGTTATCAAATCTTACCTGCTGTTAAAACCACATTAAAATGGAAACAGCAGCTTCAGAGAATTTTGTCTCTCTGTCATTTCATTTACCAACCATCTGAGCTCTGGTGACAGGGTTTGTGTCTTTGGAGCAACCTTCCTAGGTGGATGGATATTGTCTCTTTTCCCCATGAATTCTTCATGGCACTGTTGCTCTTCTGACTTAAATTTTTTGTGCAATTAAGGAAAGCAGTATCACCAAACTGTCTGCGCAGGAAAGTGATGGTCAGTGACAGCCTGAGTGTATCACATCAGCAGCTTCCTACGAGGCACTTGCTACCTCCATAGAAGTTATGTGCAGATAGTTTTAGTTACTCTTTGTCTTGCCCAAAGGGGAAAGAGTTGCTCAAGAAATAGAGGTCAGTGGGGCCTTTGGAGACTGCCTCTTGTTTCCGTGTGATCTTGAGAGGCCCTGTTTTCCTAGCCTGTAAAAGGAGGATGTTCTTACATGATGGAGGTGGGAAGTGTGTTATGATGTGCAGCACGAGTTGGCAGGTACCTAACTGCAGAGGAAAATGGGCCCAGTGCTCTAGAGTGAACCCAAACCACATGCTGTAGAGACTGAGCAGAGCTGCCGCTCCTGGAGCTCCTGGACAGAGCAGAACACAGTTGTGGTCCTCCTTGCTCCAAAACAAAGTCAAAGAAGAATGTGGGAAGCAGGCAGCCATCACTAAGGGACGACACACTGCCTACATGGAGGTCTGAATGATGCTGCTGTGCACAGAGCATCACTGATGCTCAGCAAGTTGCAGTTTCCAAAGTAGGCGTTGATACTTGTCTCCTCCTCTTGGGTCTGGTCTGGGAGTGGGACTCTCCCAACCTTCATGCCAGGGGGAGGATGACAGTGATTGCACATGGGCACGTGTCAGGTGGAAAAAATAAGTGATAAAGCCACCTTGCACAGAAATGTTATCACTGGTGGTTGTGTTTGTGTGTGTGTGTTTATTTTAATTAACCTCCAAACAATGGATTTGATTCTCTTTTTTCATTTTAAATATTATTTGAGCCCAGCTTCAAAGTGATCTCTTGAGGTAGTGGTTTAGATAATTCTTAGCAGAGAACAACTTTTGAGTAAGAGCTAGAGCCTCATAACGAGGCCTCGAAACATCAAAGCCATCACTTCATTTCCCCAGGTGCCTACGTGCCTGGAATACATTCTCCTTATGCTCCTTTATTTGAACTCTAGAACGGGTGACAGAGTTATTAATTAAAACAGTGGCGTGCACAAGGTTTGGAAAGGGAACAAGAAACGCAAGAGACTTGTGAGCTATTTCCTCCTCCTCTCCTTCCCCTGCAGTTTATTCTATTCCTGGTTTTCCATGTGCTATCTCTTCCTTGCAAATAAAAAACCCCAAAACAACCCACCTCCCCCATCCAGACTTATTTTGGGGAGATGCTTGGGAACACCTTTTGCTTTGAACTGAATCGTTGCTTTATTTCATGGGTACGGAAGCAGCAGCAGGGACCCACACACACGCTCCTTGGATCAGGTGTTGCTGCTGTGCAAATATACCATAAAAAGATATGTAGACAGTAAACCCCTGCCCTGGTATGGGATTATGAAGGAGCTTCTCAGAAACACTTTTTCCTTTGGGTTCACAGCCCTGTTTGACTCTGTCATGGCCACTGACATTGCCTCCATCTAGGTCAAGCTCTTGATGTGAAAAGATGTAGAGCTAGTCACAGGTGAAGACTAAAGGTCAAATCCAGGCATCTGGTGCTGTCATCTGCTGTTTCCAGACAACAGGTCAGGGCCAGCCCTGGTGTCCTCCAGAGCTCTGCGTCCCACAGAAAACTTCCTCTGTATCATCTACTTCTCTGTAACCTTCTTGCCACCATTGCCCATTGCTGAGGAAAAACTGGTGTCCTTACTGGCCTGGATGCTGCAAGAATGAGTGCGTTGCCTGTAGTGATGTAATTTTAAAAAATTAATACATTAAAAATGTTTCCTTCCTCTACAATAATGATAACCTTAATTTTTGAGCTTCCTGCAGTGGAACATTTTCTTAATTGAATTCCTAATTCATTGAATGTCTCTAATAAGCATGAATGGCAATTTCATCTTACCGGCTGCATTCTTCTAAGGGACTCTCTTTGGAGACTGGTTCATGAAACAAATACTTTTTGCCCCTCTCAGACCAAGGTTTTAACTCCAGCCTTTGCTCACCAGTCAGCACCAACCTGGGGCACTTTGCTCCTCCAGACCAGGGAGCGAAACAGGAGTGAGTGCTGGGCTCCTCTCGTTGCTGTCTCCAGCCTGAAGGCACTAAGCCTCCTGCAGGCTCCCTGGGCTCATCTCTGGCAGTTGAGCAGGGCTTCCTCTGCTGAGGAGATGTTGGGGTGGACATCCCTGAAGGTGAAGGCTGCTCTTGCCCCAGAGCACCACCACTGACCAGGAACCCCATGTGCTCTGCTCAGTTCAGCACTGAATGAAACACATGCTTTGCTACACACACACTTTACTACACGTTCTGCAATCTTACCGCATCCTTTCTAGTCCTGCTTTTTTCCAAGGACTTGGGGAGCTGGAGTTCCTTAGCAGGTGTATGGTGAATCTGGAGCATGCTGTCACGTTCTGGTGCATCTTCCTTACCTTTCCATTTCCACCACAGCTTTTTTTTTCCCCTTTTCTCAATATGATAGGTCCTTTGTTGAAGACGAGCTCCTATGTCTATCACAGGATACAGGTACATCTCTGCAAGAGCTAAGCCACCATGGGGCTGCCTGTTCTCCTGCCTGTACGAGCACAAACCCTGCAAAGGACTTGCTTGCACTGGGCGATTTTTGCACCATTCCCTTGCCACATGCCTCCTGATGCTGACATGACTCCTGATGGAAGGCATGCTCCACCATGCCCTCCATCCTAAAGTGCATCTGAAGACATCTCTCAACTCCACGTAGGTGCCCAAGTTGCACAGAACTTTGCAGGCCTGGTAAACATGTTTTGGTGATGTTACAGTTGCCTTGTGTCATTGGAAAATAGGAGGAATGGAAAGAGAAAGAGAGGAAAGCAAAGAGAGCAAGATGGGAATGCTGCTGTAACAGTTATCTAGCTTCAATGTGACTGGTGGCACACAGACACAACTCCTTTTCCTTAGGGTTTTTTGAGCAAAGAGCTTCCCCTCAGCAGCCAGTTTGTCTCCGGTGTCTCTGACATCCCAGTGCGTGTCACTGGTTAACTCCAGCCTTGAAGCAGTGGCATTACTGGTCCTTTGAGGGCCAACTGAAATCCAGCAGTGCTCCTGAAATGAGCACATCCCAGCTGCTGCCTAAATAAAGCATGGAAGCAAGCTGAGTGCACGAACCAGTGCCCTCGGATAGCTCTTCTGTTAAGGCAGCACTGCATTCTTGGAGTTAAATGAGTTCTCACAGCCAGAAGCTGGCACCAGTAGAGTAAGATGTGCTCCATGTTTCCTACATGGAAAAAGGCACATCAGCTATAGGAAATGGTCTTTTGTATCTCCTTTAGAAGTGACACACAATTCTCATCTCCAGGACTATTTGTCTTCTATCTTTGGTATTTCTAGAGCCTAATTACTATTGTACCGCAGTGCTTCCCCAAGGTCTGAAGTATTTATTCCAGACCAACACAGGGTGAATGAGCTATAAAGGGATTTGGGTTCCTTTGGGAGGAAAATCCCAGTCCAGCATGCTCTGAGAAGCCAGCACCATGCCTTCCCTTTGCAGCCAGGTATGCCTGTTCATGGTTCACTCAAAATGAAGAGGTGATCTGGAGGCTGTAGGACATCCAGGGAGTGATTTCCAGAGCAACCCCGCGTATTGCTGCTGGTTTTGCTAGAGCTAAATTTTGCATGCATATATCAAATAGCTGCAGCTTTGCCGGCTGATTGCACCCAGGAAAGCCACGCTTGGACATGCAGAACTCCCCAAGCAATCTTGTGCCATGCTGGGTCGTTTCCCATGGCAGAGGCTTTTTGCATGATTACTTCCTAATTGTACTTTATGCCTGTCGTTTTGTGACTTGCCAGGCAAGACTACAGATGAATCACGTTCATTTGAAGCATTATTCTTTAGATCTGGCAGAGAGATGACAAGTTGGTGGGGGGGGGGGAAGAGTAATGGGAAATAATCCCCTCTTCACAGGAGGTCTGAATTCTTCCCTCCTCTTCTCTGAAGGTCACTGTCGATCACGAGCCCAGTTACAGCGCAGTTTCTGCAGAACATCTCTCCCCTGTTATCCAGCTTCATTATGGTTCCCATTTTCTCTTGCCTCCCGGGGCAACATTATACGGCACTTTCATTGCTGTTCACGAGGGAAGGGAGCCCTCATAAGCAAACCTCTTGTGCAGGGAATAGTCCTGGTAAAAAGCTGTTTATGTGCAGTGAGAAGACGCCTACCTCGAAACCACTCCGCAGTCTTCCTCTTCAGTCCGTTATAAACATGACAGTGGGCAGGGGAAGACTGCTGGCTAGCAGAGAATGTTTTTTTCCCCCTAATAAATTATGAAGTTCAGCTGTTTAGAAGGAAAGCACCGATTATCTGCTATTTTCTAAAGGAAAACTGAGAACAAGCAGAAGTGCAAGGATATTCACACTAACTCTATAGGGCCAAAGTGTGTGCAATAACACCTTAAACTCCCAGGGCTCAACACATCTGCTAACAGAAGTTGTCGTACCAGGGACTGGCTGGACGTTTCACTGTTTAGTGGTAATTTTGCAGCAAATGTACTGTGCTGAAGGTGCTTTTCCATTTGGGTTAACATAGTAGCATTCTCCAAAAACACTGAATATCTGCAATATTTTTAACTTACAAGGGCTGCATAAAATGCAAAGGCTAATTAAGCCTCTGATCATTTAAAGTTAGCACATGTGGCTCAGAGAATACAGTCCAATCCAATTAAAGCAGAGTGCTCTGCTAAATGCATGTATAAAAACAGGTACTATGGAGGAGAAGAAAGGTCTAGAGGCTTTTCAGCTCCCCTCTGCAGAACGAGACTGTGCCCTTTTGCAGTAATTTTAATAGTCTTCCAGTGTCTTTGATTTGCAGTGGAGAAGAAACAGGGATAACAAATACCCATGGATCTCCTATGGCTTCAGTGTCATATTTTCCAGCCTTCTACCTTTCACTGTTCACCTGTGTAGGGCGCAAGACATATATTTTGCTCCAGGCCAGAAGAGATCAAAAGCGCTTAATATGTTATATATATGTTCAGTTAGGAACTTAAATTAGGTTGCGATTCAGTATTGTGGAGCGTGGCAGAGCAAGGTTTTCTTCCCAGCCCAGCCTAAGTGATAGAACAATTGGTAAGGGCTCTGTATGTCACCTCTTATTGTCATATACACTGGATCGATGGCTTGGTGACACTCAGCAGTGACATCCCCCAGTCTGGGGGACTCAATTAACTTCACCCCCTATGAATTTGATGTCTTGTCTTTATTTTTATTAGTAACACTGATTTTTATTAATGGTAGAAGCTTGTACTGACCATGCATCATTTAATTAAAGGGATGAGGCAAACGTGTCTGAAATTTCCTGTGGACATTGACTTCTGGGAGGTTGTCCATATTTTGTTTGGACTCTGACAAATTGATAACTGCGTAGCGCTTCCTTGGAGGAAGCTGGTTTGCTTTGAAAGCAATAGCTCATTTAAGGCTACTTAGTACATGCTCTAAAGCTGAGCTGCATCAGGGCTTGAACTGATTTCAGCTCTCATTAAGCAGATGGACACATCCCTGCCTCTTTACACCAGGGGTCTCTCGATATGCTGATGTTCTTTGTGGCTGCGGGCAGGGCAGTCTGTCCAGGGAAGACCTGCCCAAAAAGGTGACCACTTCCCAATGCCGTATTTGTTCAGATGGGTCTAGCTGTTATTCTCAGACATGGTATGAGTCTCATCATTCTCAGCAGACGAGCCTGCTATTAAAAACCCCAAAACTGTGGTGGTGGGTTTTTTTTAATTTAGAGAAGCTGAACAGGTTCAGATATGGGCACACCGATGTTGTTTCAAACCCGACGTTGTCCTGAATGGTGTAAGTTGTAGTGCTGCTGAAGGCTTGGAAAAAAAAAAAGGACATGTAACGAGAATATATTGTCCTTTGGAAGTGGAATGAGTCCACTGGTTTTCTGGAGGCAAATTTATAGGGTTCACTTAAAGGCAAGCCCACATCATCAGTCCATAGAGCATCCTTGGAGCCTTCAGAGCACTTGAAAATTGTTGCAGAATTTGCATCTTGCATGGAACCGGAGCTCCAGATGTTAACGCAGAGCCCCAAAGTCTGTGCCATGCATGCTGGGGAACAAAGAATCAATAAGCAGTCAGAGAGCACAGGCACACACAACTACCCTCAGTTATGGTTCAGTTATGATTCCCCGTGTAATTAAACCTTTGTTTGGTCTTTCAGTGCATTCCTTGCTGCACCAAAGTCACTACTTTTCTGTGATGTCTTCTCTCTATGTTGTTCAGGTAGTTATGCTGCCTTGATCACAGCAATAATGGAGCTCTTCAAGACATGCACCATCACAAGACTTGCATTTATCTTCTGTGGCTCTCCCTTCATCCCTGAGATGATAACAGAGGTGAGTGATCTATTTTAACATTTTCCTTTCTTTATCATGGCTGATAAATCTGATCAAGGCATCAACTTAGCACTTGAAACATGATGCAGTTGTGAGATCTGGTGGGAACTCATTTTAGGGTTAGTGCTTGGGAAGGGTCGGACTCTGCCAGGAGTGAGAGTTATTTCCATGTTTCCCAATCAGCTGGTCTAATGGCATCTGGGAAATAGGCCATCCCAACTTCACCATGGCCTCAGTGGGCTGAGAGTATTTAAGAAAATCCCAAGACCTGAAAACTGACTTTGAGTCAGAGAAAAATGATGGACAGGATGGCTGGCCGTCAAACGATGGTGCAACTTGGGCGCCGGCCAGGTGAGTGACTGGCCCTGCAAAACATGCTGAAGACTTAGATTTTCTGAAGAACATGGATAATCACTTTACTGACATGACCTAGAAATTAGAGGGGTGGGCTTCCTGGGTACTCATCTTGAGAGCGGAATGTCAGAGAGTGATTCCACCCCACGGCATTAGCATGGGGAGCTGCGGGAGAGCGCTCTCCAAGCCCAGTGGCAACCCCTGGTAATGCAAGTAGTATTGCTCATTAAAAAACATTTGGAAATGTTGCGAAGGGCTAAAAATGTGCAGCAAGATGGTTACTGCAGCTCACCCATGTCCCTCTGATGCTGGTCCATAGGAGAGGCTAAGCAGCCTGTTGTGGTTGTCAGGGGAATAAGTCTCTTCTCTCAAAGGGTTGATCCATAAAGGATTGATGGTCCAAGCCCCGCTCTTCACCAGGTCATTTTTGCCACAAAATGTAAATGTATCCTCAACATTGGGACATCCCGTAGACTTACTGAGTGTGTAATAAGCCCTAAGCTATCAGCCCAAGCGTCTTGCGTAAAAAATAAATAAATGTGTACATGCATTTTTTGAATATGCGTTTAAAAAAATATGTGTACAACTGAGACATTTAGGAGGGTGATGCAACACCCTGCAGTCAGAGAAAGAGACTGTCACGACTCTTAACTCTGGTACTCTGGCTCAGACCCTAAATAGTGGAGGCCAAATAGAGAAGGTGAGTGGCAGATTCCAGATACTCAATTCAGGCTTCCTCCTGGCATTTTCGGTCAGTAAAAATAAGTAGCCTTTCTTTACATCTAACAAAATCTCTTCCCTGGCTCTCCTTGACGGTTCCCCCTCCTGTCTCCACCTCCAGAGATGTCTGAACGGTATAATTTCATTTTATTTTTAGACATTTTTCATAACTGAAAGTGTCTCTGTGTCAAAGAGAAAACGTTCCCATGAATTCCTCAACAGGCACTTACTTGAAAGCAATTGATGAAAATGAAATATTTAATGGGGTTTTATACCTGTGGGCTTGGCAACACTGGTGCATCTCAAAAGCAAACTTTTAATGACATCAGGATGGATGGGTATGGGGCCATCATCTCCCCAAGCTTCACTGGTGCTTCTCTTCTGGGGTCAGTACTGGACCCAGCCTGAGGGGTGCATGAATCAGTGGCAGGTGAGCTTTGGGAAGCAGTGGCTGCTCCTGAGCCCTGCTTCAGGGGCTGCCCTGACCATCCTGCTCCCGATACTGCTGCCTGGGGCAAAGCTGAGGTTCTCACTTGTCAGTAGTACCTTGGGTGGCTGCAGTGCTCTCCAGAGATCCAGCCTCATCCATAGGCAGTTATTCATCTCATCTAAGGTAAGAACCACTTGGAATCAGATCCAAGGTCCAGCTGGCCCTGTTCCTTCTCTTGCAAAGTGGCCAGAGCAGGTGCGTCTGGAAGGAGACAACACAGGGGCTCCTTCAGGTGGTCTCCTGCATATGTCCTGCCCACCTGCATGAGTTTGCACTCAGCATTTTCCTGAGGCATCATTTTTGTCTTTGCATTTAATAGTCTTTGGGGGATTTCTTTTCCCTGGATTAGCTCACCTCTTCCCAGGCCAGTTCTGTGCTCCGGTTTTGATGCTCAGGAAGGCAGGTACTGCTCCCACTCATCCTCAGCAGCTCAGCTGGATTTTGCCTTGGCCTGAAGGGCTGCAGCAAGAGCATTTCAAAGAAGGAGCAGAAACAGCCCCTGGACAGCACACAGTGAGGCGATAGTTGGTTCAGTTTAATGTGGCTACTAAAACAGAGCCTGAGGATCCAAGGTTTTAATTGCACCCACTTCACTAATCAAGCTCTATCTCATCAAGTTCCCTTGTTGTGATTCACCCCTAGCCCAGAGCCGACTGCTGAGGATGGACCTGGATTCTCCTCTGCCCTTTCTCGCTGCCTTGCCAGCTAATAACATTTCTTTCCTATGTGTCCCTCTCTAGGCTGCCTCCCCTCACCCGCCAAGTGTCACTTCTCTGTCCCCAGCCACCTCCCCGCACAAGCACAGTGCAGTTCTCATGCATCTCATAGAGTCTCAGTGGAGAAGGGTGTGTGGAACACTGTTGTGTCCTCAAAATTAAGGAGGCAGGACCCCACCTTCTCCCTGCTGCCCCCAGACATGAGTATCAGCCTAAGGAGGGTCTCGCTGGCTGTGTCAGTCCCTCATGGTTTTCTGTCGTGAAAGCCGCAGAAGAGAGTTTTCAGCGTACCAAGTCCATTTGGAAATCCTAACACGGCTGGAATTTATGAATCATAACTAGTCATGTTGCCAGGTACAGGGAGGATTATACAATGTGTGATCTAATAACTCCGTTTAATCACCTGTGGTACGTTCTGAGCACGTTGCACAACACGTAACATAACTGGCCTTTTAAGGTGAAACCACAAAAGGTGTTTCTTTTGGAGGTGTTTCCTCTCTCTGCTTTGGCTAGAGCAACCTTGCTGGTGGCAGGACCTCCCAGCCTGGTGGAAGCAGGCAGGAGTGTTGTCCCACGAGCGTTGATTCCCACTGGGATTTCTGCAGTGATTTCAACAGCAAAGGAAGGAACTGAGTCTGAATTTTGCATGAGGCTGCTGTTGCACAGCTGTCCATAGACACCCAGAAGCCCATGTGGCCTCCAAAGGGGGCTGGAAACGTTCTGCCATCCCAGAGAAGACGCCACGGGGGAGGACCCCGACTGTAACCTAGCCCTACAGTGTACCCACATGTGAGTTGCATAGGGTCAGAGCTAGCAAACTCACACCGTTACACCATCGTTCATTCACTCCTGTCCACCAACCCCAAAGAAACACTTTTGCCCTATGAAGAGCTGCCTCCATAAGATACCTGCTGTCCCTTGCCTGGCAGTGACAGTCCCTTCCTGCTGCCACCCCAGCACTGCCACCAGCACAACGTCCTCAACAACCTCTTGGGCTAAGCTTAGCTTAACCAATACAAATACATCTGCCATTTGAACATAATCGCATTTAATTGTGGAGATAAATTTAAAATACTTACCCAGGTGACGTTCCCCCTTCTAGGGGCATTTGTGAACGAGCAGGGGTTTTCTGGGTAACCCCACGCTCTGCCCAGGCACTGACAGCGACCTTCCCAAACAGCCAAAGCACAATTCTTGCTCTTGAACATCTTCCTGTGGCACTTGGAGTGGTTTCAAGTGAAAAACAAAACGGCGACATTTTAGCCATTGTCTCCCAGGCAGTGTCTCTCTTCAGCCTCCGTTGCCGCTTGCTGTGGATTCAGAACTCTCTGGTGGACCAACCTGCCCCTGAAAAAGCATGGGTTTTCCAAAATAGAAGAATTTTTGCAGAAGGCAATGATTTGGCTAAATGTTTTTCCAGTGTGAGTCTCTGGGTTTTGCAATTTGTTTCAGCATTTTGTTTTTTTGTTTATTTTTGGATTTCGTTCTCTTATATGAGATACTACCAAAACAAAATATTTTAATGTTTGCAAATAATTTTGTGGGGAGGGATAGGGGAAGAACATTGATTCTCAAATGCATTTTGAAACGCCAGGATTCTCTACCAAGCAGAAGTCCATTTTGCTGTCAGCTCACAGCACCAGCTTTGGTTACATAGAAGTTAATGCCACTGCGAAAGACCTGAACATCCTTCCCACTAATACACTTTACTTTCAGGATGATGAATTATTTAAAACGCTTTCTCTGGCTTTAGTCTGTCCAAAGTCACAGCCTCATATTTCATTAATGTCAGTCTCATAATCGATTATGTATTTTCTGGTAGCAGCTGGAATCTCCTGTCAAGGACCAAGGTGCAGCTGGTACCTGCCTGGGTGGTGATGGAGACCTGGGCAGACAGTGCCGGTGATTGGGGTCTGACGTGATGCACTAATTCAGCCAAAGCTAGGGATGGTTGTGACCTGCACAACCCACAACGGGTTGGGGGAGACCAAAACCAACAGCTGAGCAGAGAAATTACACAAGCAAGGCAAAGTAGACATTGTTGGACCTTAGAGAGACATCATGGGGCAAAACAAGAAAGGGTCTTTCAAGGCAATGGGAAGAATTTGTATTTGATATGCCTCTGTAAATGCTGTTTTCTGGCACCTGGGAAAACTGTTCAATAGTCACCGTAGGAAAAGAGAGTGAAGAATAAAGTGTCTGGTGGAAATTCCTGCAGCTCTTGGCTCAGCAGAGCATAACTGCTGAAGACTGGAGCCTGCTCAGGACACTAGAGCTAACACCTCTGTGCTTGCAAGCAGTGGGATCTTGGGTGACAACAATCAGTAAGGTCGGGATGTCATTAAAAACAGCAATACCTGCAGCAGCGCAGAGCCCCGAACTCCTGCCGAGGAGCTTCCGCGCGCTGCTAACTTGGAGGGAAGATGCCACCTACTAATTCACCCAAACCACTTCCTGCAGCACCTGTCTTTTCTTCATGTCTACTATGCAAATAGTGGCTAGACCCATGTAAAAAATGCTATCTCTGCTGAAATAGCTGGGCTGGGCTTTGCTGGATCTGCACTACACATTGCCAGTGGGACGGCTGCAGAAGGAGTAACGCCTGCGCCCACACCATGGGCAGAGCCAGAGCATGGCCCTGTTCCATACTGGAGCCAGTTCTTCACCATGGCCTTCAACGGAGACAGGCAACACACAGGTACTTGTGGCTGCCCACAGGCTCTTGGAGATGTGAGGTTATTGCCAGGTAAGAAATGGGAGTGGTCAGTTAGGAAAGCTGCCCAAGGGTCTTCAGGGCCAAAGTGTTACCGGCTTTCAGATCTCAGATGCATCAATCCAGATGGGGATGAACAGCCAACATGAACCCTTGCCCTGCACCATAGGTGCAGGACCAAAGCAGCTCCTCCAAGGAGGCCCTGAGTTTGGTCAGAACCTTCTCTTCTGAGTTGGGACCCAGCCTGGTACATTGACGGTCCCTTGCTTGCCATGGAGAAATCCCCAAAGTCTGCAGGTTTTTTTCTATTTCTGTGTGCTCACAACTCACATGCCAAAGGCAAAAACCCCACAGTGATTCCCCTGTTATTATTTTCTCAATATATTGACTCCACCAGGCAGTTAGTCAGCAACAGCAGGCATTGTTGGCGGAGCAGGAACCCTCTGCAGTGGAGGTCCTCTCTTGCTTTCCTTCGCAGAGAAGGCACCTGAGTGTCCCACTTGGTCCCTGGGCTGAAGAAGACCAGGCAGAGCAGATCTGCAAGCCGTGGACATTTTGCGCTCCCGTGCACTTCCCCAGCACGTGGTCAAGCCGATTCAGTGACCATTGTTCCTGGACGTGGACTGGAAGACAGGCAGAGACGTCTCTCAGGCTGGCTGGAACCTTCAGCAGGGAGGAGTCCTGTGGCCCTCCCAACTGCCTGCTTGCTCCTCAGCTCTCTTTTTCTCAAGGGCTTCAGGGAGCTGCAGATAATCAGAGATGGTTTTTCCCCTTTCTTGAAAGTGTGACTAAAAATAAAGAGAGTATTGAAACCAAGCCCAGCCCACAAAGCAGAGTGTGTAGGTGTGATGCTAACCAACCCCTGGGGCTGTGAAGCGTCCTGGGGGAGCTGGCACCCATCTGGTAGACATGTTCTCTCTTTCTCCTCATTCTTTCTTTGGCACCTTTTCAAAGAGCACACAAGATGATGAATCTAAAGTTGCTTTGTTTGAAAATGCCCTACACATGTTGTCCCGGGTATAAGGAGAACGCTTATGAGCTTTATGAGCTGCAGTGGTCTGCAATAGGCTACATAGGGGCACCTCTCGGGCGCAACGTGCCAGCTAGTGCAGCCACACAAGAGGCAGTAATTCCCCTTTCCTCCCTGCCTTCTCCATCCCCAGCACCTTTGGTAGAACTGGGAACTGGTAGGAAAGAAAGTATCCTCAGAGCAAGCTGAGTCAGAGAGCAGCGAAGCCAGAAGGGAGGGTTGCAAAAGTCCAGGTGGGAACCAAACGGGCTGTACTTCCAGTGGCAACTTCTTGGAGATGGGCTTCCAGGGACAGTCTGGCCAGTGCTGCCTGCAGACACCAGTGAGAGGCTTAGACCCTGTGTTAACCTCCCCTCCCACCATCCACCACCCCTGCCGACGTAAACACGCGGCTGGAAGCAGTTTATTCCTCGTCAGCCCTTTCCTGCTCATCTGGAGCCAGCAGCGAGAGCAGGAGCCGCCCTTGCTGAGGGACCCTGCAAATCCTCAGACGAACGCCTGGTCCAAGCGCTGTTTCCCAGGGGGATCGGGGTGGATTGGATAATTAATCACAGCTTGTCTGGGGGAGGATGAGGAAGTCTGAATAAAGGTGTTAACGGCTCTTAAAGGCTTTCCTGGTTCGCACAGGGTGCTGCCTCAAACAGATTATCTGGAAATATTATTATCTGGGGTGGGAAATGGTTTTTTGCATTTTGTAGCCACCCTAAATCTGCTTTAGCCTTGAAGACAGGTTTTATTGTGTGGGGGAGATGTGAGGGAGAGGTGTTGGCTGTCAGTGGGTCAGCAATTAATTGGTTTATTCCTTTCTCACGGTTATTTTCTAACCAACATCTGCTAAAACCCCATGTCCACTTTGTCCCAGCTCAGCAAACAAGAACCACAGGGATTTGTGTTGGGGGGGACCCCAGGCCACGAGTTTGGCTTTGCAGGGGCAGCCAGGAGGTTCTTTGTCCCCTGCCAAGCCTCTTTCCCCATTGTCTCATCTTAAGAGGAGGATGTGATTAGCATTTTCTGCCATAGGATGTCAGCTGAGGGGTAAGAACCGTGTGCCAAGAGGAGGAGAGAGCTGCCACAGATGGATGGTAAGTGAAAGCAGAGACGTGCCCCCTTTGCTCCGTTAGTTCAGACAAATACTCTTGTTCAGCTCAGTGCTACCTTCTCTCCTGGCAGAAGTGGCCTTCAGCCATGTCTTTCTGGGTGAGGGTGGTCTCTCCTCTATCTTTTGCTGCCATCTGGGAAACCATTTCTCATGAAACCAGCTTTATTGGAGCGATGCTCCCATTTCTCCGCAGCATTGTCACGATTCTAGCACCTTGCAAGTCTTAGAAATGGAGGTTGTCATCAAACCGGAAACCTTGTGCCCCGCCAGCTCCAGGTCTGCCCAGTTTCTGCCCACAGCTCTTCTGCTATAAATGAGCTGAAGTTGGTGATGGGGCTGTGCCAGGCAGTAGGGCCTTGCTGGGAACATGGCTTTCTTATGGTAATTGCCCTGACAGTGCATCTTGAGCTGGGAAATCACCTTTCAAACCAGAGCAGGAATAGAAAAAGAACATGGTTTTGGCCTGAAGGATTTTGATATTTGTAGCTTGGCATCATTTTGGCTTGGAGTGAAAAGCAAACATTTCCAGCCCTAGAAAGGTGGTGGAGCAGGGACGGTGAATCTGCTGGTGCAGGGTAGTCCCCTCTCTGCTATGCCTGCTGGGCCTCCCCGCAGGCTGCTGGGTGTGCAGGAAACCCCTCCATGGAGACAGTCATTTGAAATCACACCATCCAGAGGGAACGGTCCCTGTTGCCATGCTGCTACATCTCTCCCAGCTCTTCCTAGATCTTTAATAGGAATTAGTCACTCTGAGTAGAGTCCCGTGGGCTGCTTTCTTCATGGTTGCTTTGATTTCCAACAACTAATTTAGCCCCAAAGAAAGCACAGTGAAAACAGCAGATTCCCAGGTCTCTCTTTTCCTTCCAGAAGACCGTCCCTTTCAAACATGAAGCGCAGCAAGCCCAAACCAGGTCCCTGCTCTCCTTGGGGATCAGCCTGCAGAGATGACAAGAGACATGAAGCGAGTCCCCAGCCCTCTCTGGAGCTAAACTGCAAAACCACAAGCCTCACCAAAGCCCTTCGACCCAGCCCATCTCTCAGCAGAGTCTCTATCCCGCTCTCTTGACTCAGGGCTGGAAATATTGACAGGTATGGAAAATCCATTACAAATAACTAAATAACCCTCCCTGCAGCGCTGCCGGCTCCGTAAGCGCTTCCCCAGCTGCTGGGAGACGGCGAGAGCACTCGCTGGCGCGAGCGGACGCAAGTGGTGCTGGCACGCGTCTGGAAACAGCCTGACAGCAGAGGCTGGACTTTCTGGTTGTCTGGACCCTTCCCCTCTGCAGCGGGACTTCTCGCCGAGCCCTGCAGCCTCTCTGGGGCTGCCAGACAGCCCAATGTCCTCCGCAGGGGAGCCCCACTAGAAGTCAGGGTTCCAGGCTCGGCACTGGTGGCAGAGCAGGGACGTACCTGTTTCCTTGAGGCAGAAATGTAATATTGCATTTAAATAGCTTTTTCTTTCCAAAGGGTCCTTAAGCATTCACTAAGCTGTTAAGAGGCAGGGGGGTCTGGATGGCCAACCTGCAAAGTGGTGGTGGGATGGAGGGGAAGGGGAGGGACCAGGCACTGCGTGGGTCCACGCTGGCGACCGGCACGTTAACCATGGGAAGGGAGAGATGTTGGCCAAGGGCTTCAGCAAAAGCCTGTCACCAGGTGCAACCCACCACGGGCTCTGCACCGTCTGTCTGCTGGGACCCGAAGCAGTACATGTTGCTGAGTAGCTCCTACGTGCTCGTACTGAAACCAAGGGCTGGGTCCACATCCGACACTGCATGTTTTTTCTCCAGGGGTTTCTGGAGAGCCTGGAGCAGGCAGGAACCAGGCCATTTTGATGTTGGACTCTTGTTACTGTGTTAAGTAAGCCAGAAAGCAAAGGGTCAGTGTTTCTGGTGTGCAGGCAGGCTTTGAGCTAAGCCACCCTCTAGCACATTCCACTGTCCCTTATGTTCTTGAAGGATTTTTCTGGTAACACGTTTCCAGGGAAGGAAATCAGCCACGTGGTCAGCAGGGTGGCCAAGGAGCTCTGAACTTGATAGTGCTGGGTAAAGGCAGAGAGATTCTCCAGGAGAGGAACTGGACAAGGGTCTTGTTGCAGGCATCTCCTGCCTTATTCCAGCCCTCCCCACTTACCTGCAGATTTTAATTCTGCAAAGCAAGTTGCATTGTAGCCACTGGGACTGAATAGATGTACCTGGTGCGTTAGGCTTGCGTTGCCCATCACGGGGACAGACAGGCATAGTGTACGTGATGGAGAAGAGACCAACTGCTCCTTCTTGTCTTGGAGAGCCTCCTGTCGGAAGTGAAGGACCGGGGTTCGCACCATAGCTTGTGTTTCACTGGTAACTTTTCCTGCTGTTGAAATTGCGTTGTCTCTCTTAATCACGCAGCGCTTATTTTCCCACACTGGAAAATAAATTCAGCACCGCTGGCAAAGCTGGGGGCTGGGAAGTTTTAATTACTGTTTGTACAGTGCTTCGGGGCTCTGGGGTGAACGGTGCTAGAGGCATGGGAAAGGTTATATTATATATTGGCAGTTACTTATATTTATTATATACGTGAGCTCTGTGGTCCTGTCAGCAGCTCCTTCCTGATGCCGTGGGGCTTCCTAATGCAAGTAGTACAAATCCCCCCCCTCCTATAGTCACTCACCGCTGCTGAGCATCACTGCAGAGGCAGACCTACTAACACCCAGTGTCCACCTCCAGCCAAAATAAATTCAACTAGCGTGTGCCTGTAAATACCCATCTGCTACACAGTGGAGAGGAGCCCTAAAGCTCTCCTCTCACAAGGCTTTTGCCATTAGAGCATCTCTTCCTTAGGCAATGCAGCCACATCCTGCATTAACCTTCCTGTCACCCTCCTTGCTCAGAACACCACCTCCTTAATTATAATCCATCAAATTCCTCTCTCCTCTACCTGGAAGAAATGGGATTTGGGGACAAGGAACAAATGTGAAGGCATAAGTCTCTTTTCATGGGAAAGGAAATCTATCTAGCGACCCGCTGGGAACCCTGCTTTGCCTAAACCCCAGCATAATGCAGTAAGAAGTTAAGGCTCTTAGCGGGCGAACAGTGCAGGAGTCCTATTAAGCATGTCTCAGGTCTCTGCGGTCAAGTGCTCTGCGTTGCACCCAGCGCGCTGCATTTTGCACAACGGGGTGATTGTGGCCCCGCTGCTCTGGCATCAGCACCCAGCGTGGGCCGCAGACAGGATGGCCATCCCACAGCCTCTCGCAGCTTGAAGCCCGTGTTTCTTGCAACTCGGGAAATGAGTTTGTAGAGGGTAAGGGTGTTTCGGTATCACCGAAGTCCTGGAAAAAGGACATGTTGGCTACCAATTTGTATGTGTGCCCGCATGTGTATGCCTGTGGGTGCGTGAAGTAATATGGTGTCTAGGCTTATGATACCATCCACATGAAAATCAGTGAGGGAATATGATGGCATTGACCTAAAATAAACTTGCTTTTTTTTTCTTTTAATCACAGCTGTGTTTTGGTGGCACACTTGGTTTTCCGACAGATACTGCAGAAATATCCAGCTGATTGCTGCAAAGGGCAAAACTGGGGTTACTTAAAATTTGCCAAAGCTTCTAAAATGCAAAAGCGTCCCCAAAAGATGTGCTTTCCCTCTTTAGCCAGCTCTCACACCGGCGGTTACTCCTGAACGGTGGCTTGCTGGGGTGGTGGGCAGCCCCTCGCTGCCCGTACCAGGCGCAGCAGGCAGGGCAGGATAGCCCAGGCAGGACCTCCAGGGTGACGGCAAAGCCCGTGTGACAGTGCTGCAGTCACCATCCGATGGGTGACATTGCCAGCGCTGCTTCTGATGTGTCCCCTTCCACCTGGGGTGGGACAGAAGGCAGGAAGAAGTTAGCTGAGCTTCTGTGACCCTGACGCCGCTTGCTCAAGAGGGTTTCATTTACTGCTGGGTACGTTAATGGCTTCTGCCATGCAGCTGCTGGGTTGAGACCTCTGGCTTTCTCAGGGCGATTGGTTCCAGGTCCCATGGGTTACCTCGGCTGTGTCACTGAAATCAGGTGAGGAACATACCCACCAGCCCTTTCAGCAGCACCAGAGTGTGTTGGGGCATGATGGAGCCAGCCCAGCCCCACGGCGGGGAAGCACGGAAAGGCACGGAGCTGCTAACAGCCCCACTCACATCCCTCCAGCGCTTCCCCTCCAACGAGCAGATGTCAGAGGAACGTATTTTGCAATGGGTTTATTCAGTCGGGGGTAACTCTTGTTCTTTCTCTTGCAGGATATTCCCCTCTGCAGCCCACGTGACATCCAGTGGAGTCAAAGGAACAAATGCACGGATCCAGGTATTGCCTGCTGCTGGGTTTATACCAGAAGTGCTTAGGAGCAGTAGAAAGAGTGCTGACACCACAGATTTCACCCTTAATTTAAACCTCCTTTTTATGGATGAGGCCAGAGCTGGCCCCCCAAGGAAGAATACAGCTCCAAGCACTCCGAGGAAGCAAACAAACCCTTTAAAGACATTTAATGCTGAAGAAAGCAGGGAAGGCTTCAGTGTGAAGCCACAAAACCAATTTTGAGGAAGAAACATGGCTTTCCTCCTGTCCGCAATCCCTATGAACCAAAGGGGAGAAGCTGCCCATCACTGCCCATCGCTTTGGGTCAGCACCCCAGGCAAGGGCAGCGTTCCTGGGTGCTCAACAGTCTCTTTGAGCATAGTTCTGTTTAGGCTGGCTGCTGCCGATCCTGGCCCATCTTCGGCACACGGCTGCTTTTAACCCCTCGGGGAGGGGTTGGCGTGGCCAGCCAGCGCGGGGAGCGCCAGCCCGCTGCACGCTCCGCGGCTGCCGAGGACACTGCCACGATTCATTCATGTCCCCGCTCAGGGCACAGATTGTAAACACAGTAGGGAAGCCGGTCCACATCCTGGCCCAGCTGGGCTGCCTGCCTCAAGGTCCCCATCACACAGATTTTGGAGCTCACCTCTTCTTCCATTACCTCTAAGCAGTAACGGTGAATGTATCAGTAACATTTCCTAAAAATAAAAATGTCAACAGAAATAGCTGTTTAATAACACGAGTCAGTGCATCTTTGGGCCCTGAGCAATCTACAAGCTGGGGGGAGACATGCTGAAATAGCTCATAAGTTTGAAGATACTCTGAGAAGCTCCCTTACTGCATGTGGACCAGCTCTCACCAGCATCCCCTGGGGCAGGGGAGCTGCTTGAGGACTGTTTTCCCTCCCTCCCGAGGCAAATAGCCAAACCCTCTCCAAAAACAGCCCATCTGTTTGATACTCTGTTTGATAGAAAAGCCTGTATTTGAAAAAAAGAAAGACAACTTGCGTGACGGTGCCAAGATGCCTGCAGTGTGGCAGCGTATGGACTGGTTACTGTTCCTTCATTTAAGTAGGGTGTCAGTATTTTCTGTTACGGCTTTCATGGGGAAAGAAGTCAAAGGATATAGGCACACCCTATGTTGGGCAAGGCTTTGCTCTGCAGGAATGCATAAACCTGGTCCGGTTTGTAATAGCCTTAAATAGCAGGGAGCTGCTTTTGATGGAAAACTCAGGAACTGTCTCGACAGCAGCACTATGCAGCAGCTCAGGAGAGAAATCAGAGAGCAAGTGCTTTGTGCAGCCTTTTGGGGAATGAGTAGTTGAGCCGAGGTGTAAAGATAACAAAATTAACCCCTACTTGCAGTTCAGGCAATGTTAAATCCCTGCAATTCAGGTTTTTGGGGAATGACCCTACTTGGCATCCTTGGTTGCCTTCCTCAGGCCCTAATCTGTCCCCATCAAAATCCCTGGCTGTATCCTTTGTAGGAACCAGGGACAGGAGCTTCCCCCACCAGCTGAGGATGGATAGTGGATGCTCTGGGGGTTAAAGCACTAGTATAGGCCATATTAACCCCTCTTCTGTGCCCCACCTGTAAGTTGGCAGGTCTGATGGCTGTGCAGCATGGTTAAAGAGCCCAGCGCTCAGTACGGGAACAGGGCATCTGAGGACATCGGGAGGACAGCGAAAGCCTTGTCGTACAGCCTGAAGTCTCACAGCAAGTGTCTATTAATAAGCCACGCCTGCGCTTCCTCCAGGTATTTACAGTGCGCTTTCTCCCTGTTAGCTTTTAAAACCACAGCTCCGTTTTGACATAGCGAGTCCTTTTCTTTTAGTGATGCATTCAGTACCGCAAGTGCGTTTGGCTGGGGAAGTGTGTCGGTAAAAACCTACCTCATTTTGAAAAGCGAACAGGATTTCCCTTTAAAAATGAGCTCTGTCTCCAGATGAACAGTTTCAGCCTGTCCTCTGGGGACCTTGCTGCTGCGGAGATGGTGGCTGGCTGGCTGTAATGCTGGCTGTGGACGGGTGCCCCTGAACCCATGCAAAATACAGCAGTGACAACATCAGCCCAGCCAGCGAGGTTCACCTCCCTGCCGTGTGGGCTGCCCCAGCAGGACGGGGGCAGGAGGGATTCCCAGGTGCTCGGAAAGGGACCTTTGGAGGCTGCCGGTGTGCGGAGACCCCCCTAAAACCCTGGAAGATGGCTGGTTTCTTACCCTTGCCCAGGGCAGAGCCCCTTGTGCCATGCTGATGCTTCGGCAAAATGAGCCGGACCTGGCATAGCTGCAAAACGGGGCCAGCCGATAACTGGGATGAGCCCAGATTGTGACTCAAGCTGGGCTGGATAAGTAAGGAAAAAAGCATTTTCAGCCCAGGGAAACAATGGGGAAATTAGACGGAAACTGGGTCCTCAGTTCCTCTGCCTTCTGCAAGGAGAGCGGTGGGGTGCAGAGGCCAGTTCCTAAAATCCAACATCTGTTGTAACTCATTTGTGCCCTCTGAGAAACGTCTTTTTGCCATGAGATGTGCAGCTCCTGCCGGAGTGTCTTCCTTCTCTTCAGCTGGAGCTGGAGGCAAAGGAAAGAATTGTTGGTAATGAGCTACTTATGGAGAAATTCATCTTGATATTTGCACCGCTAGCACAAGACAAGACAGTGCCGTGACTTTCCTACCATGGTTAACGATGGCGCTCAGAGGAGGTTGGGAGCCTCGAGGTCCTGCGAGTGGTAAGAGCATGTTTCAGCATTGCTTGTTTGCAAGAGAAGAACCTAATTTGCATCGCTGGAAAAACAGCCATGCAGAAAACCACAAGAACTCACCGTTCTGGTCAGGCTCTTGGATTTTGTCAGGGTTTTTTGGAATACTCCTTCTCCATTAAAATTCCCACTGAGTTGTCTTGTTTGTAAGGCCGATTGGGATTGGGAAGGTGCAGGTAAGCTGGCAAGCGGGACTGCCCTGAAGCATCGAACTATATTCAATGAGCCCACCTCGACTGCAGGAACACGGTTAGCTGGCAGCACATCACCCCTCCTGGTAAGTTAGATACCGCACGGTGGCTTAGTCACACCAGAGAAGTAAATGGCTCACAACTTGCTGAGACAAATTCCTCCCAGCTTTAATTAGCCATGAGATGCTGGAGTGCCTAAAGCTCTCTCCCTGCCTCTGCCTGTGTTTACACTCAGTGCATCATTCCAGTTTGGACACAGGTCTCCAAATATTTGCATTAGCAAATATTGCTAAGTTTTGCTGTTCCAGCTCTCTGCAGTTAGCTGGAAAACACACGCTTGTATCCCCAGTCTTTTCAAAAACAAAGAGGTGGATGCTCAGTTCCCAGGGCTTCAGCAGGAGAGCCAGAGCTGCTCGTCCAGCTTCTCTTCGGCTGGGCGCCAGCTCAGTATCACCCCCAAAAAGAAGTGACGGGGGAGGCTTCTGGCACGCTGAGAATGGAGCAGAAATCACATAGCGGGAGCTGCTGATATAAATGAAGGAGCTGTTAGCACTTAAGGCTTGATCCTGCCTCCCCTGTGTGTTTTTTATACGATGTCTTGTAAAATCAGCTGCAGAACGCGTGTGCCCGTGTGTGGTGCTTGTTTTCATCAGTGTGTCTGCGACAGGTAGAGCTGGCTCGGTGAGAGGCTGGTGTGATTTTCACCACCTGAATTGTCACCCCTGGGTGTCCCTGCACAAGCTGGGGTGCAGGAGTCGATCAGTCCTCGGAGGGGGACCCAAAGCCAGTGCAGGCTGGAGGGTGCTGGGCAGGGCTGGGGCTGACTGGGTTTTGCTGGACGAGATGCTCTCGTCCTGGATGGCTTGATCAGATCTGTTTGGAAATGGAGCACCTTTATGCAGCTTGTGATGTTTGAGGAAACTCCCCTTTCCACATCTCCTCCCCTCCCACCAGGTTTTTCTTACTGATGTGATGACAGCCAGGTAACTGAGGGGTTTTCAAATGAGCTTCCATAGTTCTGATGGTGCCATGAAGGTTCCCAGTCCAGCCAGCTCACACTTGCCAGTACTAGACTCAGCACTTCTTATCTGACAGAAAGTGTGCTGAAAATCCTAAAAACCAGCTCCATTTTAACCTTGGTCATGCTAAACAGCTTACAGAGTGCAGTGGTGCATTTTGCTGGTTGCAAAGAGTGCTATTGGCAGTTGTTAAATAATTATGTTTCATTTCCGCTAACAAAGCACACAAAATCTATGTCCCATAAACCGTGCTAAAGGTAAGTGTTGCTTTTGTATAAAGATGTACAAGGTTAATTTTAAGATCTGAGGTCTGCTGACCCTCCAGCTTGTTGCACAACCTTTCATCTGTGTAAAAATGGATGTGAGAGGCAGTCTGGTTGGGTTTACCTGTTTGTACTGGCAGCAGAGAGCTGCAGTTGCTCTGCGGGATGGATGGGTTTGAACATGCATGGCACTAAAGCACGCATTCAAAAACTTCCAGCTCATAAATACTCATTCCCTGTTCCAGAGGCGCTCGTCTGAACCTGACTGCAGTCAGCCAGATGCTAGATAAGGGCTACGATGCTCACCTTCGTGTCAGTCGGTAACGACTCCGGCATTGATCGCCAGAAGCGCTGGGCGGCACGCAGCAGCCGTGGCAGCGGCCGCGGAGCCCTCGCCGGCGGCAGCACTGCCTTGGCACCGGCGCAGTGGCCCCAGGATGGCGAGGGGACAGCTTGGCTCTGTAGCAGGAGAGGGGAAGAACCTGTTTGGCTCCGATAAATGATGCTGTTCTCCTCAAGCTAAAATGGAGCTTGAACTAATACTTCATTCCTCCCTCCCAGGCTCAGAAAATGGGAGCCTCAGTCGCTGGGGTGTTTTTCTTTGCCAAGCCTCTGCACAGCTCGGTTTTAGTGAAAAGTAAGCCCAGCCCCTGAGACGTCTGTGTCAAGGACCTGATGCTTGGTAATGGTTGAGCACATACATTTAAGCCAACACAAGCTGGCGACGGGGGGAGCAATTCCATGACACGGCTTCATGGGTTTCAGACACTGTTTTAGCAGCGTGAAGGAAAAGAGGGGCAGGAGCAAGAGGAGGGGATGAGGAGGTGACCCTGCTGGCAGGAGAGCAAAGGCCTGACCCTGCTAATGCATTTATCGTGGTGACCTGCTCTTTTGGACCCTCCATCCAGCCTTAGGTCCAGCACCTTTGCGGGAGGTGCTGCCAGGTTCCTCTTGCCCAGCTGGGTGCTGTTGTGATGGTTGGGCTTTGCTGCTCACGTCGTGTTGCACCGTGGAAAGGCATTTGCTGTGTTTGGCGTTGGTTGGGACACTCTGGGACTGAGAGGGCTTTCTCTTCTGCAGTTAGAGTGGCTGAAAGGCACAAGTGCTGTAGCACCTGGCATCTTGTCTCCCATCTATCTATGGGCTGTAAGACTGATAAGCCAAAAAGGGAGTAGAGGATTGCATTTACCCCTTCTCCCAGCATGGGTTAGGAGAAGCAAAAGGATAAATCAGGAGACATTTTAGCACTTACTTCCTGTTTTTACAGAAACCACTATACATTACAAGTGCCTCTGCATATTTTATAGCATTTTAAAAAGCCAGTGTAGCTAATCTGGAATTGGCTTGTTCAGAGAAGCACAAAACATGTGCGGCCATAAAAATCCCTCATTTGATGCCAAGCTATTGCATTTTCCAGTGTCTGAAAGGCAATCACTATTACGCACCCAAAGAGTTTGGCTTGACTCCCCCCAGCTCCTCGTGGTTGGTGAGAACAAAAACATGAGCACAGCATCTTGAAAAGTTGTGCTGTGTTGTAGCTATATGGTACAGATGTTTCAGTAGCAAAGGCAGCCTCCACCCAAGGACTCGCCTTTAGAAGAGGAGCAGCATGCTTTTGTGCAGTTGGAAAAAACAGAGAGTTTCCGACTGAAAAGGACAGAGATAGGCAAGGCAGTGCCAAAAGGTTGGAGCAGTAATGGTCCTGGAGCAATTAGCATCCCTCTAACAAGGATATGTGGTTCATGGGGGTTTTGGCTTGCAAAAATGCTGTCCCAAGTCCCTGAGAGGTGGTGAGGGGCTGAGTATTCATATGGTTTCTCTCCTCTGTCTTGCTTTTATTACTACAAAACATGGGAATTTGTTGTCTTTGGAAAAGCTGCTTCTCTGCCTAGTTTGATTGAAGGTGCTCAGGAGGTTCAGCAGTTATCGGCAGTATCTATAAGATGTGTACATGCACACAGAAATACTCAGTGTGGTCGCATAAACCCTCTTCCCATAGGAAACCAGGCTAAAAACATGGCCTCTCCAAGTGTTTGACTCAACGTGCCATCTTTAAGGGCTGTTCCCATGTCCCCTTCCGCTCTTCACTTGGGCATTTGATGTGTTTGATTGTTGGAGGGAAGAGAGAGGAAGACAAGTGTTGGGGTTAATGGTAAGGGGTGCTGGTTGTCTCCAAAGCTCTTGCTCTGCCCTGATTCTGGTGTTGGCTGGGTCACCTTGGCCCCTCTTCTGCTGCAAAGAACAGCTTGACCAAGCCTAAGCATGTTGTCCTCTTCAAAAAAGGTCCCAGCTGTGGGAGGAAAGCCTTCTTCAAACAGGGAAGGGAGTTGGATGTGCCGGGTGTGTGGAGCCAGCCAAAGGGGCAGCCATGAGCTGGCCGACATGTCGATGGCAGCCTCTTCAGCTGGTGCAGAGGACAGCCAGGGTCTGGCAGTAGCATTGGTCTGGCAGTTGGTGCATTTCCTGGCTGTAACCTACTTAAGGAGAAGGCTGAAATCTGTTGCAGGAGCAAGCAGCCAGGAGCATTGGGTGCTGGTGGAAGAAGGAGCATGATTCAGCCACCTGGAGGCATGTCCCTGCAGGAGAATTACCTCCCCTATAAAGCAGTAGGCATTGCTCTTAAGTGTTATCTAGCTTAAATCGGTTCCCTAGGTGACATCCTGGTAAGTGGATTTCCCAATTAAGCACATCCCGATTAAGTGGGATGTACTGTAATTACAGAGTGCTTGGCACTAGGAGCAAATCAGATCCATTTTCGGGAGAAGGGCCAGGTCGGAGCTCTTCCCCAGTCTGGAGTGGGTTGTACCAAGGCACTTCTGTAAGCGTGAAGGTGGGCAGGCAGGAGATGGGATTTTGCAGCCACCCCCACCGTGCCTGTCGGCATGTTCCCCGCAGAAGGAAGATGCTGGAGAAAGCTCATCTTTAAACCCTCTGATACAGGAGCAAATGCCTTTTGAGGTTGCACTCCCATGTCCCCTGGTAGTCATTGATCCGCTGGATGAAACCTCTGCTCCTGCCTGCCATTAGCTTTGTCTGCCAGAGAAGATACCTGTTAGCAGAGACGGCTGCGTGGATGCTGCGTAGGGAAACGGCGGCTGTTCTTAAGGAGGCAGAGGCTATCAGATGGTGCTGCCATCCTCCAGGCAGACATTACAGCCCTTCAGAGCCAAATTCCCTTTGCACAGCCTTGAGAGAGGCAGCTCTTGCTGCACAGCTCCCTCTCCCCGTCCCTCTGGCTTTCTCTTCGAGGGCATCCCACCCCCAGCACAAAGCCTCGCGCTCCTGGAGTCAGAGCGGGGCTACATGAGCCTGTGCCTCCAATGCTTTGTGATTCCCAGCTGCCTTGGGACACCGTGGGGAGAGAGGAAGAAGATGTTCCTTTGTTCGCTGTCTGTTAGTGAAAGGAAGAAGAACTGGGTGTTTGCTCAGCTTTGGATGGGTCGGAGGATCGTTAGCTGGATGGGCATTTAAACTCTTTTTGGAGACCTTCTGGGAATTAACTGGTCAAGGCAGCATTCAAATGCTGGAGATGGGACATCAAGGGTCAATACGGTGCAAAGGGAAGTGAAATCTGTGCCCAGAGGGATGTGTGGCACAGGAGCACGGCCACTTTGGAACTGGAGCGGGACTCTAGACCTGAACATGTACTCTTAGACCAGGCCAGCCTCCAGGTCAGAGCCTGCTTTACCACTGACCAGGTTTACACACATGCCCCACAATCCTTAATTCCCACTTGGCTAGGAGGTGATGTGAGCGCGGTGCAGCACGCTTTCCCTCCAGGCTCCCAGTCCCCAAGGTCCTGCTGGCTGGTGCACGTCTTTGCTGGCTCTGGTGCTTCCAGGGGTCTTGTGCCTGCAGGCAAGATGGCTAAAAAGGTCTTGCACCCACCACACCCGTGTTCTTCTTCACCGGGGTTACAGAGTGGGGGGCAGGAGCCCATCTAGTTCCCAGAGGTGAGAACTTATATTTTGGGGTGATGTATTACATGATTTTTAGCTGTGGAGAAAACGTTACAGTAGGATAGCAGGGGAAGGTGATGAGCTGCTCCTGCTTTTGAGAAGGTTAACCATGTGTACATGAATCGGCTCTGTCCTGTGCGGATGTGGATTGATTTGCACTCCTGCTCGCTGGGCTGACCCCGCAGCGCCCACAGCAGGCACACTGCTGCTGGCCTACACCACCACAGCACCTCGAACCCCTTGCTGATGCCTCCTCGCCTCCCACCGTGCCTGTCCCTCTCCCACGCCAGCAGCTTTCCTCCTGCCGCCAGCTGCAGCATCCCTGCAGTGCTTGGTGCTCGTATCCGATCCCTCAGGCTCCCCAGCCGGAGATGCGCAGCACGTGTGCGTGCAGTGGCTGTGCTCCTGTTCCACCCCGAGGTCCTTGCGCTGCTGCTTCTTCCACACTGCTGGTTTTGCAGTGCCACCCACTGGCAGAAGCTGCCCAGAGATCCTCCTCTGCAGTTCTCTGCCGCAGGTGATGCTCCAAAGATGAAATATTAGAAGGGTGGCTCTGATGGGTGTCATTCGTAGAGCGCATCCCGTGGGTGCTGGTCCAGGACATCTGGAAACCTTCTGGCATCCTTTCTGCTCTATCCCAGTGTTTGCTGAGCCCAAGCTGCAAGGTCGCTGGGTTGGCAGGGTCCCAAGTGTCAGTTCAGGCTGTGTTTAAGGCAACTCGGGCTGTCCAGCCATGTGTCCTGCCTGCAGCGTGGCAGGGCAGGCAGCAGCAGCAAGGTGGTTTCCCATTCCTGCTTGCTGGGTGTGCCAAATGGGTTTATGTAGGGTCTGTGTTCATGTTTTCCCGTGCAGGGTAAAATACAAACCCCTGTACTGGCGTTTGTATTTTGGCTGGTACCAAAACCCACACTGTGCATAGGAGCACATATCCCCGTGGGGAGCGGGCTCCCAAGGATGCAGGTTTGGGGACTCGTGCAGGAGGGGATGCTCTGGGGACATTTCATTTAACATCAGTCAGCCCAGTCTCCCCGCATTTGCCTTGTCCCGTTCTGACCCCATTTATACTCTCCCCTCCGTCCCCAATTTAATGCCTGATGTGAGCCCAGGCGAGAAACAGGACAGACAGCGAAGAGACAGAGCCATGCAGTTCTTGGGGCTTTATGCGTAGCAAGCTGCTGCGTGCAGGAGACTGCTGGTACCCAGGCGCGGCAGCCGAAATCAGCTCGCTGCCCAGCCGCCATCGCCGTGTCGATGCAGCAGCAGCACAGATGGACTGCAAGGAACTTTCTCCCCAGCCTCCTAAATAGGCAGCGAGTGCTTGTTTAAAATAAAGCCTGACAAATGGCATGTTGGGGGCGGCAGGTCCCGGAGCACTGTCTTTCGAGAAGTATGAAAAGGCACCGGAGGGGAGCCTGGCACAGCCTCCCAGATGACAGTAATTAAAGGCTTTTACACTCAGGCTCTGGGAGCTGCTCCTCTTGCAAATTGGCCTTGATTGAAGAGGAAGAGAATGATTAGGCTGAAGAGGAGCAATGGGGGTGGCAGGCGAAAACACCGAGGTAAGTCTCAATTTGTCTTCTGATTACTTTTTTCCCTCTTCCTCTCTCCCAAACCGTGTCCATGTGGGTGGAGGGAGCAGCACTGCAGCTCCGGCGCAGCCTGGGCTGGCTCTGCCTGAGCTGCCTGGGGGGTGTTAAGCCAAAAAGGAACCGCTCTGCTCTGGTCCTGCCCGTGCGGCCCCAGGGCATCACCCAGTGCCTGGTGCAGCTGGCCGCCTTCTGGAAGGCTCTCTGGGCTGGGTGGTACCAGGGTCACCCATCCCTTTGCAGAGCTGGCAAAGGGGTTAACCCCTAACCTGGGCTATACCCCTAGCTCCCTATAGGGGCTGCACTCTTATACCCCCTCTAAACCCCAGGGCTTATACCTTTCTCCCCTATTTTAATTATAAAGGGGACGTTGGTAGCTTGTTCAATCCAGGTTTTACCTTGTTATTTATTTTAAACCCCTGGTTTTGATTAAGTTGTCTGGATATATTGGAGCTCAGTGCTAAGCCCTGCATCAAGGTAAGTGGGTCCCGCAGGGTAGCCGACGGGGTTACAGAAATATGCTCCCTTCCCTTCCTAAAGTTTTGTCCCTTCTCAGACCCACGTGCACACAAGACGTCCCGGCTCCGGCTGCCCTGGGGTCCTCCGTGGAGCAGTTTGTCTTGAAGTACTTGGGGGAGTCACCGCAGCGTGAGCGTGGATGCTGCCTCCAAACCCAGCCAGGTGCTTCACAGTGCCGGGCCAAGGAACTGGTCCAAAATTCAACTGAGAGCCTCTGGCCCCCAAGTCTGGAGCATTAAGAGCCAGGTAAAGCAATTTATGGCAGGATAGAGCACCTCTTTTGTCCTGGCGTGAAGGGCAGCTAAATAAATGGTCTTTATTCAAGCAGCTGTAAAAACCCCAGCACAGAGTTTTTGAGCAGCCAGCCTTGCTCGAGGAAGCTGCTGGCCCAGCCCCTCGTCTGGGTCCAGTCCTGCGACTCCTGAACCCGATGGCCAAACTCCCCGCGGGCAGACGGGGAAGCAGGCTCAGTGCCCTACATTTGGTGCTCGTTAATATTTGGAGGAGATAAGCGGTGTGCTTAATCTGGTGCAGCAGTTGTGTTTGTATAGGGCAGTAACTGCAGGGTTACCGTGCAATTCGACGCGGTTTACGAAAAAAGCAGGCTGTGGCGGAGGCAGGGCTGCAAACCTCTGGCAGGAAAAAAACCTGTTGCGTCGGGGTGAAACCTGTGTTTGAATCAAAGGGGTGATATGATTGAAGAAGGGACAGACAAAGGTGCTTTATCTGCCAGCTCGGGCGAGGCATGATGCCTGGCCGTGCCACAGCCCCTTGCCGGCAACAGGGTGGCAGATGCTCTGCCTGGCCGGGCTCCGGCTCCCGCAGCGGCACTCAGCTGCCCTAAATCCTCCCCAGCCTTTCAGAGGGGAAGCTGCCTGCTGCAGGGAGCAGGATAAGTGAAAGAGGAAAAAACCAAACAATTTGCTTCCAGCTCCTGCGGCAGGGGAGGCGATTACTACGTGAGCCAGGCTTGCAGCACCGGTTCATTCAGCCCGGTAGCGCCTGTGCGCCCAGATCCCGTGTGTGGCAGGCTTTGGGCTCTCGAGGTCAGCTCAAAAACCTACTTGAAGCCTGCAGACGGTCCCTGAGCTTTGCATACAGCCTCAGATATCCTACCGAACACTTGCAAAATGGCTCTCACGGCCGCACGCGACAGCGTCGCAGCCGTGAGCAGCTGGCTGCTAGAGAGCAGCTAGGTGACGTTGCGGGGATGCTGACACCCCAAGCCCGTATGGCCAAGAGGGATCAAACTGGCATTGAAGGGGGACTGGTGGCACGGCGGTCGAGTGGGGCCGGAGGCTCCTCTGAGTCTGTGCACGCTGCTTGCGGCGGTCACACCAGGCTGCCTGCAAACCTGCAGCGCTGGAGGAGCAGGATCACATCCAGGGCCAGTTTTTACTTCAGAAAGTGGAAGAGAAGAAGAGAGCACGCTTTATCCTCCGAATTAGAAGTGGAGCTGGATTCTCTTTCCTCCCCAGAGCATCCAGGCTCAGTCCCAACCCCGCTCTGCGTTACCAAGGGAGCAGCAGCATCTCGCTGCTCCCTCCCATCGTCCCCTTTTACATCACCCTGAATCCGGTTGCAGTCAGGCTGGCCGGTGGGTCCAGCTGATTGCGCTCCGGAACAGCACAAACAAAACCTCCAGAAAATTGATTTTCATTGCTACATGCTCCTTAAAAATCCCCGTAGCTGCCTGTGAGCCCTGTGCCGCGCTTGGCTGCAGGAGTTCCCGGGGGCTCACAGGGCTGGGATGCGCAGAGGGGCAAGGAAGGTCTTTAACCAGCCCCCCCGGTGCCAAAAGGCACCTTCGTGGTCCTTCTGCTGCTCGTCTCTCCTGGTTATGTGCTGGTGTGACTTGACAGCAGATGACAGAGGTTAGGGAAAGGCCTGGGATGGCTGGGATGTCGTTGCCATGGAAGTCACGCGGTGTCTGGAATAGCAAGAACAAGAGCAACTCAAAAAGTAATGATCTGTCACATTGATTACAGGGGAATCGGAGGGATTTTGTTTGGGGAAAACCTCGTGCTTCAAGTAATATGAATCCATATGCCACATCTCCCTGTTTGCCTCCCCCTGAAGGGCTCTGTCAACAGGAAATAATCTGATTTGTTTTGACCGGGGGTTTCTCCGGGGAGTACCGACGTGGTTCCTGCCCATCAGCTGCGCTGCACAGCTCCACCGTCCAGGGATGAAAGGCACCAAGTCAATGCAATATTCATTCATTTCCTCTTCCCTCCTTCATTCATTTCTTCATCCATTCATCTGCTTCATTCACATTTCCCCGGCACTTTAATGAGCAGTGCTTAGCCTCTGCAGTCCTGCAGAGCCTTCCCCTGCTACACTCTTCACTGCAGATGGCTGTCTTCAAGCCTATTTATTTTGCAGGGCAAAGCGCGGCGCGGCTGGAGCGGGGCCGTGTTGTGCCCAGCTGGCACTTGGGCTTTTAAACCCCATGCAAATCCCCCCGGGTTTTGCTATTCCGTCTTTCGTGTCTCGATCATTTCTCCCTGCTGTGATTTCCATCTCGTCCAGCTCGCATCCTCTTCACGGGAGCCCCTCGCGGTGCCGATGCCCGTGCCCGTAGCAGCCCTCCTGGGGACACGGGGGTGGCGGGTGGCATCGCTGGGGAAGCCAGAGGGAGCCGAGCATGAAACGGGCGTTGCCGGAGAGCTGGTCCAGGCGCTCGTGGCTGAGCCAGAGCCACGAGAATAAACGTCCTTGGGGCTGAGCTGCCATCCGCCTGCCGCGCCGCACCGGTGCCCGGTGTGGTGCTTGAGGAGCTGGGGGTGGTTTCTTTTTTTCTCCGCCCGGTGTCCCGCTCTCAGGGGCGGATTCGGCCGGGCGGGTGGGTGACAGCCGCCGTGTGAGCTCCGGGTCTGGGCCAGGGCAGCGGAGTGCGGCAAGGGGCCAGACCCCCGGCGCGAGCAGTTTGGGCAGCTGGAGGTACGTGCACCAGGCGTGTGCGAGCCCGTGGTCTTAGGGGTTTTCCTCAGATGAGCGTGGCTCATCCCTCCCTTCGCCCAGTTTTGGGCACTCACAGGGTATAGGTGGGGGAAACGAGCACGTCTGTATTTCAATGGCCTTTTTTAACCACCCCAGAGCAGGTTTGGGTTTTTTCCCCACCAATATGCAGACATCTCTCTTTAAGAAGATAAAATGCCTGGATAGTGGCTGGGTAGAAATCCAAGAAAGTTTAAAAGGAGAAAACTAATTTTCCTGCCCATGATCTCACCAGTGGAAAACAATCCTTTCCTCCCTCAGCCTGAAACCTGCTTTCACTGTGCGTGCGGGTGAGCTGTACTCCATCGCTCTCCAAATAGCTAAATGCATTTCTGAACTGAAGGAAGCAAACAGAAAACATCCGTTCTTTGTATAATGGAGAAAGCTTTCTCTTTTGTTCCCTGCTTTTTATCAAGTATCTGCTGCCATTATTGTTACTCGCTGGGTTATTACCTCCGAGTGGCTACTTCCACCAGCGTGAGCTGCTTTATTGTCTGCTCAGAGCAATTATGGATTGGGATAATTCCTGCCATGCTGTTTCATTGTGGAAGGATCCGCTGTGTTCCGTGGCCAAGGTAACTTGAGGTGATTTGTGCTGCTGAGTTACCCATCAAGCTAATTAGGAGTGGGTGGCTGGTGCCCTGCTGTATGCTGGGACAGAAGGATCAGCAGAGGCTGAACTCGGCCGTCTTCTCAGTGTGAGGGGAATTCAAAGGGAAGTTTGGTCAGTGGAGCAGAGACTGAGGTTAGGTTTATTTCTAGGACCAGATCATCTTTATTCACTGGCTGACAACACGTTGGCCAATGCGTCCTCCCTCCAAGGGTGCAGGACCCCATTGCTGTCGGTGTAGAGGACAGGAGCGTCCCTACAGGAGGACTTGCAGTCCTGGTGGAAGACACTCGCTGTCTTGCTCATTGCTCACGTCTAGGAGGTCATTTGGTTCCTTGTCCTGCGCTGCAAGTATGAGAGGAGGAGAGCTTTCCTCGGTCCATGTGGGATTCAAGCATTGGAACAGGCTGCCCAGGGAGGCGGTGGAGTCGCCATCTCTGAAAGTGTTCAAAAAACTTGTGGATGTGGCGCTTCAGGACGTGGTTTAGGGATCATGGTGGCGCTGGATTAATGGTTGGACTTGATGATCTTGAAGGTCCTTTCCAACCTTAGTGATTCTGTGGGATTCCCCCTTAGGAACTGCCTCACCTTGCTGGTTGGAGACGGGAAACAAGACAGAAATGCTTCTCTGAAGCTGGAAATCAAGACCTTCTCCTCCTGGGCCTCATGCATCTGCCGAGATCAGAGCCCCAGTGCCGTCGTGCTGCCTCTTTGAACTGGGGGGAGTTTCACCCCAGGCAGGAATATACACCTGGCTCCTCGGTAGAGGGCTCAGCCTGAAGGTTGCAAAAGTACCTGGTTATTTTTATTCCTTTGATACCTGATTACTATCAAAATAACTTCTTTCTTTTTCACTCCCTAGGAATCCCAAACCAACCTGCCCCGGGCAATAACATTTGTTGGTGAGGCACTGGCAAGCCCCACCAGTTGTCCATGCACAAAAGGGGTCGGCTCATCCCTTGCACAGCCCTACGGCTGCAGCCTTGCTTGGTGCAGGGTTTCTCCTGAAGGCGTGAGGGTTTTGTCCTGCAAGAGGAGCTGCCCGGGTTTTGCAATCCAGATACTCAGGTTAGTAGCAATGTGTTTATACGTTCACTTGCTAACAAATAAATACAAAAGCGTGACACATTGAAGCACTTGCTAGCACCATGACAAACACGTTTTTCCCACGATTAGTAACCTGTGGATTAGGAAGCCATGATTTTTATTTAGTTTTAATAGCGCACAATGAGGACAGATTAGCATGAAACTATAATGCTATCACATGCTCTCAAAATCCTCTGTGCCAAGGCCCCATCCAAGTTCAGCACAAGTAGCAATGAGCTTTTCTAAGCAGGTTTGATGATGAGAAGTCTTTTTGCCTGCTGGGTCACAAACGGTAACTAGCAGCGTTGAATTTATGGAGTTGTATGTATATCTAAAACATTGCAAAACAGTATTGTTTGGTTATTTACCCCATTATAAAACCTGGCCCTCCATACTCACAGAAAATCTCTACGTGTCTGGACTGCACCTGACATAGAGAAGTCCTGCTGGACCCACCTCCCAGAGCTCCTTTTGGGTTTGATACTGAGCCCATACCCTGGGTTAGGTCAACATTTGCCCATTTTTCAAAATTTTCTTGTGCAGGACATGGCGTCATGCTTGCTTTGCTAGTCAAACCTGGCCCATCTGAACTCTCAGATATCCTTTCTGCAAGAAATTGATGGTTCAAACTGATCTCAATGGAGTCTAAGATTTCACCCCTTCTCTCCCATAGGTTGGACCCTGGGAAATGTTGTTTGGGGTACAGGGACCAGGAGACAGCCACCTCTGTCCTGCTCCTCTCTGCTCTGCCTGTGGTTCAGCTGGGGCTCAAAGGGTCTGGCAATCCAACCTAAAGTTTCAAAGCAATCTTCCTTGTGTCCTTTCTTGTGAGGCTGAGTTCCCAGAACAAAGGGAAACGGTGTCATTCGCAGAGTGTGTTGCCTTCAGCATCACGATGACGCCCTGGAGGACAACCCGTCTTGCCTCATGGGGAGGCAGAGAGCAGACAGGACCAGGTAACAACTTGTGAGTCGTGATGCCGTCCCTGCTGCTTCCTTTTCCCATCAGCTGCATGAGACAAGCTCTCCTTTTCCACTCAAAAAATTGCCTGGATCAAAGTTTTTGCGGGTACTCTTGCCGTCCCAGAGTGCACTAAGGTATGAGTCGTCACCGCTAATTCTCTTCCTAGGTAACTCAGTGCCTGGGTGGATCGTTTGAGTTCAGGATGACTTGGGAGACACATGGAAGCCAACATCCACCTGCCAGCTGTAGATGGGGCCCACACACTTTAAGGCAAGAACGTCTCGGGTCTAGGCAGGCACGCAGCAGTGGTGTCCTGGCAGGTGACTTGAGATCTCCATCAGATGGTAAGATAGCGGAGGTCTCCAGGGACTTTCCCTACTCAAGGTTAGTGTCTGACATCCTTTTGCCCTTGTATTTGTCACCCTTGGCCTGCCCGCTCAGCTTCTTTCCCTTGCCTCCAGCTCCTGAAGCAGCCCCAGGGTTTGGCACGTTGCGTGTAGGTACCTCCTGAGCACCCATCTACACTCATGGAAATAGTCCCACCAGGGCCTGATGGCATATGTAAATACGTAAATATGTAATATGTAAATATTTGTGAGGAAATACCCAGTTTAAACATAGGGTGATATTAACTCTATCTTCTCTGTGTTCCCCCATGTTCCCAAGCTCCGTTCACCAGCCCTGGCCCCTGAGACAGCTCTGCTGAAAGCAAATATGTCAGTCTTCATTGCACAGGGAATATTTTAAGGCTCTGAAAACAAAGTTTATTATAGCAAAGCTGCCAAAAGTGTAACCACTGCCATGCTAAAATATCCTCTGCCTCCTACATTTGTAACGTGGGAGTCTTTTATATCCTCTTTACTGCTGCTGAACCATACATTTGTCTTGGCAGCAGATGTATATAGACTGGGACCTATTTCAATGTCATGCAAAAGAGCTCTTAGGTTAAAAGATATATTACAGCTTACTGGAAAGCTTGAAATTAACTGCGTGATGATGCCGCATGAAGATAAAGAACCAGCAATTTTACTGAATTGCGATTTTATCCATATGGGCTGAAGGCTTGAACTGCGTTAACATCTCCAAAGGCCTCCGCTTGCCAAATCAACTATTGAGTTTTGGGCAACCAGTTGGGGACAGGAAAAAGAGACCTCGCTTAACCGTTTCCAGAAGAGTGCTGCCTCCTTGTCCGCTGTGTAGGAGTAACCCAAAAAGTAAACCCAAAACACAGCCCCTGCTCCAGCCAGCGCGGGGGCTTCGGGGAGGGCACCGCTTCTGTCAGGCGCGGTAGCAGGAAAGACTCAGACAGTCCCTACGAAGCTCGGCTGTGGTTATTATTAATACCAAGCCCATACATGTTAGTACTTCAGTGGCCAAACTCCTCTGCGGTGCTGACAGACCTCTTGCAGCTCCCAGATTTAAGTATTGGCACTGAAGGTGTCCTCGGATGGCCCAGGATTTCCCTGGGTGTCTGGCAGTGGCAGGCAAAGAGTTAACAACAGAAAAATACATATAGGTTTAAGGGACAGATTTTTTATTTTTTTTTTTTGCTTCACATCTGAGCTCTTGGCACAGCGTCCCCCGCCTCTAATCACACCTTATAGCTGCAGTTTAAATCAAAACCCGCAAGGCCGGACCAGTTGGATCCAGTTGCTATTAAGCCATTTGAACTGCGACTGAGCAGACTTTGCTGTCACCGAGCCAGTCCCCTGCCTGTGCCCGGGGCTCCCGCGGCAGCCCGCCGCTCCCCACGCGGCGCAGGGGAATCCATGAAACAGCGGGTCAGGATACGTCCCCCCTGCACCGTCCCTCTCCTCCTCGCACCCCCTCCCCAAGCAGCCGGGTGGTAAAGCACAACCGGCGGCTGCAGCGGCACGGGGAAGAGGCTCTTGCCGGACCGCAGAGCGCAGTTTAAAAGCTTTGGCCATTTTGGTAGGTCCAAAAAAAAAAAAAAAAAAATTTCCAAGTTAAAGCAAAATGCCCTTTCTTTTCCTCATGGTAATTTGTTCAAACATTAACCCCTTGAAGACCTTGGTCGGTGTTTTTGCTATCAAGGACACTACGCAGCCTTGAATGGGTATGGGGCTGCCTTTAATAAAACATGAGATCTCATCTTCTCCGTGATGCGTTGCTTCTCTGATAGACCATGAGTTGGAGCCGCAGCTGATAAAATTGCCTGGGCTCCGTTTTGCTCTCTGCTGATATTAGTAAGGGACCTGGTCTCGTGATTTTATAGTCTTAAGGAATAAACTGACTTTTTCTTTAAATTAACACACCTGCTGAGGGACACACTAGCAATAGGAAGGGAACTGCCCCAGGCAATGTCAGCCACCGCCATCCTGTCCATCACGGCTCCCGGGATGCCCCAGGTACGCAGAGCAGGAGGACAGAGGGAAGCGATGGCTCAGCATCCAGGCTTCTGATTTAGCTCCTTTTTGCAGCCATTTTGAACACTGAATAAAGCAGGAAAAATAGCACGCAGCCATACAAATCCAAGCCAGTCAGATGTGTTTGAAAGCGGAATTGCAGCTGCGACAGGGAAGGAGTATATTTGCTAGCATTTCCTGACTTTTTTTTTAATCAATCTTTTGATCACTGGTTTGGGTGGGAAGTTTGGGTGAAATTATTGAGGGCTTATTCTATTAATGGGATTCTTTTTCCTTTCCCTTTGTGTGTCACTGAACCACACAAGACAGTCACAGCCTCCAAGCTCTGAATCCCCATTCACGGACTCTGAGCTCCTGAGGTTTGATTTTACCACTTCAATAATAGGGAAAATGATGTGAATCAGTGGCAGAAGCAAGTTACATGATGAGTGGAGAGAAATACAGCTCCAGGGCCAGGCTACTGCTTCAGACAAGGCTGCAGCAGGCAACGGTGCCCAGCTCTCCCAGCCAAGACGGCTGCAGCAAAATAACCCAAGAGGTCCTGGTTAAAATTAATTGAGTTAACTAATTGAGCAGCTGTTGCCTGGCTATTTTCTCTGCGTGCCCTGGCTCTTAGTCTTTCTCTCCAAGGGGAGAAAGTGTCGTTGAACCCATTTATTGGCCATGCTGGTTCTCCAAAGGTTGCCACCCTCTGTGTCCCATCACCTCCAAGATACTCATTGCAGGTGCCTGAGCCTCAGCTGGAACTCGCTGATGGATGTTTAGACCTTGTGACAACATTTTCTAGATGCAGGGAATTAAGAGAAAGAAATATTCTGGAGAGTTTCTATGTTAGTGTCTGCAGGGGGATGGTGTTGCCTCCCCTCTGCCGGCTGAAAGCCCAGGGTGGGGACATGGTGCTGGGTGGCACCTGCAAGGGGAGGGCAGGCTGGGTGCATGGTGTGCTTCAGACTCCTCAAAAATGATGTAAACCTGGATATTCCCTTCCCTTTTGTTACATGCAGTGGGTCAGGTCCTGCTCTGGAAGTTGCCGGGTTGTGGGTCGGACACGTAGCTGATGGAAATGCTGCTGCTGGCCCATGGAAGGCGTTTTGGGGTGGGATGGGTTTTTTTTTTCAGCCAACCCATTCAGGAAAGAATAAGCTTTTATTTTCTTACCCATCACATTTTGCAGCATGTGTCAAGCTAACAATGGCTGGGTATTCCTCTGAGGCTATAAAATAAGCTCATTCATCCTTTTTTCTCTACTTGTTGTAGGGAGAACAAAACAAAACAGAAAAAAAAGAAAATAAAAGAAAAACCCACTGAGCTACTGTTTGATTTCCAGACAGGGCCTGTGGTACGGCACCAGCAGCCAAGCGCTGCTCTCAGTCAAACATGAAGGCAACGTGCCATTTGTGTTCGCTCCACTGCATGGATGCAAGGCAAGGGGAGAAGGAAGGAATGTCAGTGGGAGCCTTTTGTGGGCTCCTCCTTGCCAAGAGGAGCCTCCCTCCCGCCGCCTTTGCTGGAGCTCTGTAATTTCCAGCAGGATCATGTTAACCACGGACCGTGCAGGGAGCAAGGCTGGGGTTTCAGCCCATCGCCACCTTCCCGTTGAGTCAGGGCTGAATCACCACCCCGCACTGAGCGCAAAGGGCCACGGTGCTGCTGGAGGTGCCGTTTTGGGAGGGAGAGCTCAACCTCCATCAACCGAGGGGATGGACAGGGCATGCTGTCACTTGGCACATGGCAGTGGCCCGGTATTGTATGGCATCGAGGTGCCGCAATGGCCGGGACTGGAAGATCGCAAAGCAACATCTATGACTTTGGAAAGAGACACAGCGAACAAGTCTCCTGACACCCTGGAAAGAAAAAGGCTTGGTGGAGGAGTTTGGGTGCTACCCCAAAACTCCCTGCTGTTGACAGGAGACTGGCAAAATCTCCAGCGTGGCTGTGGGGCAAGGACGGCAGCATTGCAAACAGCTTTACCTCCCAGAGGAAAAGTGCTAGAGAAAGTATATTCAAGCATCTGGAAAATCTTGTGGGATTTTCTGGCAAAAGTGTGGTTGAGTACCTGGCCACCCTGCAGGAGCAGCAGTTGTGTATCTGCAGCTGCAGGTAGAGGTTGGGACTCACTGACAGGAGGTCTGATCCAGTTGTGGCCCAAATTTCAGAGGTCGTGAGCAACGGCTGAAATCCTGGTGTCCAGTCGTAGCTGAAAAGCAGACCCCACCAAAAACAAGGTGAACTCATGGGCACTCGGACTGAGGCACTTAAAACAAGGGCTAGCACTTGTTAGGTGTCTGCTTGCCCACAAGCTCTGCCTGCATCGCTTCCCACCAGAGACAGTGCTGATGGGTTTGAACTTTCTAGGGAGAAAGGAGGTTGTGGGTGCTTAAAGTAAAGGCAAAAGCCTGGAGAAGAAATGGTCTTGAGAGGGACTGGGCTAGACAGACTTGGATCGGAGCATCAGGATTAACCTTCACCCTGTAGTTTCCCTCCTTTCCATGGATATTCCAAAAAACACTAGCTCCCATTGGCACTGCAGCTGTCGTGAAGGTCTTGAGATGTCAGACCTTAACTCCCACCCCACTTCTTTCCAGATTTGAGGACGCGCTTTATCTTGACTAATCTGGGCTAGCCCACGGGCCTGTCCCAGAGGCTTTTGCTGGCAGGCAGGTCTGGCCGGAGCTGCCTGGCCTGGAGATGCAGTCCAAAAGCAGGAATCACACGAGGGGAGAAGGAAGACTCATGGGAATGGTTGAGGAAGGGAAGGAGTGGAGCAGACATCCCTCCTGTCCTTCCAGCAGGTTTAGGGCCTATTCTTTGGTGTCTTTACTGGTCCAAAAGCAGAGCAACCATCCATCCTGCTGAATTCCTCCCAAATTCTCCCGTCGCAGCATGACCGGTATGAATGCTAGCAGCTGGAAGACTGAAATAGCAGCTACCATTGCTTAGGCCCCACTGATTTGTCCTGTGGTTTTTCTGTGTCCTTTAATCTCCAGTAAATAATCCCTCACTTCCTTGCGGTCTTTCTAATTCCATGCTCTGCGCTGGTGCTTCCTGTAAACAGCGGGGCTGGTGGCCCATGCGCGGCCACCGCCGTGTAATTGAGGCTCTCCCCAGCCGCGCAAAGGGCATGTGACAGGGCTGTTTTTCAGCCTTCGTGGATGTGGCCATGTCCAAATGCTAAATAATGGAAATGCCTGATTATCCTCTCCATCCAGCCAGGAGAAGTCAGGGCTGGCTCTGATGAGGCCAGTGAATTCATACAGGTGTAAAACCAGCATATGTGAGAGCATCGGGTCCTGGCATCTTTGCAGCCATCCAGCCATCATGATTAGGCCAGCACTGGAAAGCAAAATTGGACTAAATTATGGGCAACGAAGTCCTTCCAGCACACATTTGCACTGGTGCTTACTCTTCCATGCAGGAGCCATGTCCCGTGCAGAAGTCGTGATGAGACCTTGCTCAATCCTTAATTGCCACATCTCTGGTCTAAAAGTTTGAGTGGAGCCCTAAAATTAAGGGCAGAGATGACGGGCCTGTGCTGAATGAAGGCATTTCCTGATGTTTGGCACCCCATGGGCTTGATCCTTTGCACTCTTGTAGGTAGAGAGGTCTCTAGATCCTCCAGGGCACTCTGACAGCAAGGGAGGTTGAGAAGGCGTTTTTCCAATCAAAATATCTTCAGCTGCTTTATGACTCCAATAGCTGTAAGATTTGGGTATCAGATAGCCATCTTCAAGCCTAAGAGGATTTATTTTCCCCAGGTGAGTTTGTGTTAAACCAGTGGTAGATGAAAGAGTGTTGTGACAAGAGCTGGACTACACTTTTCGTGTGGCACAGCTTTCCCTCCAGTCTAAAAGCTCATCTCTGCAGGTTTCTGTTGACTGGTGGATCCCTCCACAGATACCAGAGCATCCCACAAACCACTTCAGCAGGAACATCTTTGCCTCCAAGGGATTGCGGGCTCTCCCTTGTGTTTTTCCTGGCCATCCTTGTGCATGAGGTATCTGTGCGTGCCTGGCTGGCAGATGACAGTGTGAGTGTACTTACGGAGATGGTCCTGGAGATGGATGGGTGCAATCCTACCAGCCCTCACAATATTTGCAACTTGAAACATTAATGCTTACGTATTTACATCAAGACACAACCGTGAGAGGGATCTTATAACCAGACCGTGAACACATGCTCCTTCCCAGCATGGCTGCTTCCAGGAATCTCCAGGTTTCGATCTGCTGGCTATTTCAAGTAAGCCCCAATTTATTTATTTTATTTTCATAAGCTCCTCACAGCCAAGCTGTGACAGCTAAGGGAAACCTGCTCAGTCTTTCAGCTTTAACGTCTTAGTTATCAGAGCACTGGCTTCTTCCGTATGAGGATTGCACGTGTGTGTATTGGCACCCCTTAACGTATTTTCGGAGCTGAAGCGTAAGCAGGGACTCAGTTTGGCATGGCATTGGAGGCACTGAAAAAAATGCCGGGAGGGACAAGCCAACCTCAGTTTGTGTCATTTAATGCCACTTAATGTCTGTCACCTTGTTTAGAATGGGACAGTCAATAGCAAATGCGTAGCAGGGCTGAGCTTTCCCATTAAATGCTGATGAGCCGGTTGTATCTCGCTGCGGTGCTCCTATCGTCGGGAGCTGCGTGCATCCCGCAGCTGGCTGACGTGCTGACACGCGCGGTGGGTGTCCTGTTCCGCCTGCTGCCGTGTTGAGTAAAGGAAGCCAGGAGGGCTGATGCGAGGAAGCAGGTGGGAAGTTTGGCTTTCTGGCTGCCTGTGCAGCTCCAGCGTGACCAAATGTCGGCAGGAGCGATCCCAGAGCATCCCGTGGAGATCAGATTGGGGGGAGGACTAGGAACTGCTGTCCTTTTTCATGAGCACCTTTCCCTTGCGAAGTAGATGCCACATTAGCGCTAGGTTGAGCTGTTGGCTGAAAGAGAGCCGTAGGCAAAATCAGACAAAACCCAAACTCCTACAAGCCATTAGATCTTTCCCTAAGTCCTCTTGAAAGCATCACAGGTGTAGAAGAAATCGCCCCATTCTGTATGTATTTATGCCTGCTGCCATGGACCTCCCTGGCCTCAGGCTGACCATGTGCCTCCACTGCTCTGTTTTTTATGACGGTGGGGATGTGAGAAGCCTCGGAAGGGGCAGAAAGGCTTCGCCTGGGCAGCAGTAGGAGCCCTTGAGACCTGAAGCGAATAATCCTTGCCTGGAGCTGGTCCCTTTGGCTCCAGGCACTGCTGAGTTTGTTGGTGGAGAAAACCACTGTGTTGGATCAAACCACCGTTAAAGGAGACTTCACAAAAGTGAATAGCTAGTGGTCAAGTAGAGCTGCCAGACTCCTGCTTTCTCAGTAAGTAATAAAAGTGCTTTTTAATGCAATTAATGTGATGTCTTGCTGAAGGCTGGAGGAAATTGGAATTGAGACGTTTGTATTTTGACAGACTCTGTGGAAAACTTCTGTTCAGACGGGTAGGAATGAAACCAATACATTTCTGAAGAAACTTTCTGAATTCAACCTTCAGGATAATAGATAGGCTGTTCTGACTGTGGATAAATAAACTCTGTTTTTATAAGCGTTTAAAGACCTTTGAGATGACGAAGTGGAACATACTTCGAATCTCCCAAGATGGGAAGTGGCTTCTGAGTCAAATGCCCTCCTGTGCCAGGGCTCGTATTTTAGACTGAGATCACTCTTTTGTGACTTGTTGACAGGTTTTTTGTTGTACTTTGAAGAAAAAAAGCGAAAACGTCCCGGGCTGAAAATAGCAATGAAACATTCCCCAACTGGCCAACCTGTTCTTCAAGAAAACTTCCCAGGGAACGTAAAGCTCCAGCTGTAGCCCTGAAAATGCTGGCTACAAAGCAGCACGTCAAGTGATGATTGGGGTGAAAGAAACCCTACTTTGGGTGACAGTAGGCCCTGCCTGAGCATTGCTCATCTCTTACCTCATGGTGAAGGTGACCGCCTGAGGAAGGCAAAAAGGAAGGCAGGAAGGAAGGAAGGCAGGAAGGCAGGAAGGAAAGAAGGAAGGTTGGTTCTCACCAGGAATTGCTTAGAGGATGGAATCTCAAGGTGGGAGCAACTCACTCCCTTTTTGACTCCCCTTCTCACGAAGAACAGCCCTGCTTGCAATTCCTGCCCTCCCTGGCAGCAGCCGCAGCCATCCCAAAGGCAGCTGGTGGAAAGGGTGGATCAGAGCTCATGACCTTCTGGAAAAGCAGGGCAGGTCTCTGCATTTGTGCAAGGCTGAGCTTAGCTCTGGAAACGAAACCAAAAGAGGTGCAACCCCGAGCCATGGGTGGCAAGCAAAGCAGAAGCACCCGCACTAAGCTTTGTTTGCTTGGTCCTCCTGTGTATCTACCAGCTGATGTGAACTGTTGGGTGTGTTGGGCAGAGGCCAGCAGTATATGCTTTGTCTGAACTGGACGTAAAGTCACGCTTCTGGAGAAAAGAGAGACGAGTCACATATACAGGATGGAGTCCAAACCAGGCTGATGGGCTCCAAATGGATGTGGGTGCCCGCAGTGGCCCATGGCCAAAGGATGGTCCTGGCACAAGGGTGGCACGCTAGAGCAATGTGCCTCGGGGTCAAACGCCCGTGCGATGGCCAAGTTGCTGAGGCTCAGAGAAGAAGCACCAGACCATTTCCCGGGCTGGCTCAAGGAGCTCCATCGCTCTGGTTTCTCAACGAGCAAAGGAAGGGAAAGCAGGGCAGGGCTTGTGATGTACAAAGGTGATGGAAGTGGGAGAGTGATGGGATTTAGGCAAAGTCTTACAAGATGGCTGGAAACGGGCACCCAGTGAATCCAGCCTGTGAAAAAGGCTCTGTTATTTAAGAGTCGTGAATCGGGAAAGTAACTTAGCGAAGCTTGAGCTGATCCTCTGCTGCTTGAGAATGTTTTCATCCAGACTGATCCCTCCCCGCTCCAAGCAGATGCTCTAATCCACGTGGAAATTAATTCAGGCCTGAGCTGCCCCTGGGGAGGAGCCCGGACGGCTGCAGCAGCCCACCCTGCCTTCCCGGATTTGGCAAAGGCAAGGCTGTCCTTGCCGAGGAGCCGAGGCGCGGGCGGCGAAGGGTCTGGAGGAGCCGCTGAGGCTTTGACTCACGCAGAAGATGGCCCAGGAGCAGGAGGACGCAGCGGCAACCTTCTGGCTCGGCGCGTGGGCCGCCCTGCGCTTCTGCTGCTGCCTCGGCAGCACCTCCTGGGCGCCGGTTGCTGCGGGTGGGGGCAGAGGGGGGCTTCTTTCTAGCAGGGGGAAAAAATAATCTGCTTGCAAGTAACCGGCTCACACGCCGGCTGTCCGCAGGACACGTGCGCTCCTGCCGCCAGAGACACCACAGTTGCTACAGCAACCGTGAAGCGCGGAGACTCGCCAACACCCTCCCTCCGCCACCCTCCACCCCCCAAAATAAGGCAGAGCAGGAAAGGTGACGACAGGGAGACAAAGCGGCCGCCGGGGATGACGCGGCCCCCGGCAGTCGGGGCTGGGGCTGCTACGCGCTCTGCTCCCGACCCGGCGCCCGGGCACGGCTGCGTTCCCCTCGCTCCCGACGAGCGCTTGCTTTCCAGGTGGATACAATTTCATCCACCCGAAGCGCCACGCGGGGACGGCCCCGCGGAGCGCGCGCGCCCCGGCCTGCCTTCCCGCCCCAGGCGGCTCCCCCGTGGGGACCTGCGGCGCGGCGGCCTTGGCTCACGCCCTGGGCGCTTGTCGGGGTGGGGATGCTTCAGGGAGCAGGGGGTACTTCGGGGAGCACCGCGGCAAGGACGGGCGACGGGAGGCTAACACCGAGCTGGGCTTTGCAAGCACCTGCCATCTCATTGCTATTTAAAGTGGGCTCTCCGCGGTTCCCAGCGCTGCGCACACGTGCTGGGCAAAAGCACATGGTTTCCCCCGGTGCTCCTCTCCTACATATTTAACGGCAGGAGGAAGAGCTGTTTTAAGAAATGCTTCAGTGCTTCCATACTAACAGAAGGTTGTTTCAGGTGGCCGGAACAGACAAGAAAAAGCTTTAGCTGTAATTTTCCAGGATCCTTCAGCTATTGAAGGGGTGGCGGCATGACGATGCAGGGTAGCGGGGAAAGGAGAGGTGTTTCAGATGCCCGGAGAGAGTAAGGACTCCTGGGGTCTGTCCTGCATCCTCTTCCCGACTCCATGCCACTGTGGCCTGATTTCTTACACCAAAACCCTTGAAAGAGGCTTCAGATTTGGAGCTTTAGTGGAAAATGTTTGAAGATCACTTGCCCCCAGATCTTAGCCAGGCACTCCGTCCTCCCCACGACCACTGGATGTGTCAGATTTGCGGAGTGCCAAGGGTATAACGGAGATTTAAAGGCATCCACCTGCCAGAGACTTCCAAAGGATTTATTGGAGATCATGAAGTGGTTTGAAAAGCCTGGATAAAAACACTGTGGAAGGAAATGTGTTTTAGTCCCAGCCAAATCATAAATTGGGCCATCCTTCATACAAACGACTGCTTGAGATGAGGCTGATACAAGAGGGATGGGCTTTACTTCTCGTACGTTTGGCAGTCCCGTGTCCCAGCACGCCCACCCCTACGGGGACCAGCTCAGTTATTGCCGGTACTTGGAGCAAACATGTACCCCCACCGACACCCCACGTCCTGCGCATCAGGGGGTGGGATGCCAGCAGGGCTAACGGAAGTGTTGCCACAGTCCGTATTATCTCCTCTCCCTAATAAAGCCCATTTCCCTGCAGGGCAGCTGGTGTCGGGCTGAAATCAGTGGCCTTAAGCACCATTTCCAGAACAGGCTGGGCACAAGCGCTGTTTAAACCAGTAAAACATCCCAGGCACAGCACATGTGGTGGTCTGCACTGGTCTGGGGCTTAGAGAAACACAAAAACAGTTTACAAAGCGGCATTAAAATACAAGTTTCCTTAGCGGGAATTGTGAGCTCCGCAACAAACACGTTTGCAAATCCCAGCCCCTTCCCAATGCGGCCGTGGTGCAATTAGGTTTTCATTCGAACGATGTGCAAAGGAGGGTGTCAGTCATTTCTCAGCACTGACTTTGTGAAAGGGCAGTGCTACCGGGCAGCTCAATAATTTATGTCCTTAGCATGAGAGTACAGCGTTCGTGGAACTTCCTATTGCTGCCACCCAGGATGAGAAGCAGCCTTCCAAGAGAGACTGGCTGATTGCAGTGAGCCCTGAGAGCGTGCGTGGAGCACACCAAGAGGAATTTGCATTAGTGATTTCGATGGGGGTATGATTTCTTCATTAGCACAATCTTCTGAAAAGATCCCAGTACAAAACCACGGCTAAAATCAAGCAGCAGACGCAGCCAGGTGGCTTTCTGCTCATCTAAAGGCAGGAAAAGAAATGTGTCAAGATCTGCTTGGTGCTGCAGAGGGGAGGATTTCGTTGCTGCTGAGGGAAGGGTGCAGCTACCTCTGCACCCCAGGAAAGCCGAGATGGCCCGGCAGATGGAACAGGCAATCCGGCCAAAGGAAAGCATTGGGGGTGCAGGGGAGCACCGCTAGCTTGCAGAAATTAGGACCTGACTTACCATCCTACTGGTATCTGTGCACTAGGTACTTGGGGAAGGGAGATTTTTAAGGAAATGCTTAGAAATGTAATAGTTTAGCCTCCTGCTAAGCTGGTTTTCATCCATTGCCCTGCTCTTCTTCCACCTCTGGTAGGCAAATGGCTCCAATGCCCATATCCCTCGTAAGACAAAAAACGTGAAGTCCTGGGAGCAGCAGATACCGACGGCCGTACTGGACCGGGTCCCATGCGTTTTGCTCGGCGGCAGCAGTCTGGCCACTTGCCTGAGGCTCTGCCCCAGCTCCTTCTGCTCCTGAGAGTATAAAACTTCTGGGGCTTTGCTGATGGAGCTGGAAGAGTGAGGCCGGCCATGCCAGGGCCACACGCTGCCCTGCTGATGTCCGTGAAATCCATGAGGGTGCCACTATATTGACAGAATCAGCTGTTCCTTAGAAAACTATTAAACATGAGCGAGCGGCTTAGGAAATGCCCTTGCTGCTAGAAACTAGGAAAGTGCTAAAAGAGAAGCTTCTTTTTACTCTTTCCCGAAATATTTGCTCCCAGCAGGGTCAGAGGCAGCAGCCAGGGGTGGAGGGGTCTCTGCGCTGCCCCGGGCAGCTTGATAACAGCTGGCAAATTATTCGTAGCTCTAAATTCTGCAAGAGGTATCTTTGTCCCAAGGGCTGATTTGAAAACCCGTGTCCTAACAAAAGCCAAAGGAGAAGGCCCATGCGTTAGCACCTCTTCCTGCCTCTGTATCATCTGTGTTAACAAAGTTTTGTCAAAAAAGTCAAAACAAAGTTTTCAGAGCCACCAGCCAGGGGTGACTTCAATCAAAAAGCCCTTCCTTCCCCAAGCCACCTTGCCTGAGAGGAAATGAAATGAAGGTGCTGGGTCATCTGCCCCTCTCTGGGAGCGCTGGCAGAGGGTCAGAAAAGCCGGACCCCATCCCACGTGGAAGGTTTCTGGTCCTGGGAAGCCCTGACCCCCAGCCCCAGGGCCCACCTTGGCCATCCCGCCGCGTTCATTAAGCAAACGAGCGTTAACGTGCTTCACTTACTGGAAGCCGCCGACGTCGTGCGAGCGTTATTCACAGACGCTGCTGCGGCCGTGGGCAGCGCATCCACCATGCTCTGCCGCACGGGCGGCTGGTCCCGGCTTCATCTGAAACGTCTGCACAGCCCTAACACAGCCCAGGGCGGGAGGCTGGTTCTTACAGACACCTCTGAGGCTATGCTTACCTGAGCAGCTTAATTTTATGTATTTTTATGTCCCCATCCCCACTACCCTGGGGAAGTGCCCTGTGCCAGCTCTTCCCCAAAGAATGTCACAGCTCCTCAAACCCAGGCAAGGTCTCGCCATGGGACCAGGTCTCGCCATGGGACCAAGCTGCTATTGCTCTTCCTGTTCCCAATCTCCGTGAAATGAGCCTGATGCCCTTCTCTCATCCCAAGGCTGCACCACTTGTTGCTTTCTCGTTGCATTTCAGGCGCCCAATGCTTAAAATTGTATTTATTTTGCCTTTAAATGGACTTGAGGAGGGCCTCAAGCCCTTAGGTGAAGACACACTTGCCAGGGCAGAGACAGGCGACCATCTAGCTTGTGCAATGTGGTCAGCGAGGCAGTTTGTCCCCGCATCCGCTCAGGCAATGCAAAATGGGAAGGAAGCCATTCCCTAGGAGTAACCAGAAAACAAATGTGAAGTGGGCTGCATGGAAACCCCCAGGGCAAAGCAAAATAAGGAGCCATCGCGTATATGTGTGTCAACGCATAAAATACGCTGGCACGTAGCCCGCCTTTAAGGGGAGATCCCTCCGTTTTTATTGCCCTCTCTTGCAGCTGGACATTCAAATGCCGGGACGTTTCTTGGCTGCAAGGGATGGGAAATGGCTGGGGCTGGGCCGCAGCACAACGCAGTGCTGGGAGGGCTGTGGAACTTAATTAACCCGCTCAGCATTTTTGCTTGCCTTGATCCACACAGTATACAGGCCTACAATGCTTTTATTGTACAGAAAACAAAGCTCTTGTGCTCAAGTGTAGCAGCTACAGTATCATGGTCTTGCCTTTACTGGAGGTTTCTCAAGTGATTTAAGTCATCCCTGTCTCTGGTGATAAATAGTTCTCAGGGTGAAGAGAAATCTTTCTCTTTTTTTTTTTTTTTCTCTCTTTTCTTATCCTTCTGCTTAATCTGCAGCCAGAAGAAAAGAGGTGTTTGCATGCAGGGCCAAGTTATCAACATCTTTTTGGGGTAGCAGCCCTGGTGGTATTTCCAGCATTAATCCAGTTGCAATTTTTCCAGGTTTTGGGTGGCATGCTTGGCTGTTGGTCCTGTCCCCATTCCCAGCTGTGGCAGGGACCTTGCCTCCCTGCCTGCCCAGCTTTTCCAGGGAGCTGGGGCTGCTTTGAACGATGGATTTGAGAGCCCCCAATCTACATGGCCCTACACAATGCATGAGATACGGGTTTGAGCCTCCAGGAGGAGGTTTGCTGGCTTATATCGCTCCTTAAAAGTAGCTCGGCCACAGCTGCATCTCATCAGTGTGGGGCTTGGGATGTGCAGCCCTCTTTTATGTGGGGTCATTAATTCACTCCCATCAGCGAAGCACTTTGAAGATGAGATGTGCTACATGAGTGCTAAGGATTACTGGGCTTATGTCTCTTGCCTCCAGGTCCCTGTGTTAGAGGTGCAAGAGCTGAAGGCAGGGCTGGGACACCCCACGCTCTGCCTGCTGCCCTGCCTCTGGCAGCGTGGGCAGCCCTTTCCGAAGGTTTGGAAAGGATTTGCATGCAAGCTCTTTCCAAAACCCCCAAATTGGGCTGCAAGCCGGGGTTTCAGCCCCGCTCAGGGGGAGTGCAGGGCACACAGCACCTGGCAGGATCAGGCCCTGCTTATCTCCTTTCCCCCTCCCCAGCTCCACTTCAGCAATAACCTACTTTCTTGCTTTGCGAAAAGAACATCTTGGATTACGTCGCTGCAAATGAAAGGTTTCAGTCATGGTATCAGATGAGCTGCAGGTAAGCAGCGGGTTTAATGTCAGCTTTTTTGGCAGCTGCTTTATTCCCTCTCCGCTTTGCACAAACAAGCCATCTTTGTGTGGAAGTTCATTTTCCTTTTTAGCCACAGCATTTGTCAACATGGCTTCCCAATAATCCTCTCCACACAGATAAAGGCGAGCCGGCAGCCAAACCAGATCCCTCGCCTCGAGGCTAAAAACCAGCCTACTGCCCACTCCAAAACCGCAGCCGGTTCATTAAAGGACTCTTCCTCTCTACCGCAACCCCCCTGCCACCAGAGAGAAGGGCAGAAGTTGTGCCCACGTGGATCCTAAATCCCAGGGTGACACTCAATCGGCCTTAACTCCTTCCTAATCGGCCCCGTGCAATTAAGGCGCGGGCATCAAAAACCCAGCGCCCGGAGGGTCTGGGATGGTGCAGTGCCGCTCTGTCCTCATTAGAAAAATTGGGGCATCATCCACCAAACTCCAGTCCAGGATATAAGGAGGGAAAGAGAGACTTCAAATCACTTTGGCCGTCTCTGTCCTTTACGCATTCATTCTCTTTTTGGCCTCACGGGGCTCTCAGACTAACGTATCTAAACATTATATCGCTCTATATTAAAAAAAGGAAAAGACAAAACCCTTCGGATCAAAGCCTGACATGGGCCTGTGGGTTGGCAGGACGGGACCCTGCCAAGGAACCGCACTGGCCCCAGTTTGGCCAGCAAAGGCAGGAGAAGGGGCTGGCTGTGCCAGGCGGAGCAGCACCCACCTCCGCAGCCCCACGGCTGGCTGCGACCCTTCAGTGCCTCAGGCCTCCCGGTTTGGAAGACTTTAACTTGCAGCCTCGCTAACGGCTTCATTTCTGCTAATTTGCACTATCCCACCTCCAGAAACACCACAAAACTCTCCAGCAATGCGAAGGCGGCGTGAGCTGAAATGCCTTCGCTGCCAAGCTAAATAGCATCAGGGCTCGTTCTACTGCGTGGAAATCTTTAAGGAATCAAACAGGTCGATGAATAACCCATTTAAAAAGAATCATAACAGAGGCACTGCATAATTGGATACAACACTGGCCTAAATTGATACATCAAGTGACAAACCCTAATGAAAAAACTATTAAAGGGACATGCAGGGCACAAGTTGGGTGCCATACAGTTTGAATCCTGGTGAGCAGGAGCAGCTCTGTCCATATACCCTTGCACCTGCACAGAAATGGTGCATGGTTTTAGGCAACCTGCACAGGCATCAATTTTTTTCCCCAGCGTGTAGCTTTTAAACCTCAGCAATGCTAAAATGTGCCATGGGCTCGCAGAGGACACATGCAGCCCGTGGGGTGAACCGCAGTCCGAACAGCTGGGGGTCCAGGTCCTTCTCATAATAAATTCCTCCCGGACAGTGTTTCAGGGGATTGCTAGGATTTGAGGAGAGAGGAGGCTGGCTGGAAGCGAGACAGGCTCCAGGTTTATCCTTGAAAGCCCCCGTGCTGCAGAGCCTGGGGCTGCGTTTGGCAGCCTGCCTGGGGGAAGATGTCGGCGGAAGATGAAGGCTGCCTTGTGCTGTACAGCTAAACTGGAGCTAAAGCTCCCTATTAACAATGCATGAAGCAGGCCAAAATCTGAACACCTTCCCGGGTGGGAGATGAAGCAAATGTTCAAAATAAAATAAGTCCTTCCTGTGCTCCTGGCTAGAAAGCAGCCGTGTTGGAGCTCTCCCATCGTGTGCCTGGCCCGCCTGATGGGAGAGCAGGGTGCTGAGCAAGGCTGTGCCACGCTTTTCAGCACGACGGAGACAAAAATCAGGTCAAAAATAACTGTATCCCAACGTCAGCAGCAGAGCCGAGAGGAACCAGAAGTCCTGAGCTGTTTCAAAATCGCATTAAATAATAGAGAAATGAATAAATTAGCTGAGCATCTATTTAGGTCAGCCCTCTCCGTTTCTCCCAGCCGCCTCCGTGTGCCTCCTCCCCGCAGCGATCAGCTGCTCCGCGCACGCTGTGCCTGTAGATCTGCTTGCTCCTTCCCCACAGTCAGGCTCTTGGGGAAGCACGGGTTGAGCGGGTATCACATCGGCTGCGCAGGTCCACCCCAGCCTCGGGAAGTGGCAGGCGAGCTTCCTTTTCTGTTACCGGGGCAAAAAGTATTCTGGAAAATCCCATTAAAGCAGCAAGCGTGGGCTGAGTGCACACGGCTGCTCCCTTCCTGCTGTTGTCCCCTACATGCAACCCTGCGCAGAGCCACGCGGTCCTGCTCAACGGGCTCGCAGCTGCCCAGGAGCTGTCTCCATGCTCTGCCTGCTCATCTGCTGCCAGCCCAGCACAGCCTCTGGGTAGCCCTGGGCATCGTTCAGCTATTTTCTGTGCCCAGCTTCCAGTCATGGCAGCACCTCCAACTTTGCAGACCATCCTTCCTCACCTTGCAGGTGCCCCAGGGTCAGTTTTGTGACCGCAGTCATCAGCTGGTGATTTGGGACATCCAGCCAGATCAACACAGAGGGGAATCGTTTTTTAAACCCCTAAGGTCCCCCCAAATCATTCAAATGCCTCCAGAAAAATGCAACTACCATGCAGTCCTCTAGATATGTATCTTTATTTACACATTTCCCAAGCCTGAAAAGCCCTCTTTGATGTCCAGAACATCTCATGGTTTTCAGCTATCAGCAATCTGGATAAACACTCACCAAGAAGGAATTTATCTGCATCAAGGGCTGCTCCATCTCAGCCCAGCTCCTGCATTGCCAAAACTTAAAGGAAACACAACTGATTGAGCTGGTCCTCCCCAACCCTGCAGGTAGCTGGAGAAGGTCTCCAGTGATGAACCCAGCCAGAAGAAGCATCCAGGGTGTAGGCAATGGAAAATGAGATGTTACTAAGTTTGGCCAGGCTTAGCTGGCTCCTCGTGGGTCCCAGCCTGTGAGTCACCAGTACGTGGGCCACCAGCACGGCCTCCCCTCTGGAGGAAGGAGCGGAGGTGGAAAAATAACAAGAGGAAACCAGTTGTTAGTAGTGCCAGCTCTGGGGAGAGTGGGAGGAGGTGGCAGGCCTGGAGGGAAAGGTCAGGGCTGCATTGCAAGCTGCTGCCTGATTTTATCTCCTGCCTCCGTGGCGGGAAGCTGCTTACAGGAACATACTTGTGGACGATGTGCAGAGCGTCTGGGCTGGTCTGAGGGATGGTCTGTGCAGGGGAACGAAAGCCTCTGAGGGCAGCCAGGAGTGATGGAGCTGCTGTAACTTGTTCTTCCTTTTGTTCGCAGTCCCTGCTCTCCCTCTCTTCTGATTGCTGCTCTAATTTCTGCTGGGCTAAGCTTGATTACCCCTGTTGAAAGCAACTTTTGGGCCAGTGCGAACATTGTAAAAGAACATAGGCTTTGCAGATGTGCATACTCACCTCCCCACTGTGGCTAAACACCAGTGCAAAACATTTGCTCCCTAATACCCTGCCCCATCGCAGCACTGATGCCCACCTGCAGGTAACTCAGAGACTCTCACTCTTGTTCTTTGTGCTGATCCTTGGTGACAGTGGTGGCAGGGGGAGAGTCAGACAACTAGATCATGAGCCAGTGACCCTATTCCTTGTCCAAAGCCAATGCAATGAAAATATTTCTGGGCAAAATAAAGGATTGCAGCTCTCCAGCCTCTTCCAGTGCTCCAACTCTTCTAACTGGTGCTAACTGGAGTACACCCAGTGGAGCACACAAGCCTCATTTACCATTCCTACGTCCTTGCCATCAGTCCAGGAGCACCTGTAGGGCTCCGCCACATCAGCTCCCCATCCCATAGGGATACCCGCGGCTGCGGATCAGCACTTCTGCTCCCCTATGCCTTGCAAGAACTCCTGCCCTCTTGAACCCTCCAGTCTGATGATTGCCACTGGTGGCCACTGCTTTATTCTTACCTCCTATTCCAAATGCACAGAGCCAGCTGCCTCCCCACTGGCAGACCGGCACTTTCTATAAGCAAACAGTATTTCTTCATGTCGCTAAGAAAATTACAACAGATTTCAGGGCAAAAAAGCCACAGCCAGGTAGGATGCCAGGCCAAGGGGGAAACTGCTGTGTGTCTTGCTGTTATTCCCTGGAGATGGCCCTTCTCTCTTACTGGGACCAGTGCTTCCACTTTGAGCCCAGAGTGGGATCTGTTATGCTCAGGCTCCCTCTAGTGCCTCCATGTCCTGGTGTCCCTGCTTCTCTGCGTGGCTTCTCCAGAGGTGTATTGGCCGTTTGTCCCTGGGGACTGTCCATCGTGCCCACTCTCCTCCAGCATCACAAGCTCGATCTTACAGCACAGCCAAGCCGTTTGCTGACAAGCTGGGAACAGCCCTAAAACTGCCCAAAAGTCACCACATCCCACCAATCCACCTCCTGGGGACCTGCCAGGTGCCTCAGCCCTGCCCCCGCTCCCTGAGGGAAAGGAGGGCGATGAAGGTGCCCGTATACTGCAAGATGCACTCCCTGATGCAGGCGCAACCCTGCACACTGCAGCTCCGTTTCAATGGTGCCTGTGGACAGTGAGGTGGGAAGGGTGATGAGCGGCAAGTGCCTGAGCTGCCCTGGGGTGGGCATCTTCTTCGTGAGCCAGCTAGGACAGCCAAAAGCATTGCTGCACTCTCCCTGCTGCCCGATATCTCTCCTAGACGGAGCAGCTTTTCAGGGCATCCCATAGTCCATGTCAAGTAAAGTCAGCTGAGCTCCTTCTAATCAACACATGAAACTGTTAGCACTGATTTCGTCCGGCGTGGAGGACACCGTGTAGCAGAGGCTGTCTGCGTACCAGGCCGTGGTGAGCAACGCTGTCACGCTCTGTCCAGCGTCCTGCATGAACACAGCCCTGCCTCTTTTTTACTCCCACGAAAACGGTGAGGAAATTCCCCAGTATCTTGGGAAATGACCAGCCTTGACAGCAGTTTGAGCCCTTCTTGTAAAACTTAGCCTGGCTCATCTCTGGCGTCAGCACCGCACTGGATAACCGACCGTGCCACAAACACTCTTGTTTCAGAAATCACTGTGCAGAGGTGAAGGCAGCCTTATATTCTCACTCAACACGGAGGTGCTCTTTGGTAGAACCACGAATCGAGGCAGTTACTGTACCTGTGGGTACAACAGCACGCTCGGCCAGGCTCCTTGGCAGAGCTGGTGCTGCGCCGAGTGAGCAGAGATACAGAGCAAGGAGGAATGCAGGGTCCCACTGCTGTTTCCCAGTCCCAGGGGGATGGCAGCAGGCCACTCGTGCTCCTGCCTGCTGAGAAAGACCTCCCAAACAGCTTCCCCAAGTCAAGTCATCCTCAGAAGAAATGCATTGGCGCAACAGTCCCCAGCCATCGCTGGCCTCTGAGCAAGAAGTGCCCAAGAGAGGTGGCTCGGGCACCCCGTGCTTCGTTCACCTTTCAGCATGAGCTGTGGCAGCTGCCTGAGTCCTGGGACATGTTGGGAGAATTTTCTTACACATAACATCTTCCTTAAATGTATATATCAGAATATGTAATATCAGAACACCTCCAAAATACTGCATCGGATGTCAGCAAAACTCTGCCCATATCCCTTTTGGGGTGGATCGCAGTGGTTCCTAGGAAATTAGTGATGTTTTTCTGATTTATACCCGTGGAGCACTTGGCCCAGGGCGCCAAGCTTCTCTGAGTCACTGACATTACTAAAAGGGGCATTTACAGGAATTCATTACCCCAAGTCCAAATGTCAGCTTGGAGGATGCAAGATTAGAGGAGTCTGCTGAAATGTGGCACCAGCATGAAAGCTGTGACAAACCTAACGGAGATCAATCAGCATAAATGTGTGTGATGCAAGGACATAGACTGAGATAATGTAATTGTCAAAGGCACTGTGAGTATTTTATTTTAACCTATGATTTTTCCATAATTGTTTTGCAGCTGGAATGATTACCATCCTATTTAATGAGCATAGCTCCTTTAATAGATGGCACTTGGGCTAACATGCACTAATTAAGTCTGTAATCACTAGAAGTATGATTGAAGGTTTCCAACTGGCCAATCGTTCTCTGTAACACCATAATTAGAGACATTGCAGCTCAGCAGAGCACAGGAATCGGAGCACAGAAGAAAGTCACCCAATGCTGTACATGGGTCTTGATCTTGCCTTGGATCACCCTTTTTATCTGCTATTCTACATTGGTTCGCAGTGGTTTATAAACTACCGTGAATATATTACACTCAGCCCCGAAACTGAATGCACTTCCACACTTTCATTTTAACAATTTGGCTTATGGGTCTTGTATATCACCTGGGCATTAAGCACAGCATCTCTAATCCCTACCTGTCCGACTGCTCATCTCATGTGGCACCAGCAGCAGCTGTGAAAGACTCCCAGGGAGTTCTGACAGCAAGATACTGAAAGAACTTGAAAAAAATAGCTGAAACCATAAAATAAACCCTTCTCTTTCTTCCTATGAAGAAAGGCTCAGAAATGAGTGAAAAATATAAAGATTTTTCATAATCTAATGGCCAAGATAAGGGGACCTGGCAACATATTTCCTTCTGCCTTCTGCAATGCAGTGGAGGTGAATATGCCTCTGGGATTTGATTTTGTCTTCCACTGAGCTTGGCTCTTTGGGTTAGCAGGAAGTCAGGCTTTCTTTCTGCTGTTGGCTGTGATTAGCTGGCCACAGTGATGTCCGAATATTTTCAGACTGCAGCTCACTACAGTGGAAAGAATTTTAAAAAAACAGAGTTTAAAAAAAAAGAAGTTTGTGTATCAAGAAGGACTTTCTGGAGAACCTCATATTCCAGCTGCAAAATGCCAGTAAAAGAGTATTACTATTTTCATCTATTTTTACACTATTTGCTAATAACAGCTGCCCAGAATGAAAAAAAAAATTAAGCCAAATACATTTTGCAACTTAGGTCTTGCTGCAAATAAGAGAAATACTGAAATTAAATGGTATTAGCTTTCTTTTTCCTGCCTATTTTAATTTCAGTTTCATCAGCATTACCTGTCTATCAAGGATAATTTATTTTTCCCCTTTTTTGTAATAGGATGAGCTTGTTTGCAGGTATCTGCACTTGAGGCAGAGTAGCTAATTGCTCTGCAAGCTATCAGTCACTGAAACAAAATGTCTGGTTCTCTATCCAGTGTACTGGTCCAGGGGCTTTGGTCTCTGAGCTATTTTTCCCTATCTAGATTTTTACAGGCAATTCACTCGTACCTCTCATCTTAAAATAAAGGCAATGCCATGAAAAGATGGCAGTATTTTTCCATTCTACCATGATGCAGAAAGGCCTGGGCCTTTTTCACTCATTTTTCAAAGGTTCACAGTTGAAAGTACAGCAGTCCTGGACCGAAACGCTGCAGTTCATCCACAGATACAACCTAACAGGCTTGGGCGAGCTTGGCCTTTGGTTCCCCTTTCACACTTCCCCATGGGACACACCTCAATCCATAACCACAAATGCCTCCCCACGCCGTCGCCGCTAGCAGCCCCGCAGCCAGCCATCCGCAGCGGCGCGGCCGGGGCTCCCTGATGGCTGTATCACAAACCTTCCTGCGTTTGAGGTAGCAGGACCTACTGTGAGACTTAATTCTAACCCTCGGCCTTTGTCAGCCGGATCCACAACCCTCCAGCTGGGCTACCATGCCAGCAACGCCTGGTCTTGCTGGCATCGAAGCAAAATGGCCGTAGCGCCCTGGCTTGGTTGGCACTTTTGCAAAGCAGGTGCACTGTGGATAGACATGGCTTCCTTTGCCCATCTTACTCATCATTTTAGTGTCTTTCAGATACTAAAGTATGTAAGTCTTGGTCTGTATATTTTGCAGTAGTGAGACTTTAAACTTGCAGGCTGGCATGGCACAGTTGGACACAGCATGAAACCCCCCTGTACCATGCTGTGTCTTTGCCACAGCTCCAGATATGATGGGCCCAGGACGCGGCGGGTTTTTGGGGGTCATCGAAGTGGCACAGCCAAAGCTGCAAATTGTCACGGTTTGAAAATGAACGGAGCTGTTTGCAGCCTTACTAAAAGGGCCCGTGTTCCACACAAATAAAAATGAACAGTGTTTAATGAATCTGCTGTGAAGAAAAGATTGTGTGTGTGATATCATTGCCCCGAGCATGGCGCGCATAGCTGAACGTGCAGATAAAGAGCGCCCAAATTCAGACAGGCATGGGCTGAGGCCCCTCGCCTCCCGCGATCTGGCAGCGCCACCGAGCGCAATGGTGGCCTCGGATCTCAGACGCCACTCGCCATGTTGCCGGGAGGACCGTGTTGTTGGGGGACCGTGTTGTTGGGGGAACTGTGTCGCTAAGGGACCGCGGTCACCCCGTCGCTGGGGCTCGGGTGTTGAGGGCTCCTGTTGCTGCGGGTGTCTCCCCGCGCACGGGGCCGAGGCGGGAGGGACCCGCAGCCGCCGGGGCTGGTGCAAGGGGCGGCACAGAGCGGCGGTGCAGGAAGCTTCCCACTGGGAGGTTGCCGGGCGGAACCTCCCCGCTGGCGGCGCCTGTTGCGCACCGGAGCGGCGAAGGGTTCCGGTCCGTTGCCCCATTTCCCAGCAGCCCTTGCGGGGCCCCTTTCTCTTCCTGCGCGGCGGCGGTGGTGAGTGTTTCTCCGCGCAATCCGGCTCCATCCGCGCTCTGGGGACGGTGGCCGGCGGTTCCTTGGGTCGAGCCCGAGCCCACCCCACCGGGCTGAGTGGGGCCGTAGGCCGAGCCTGGGGCTGTCGTGGGCCGTGGTGGCGGGAGAGGGGCGGGAGCCCGGGGCCCTCGGGGTCGGTATCGCGGCCGGTCGTGGCGGGAGAACCCCGAGGAGACTTTGGGTGGGGGAGCCGGGGCGTGCTTCGCCAGCCCTCCCCGGCTGAGGGGTGTCTCTTTCTCCCGCAGGCGCTACCATGGCCAAGTCGAAGAACCACACCACGCACAACCAATGTAAGCTGGGCTCGGCGTCCTGCGCCGCGGGGCCGGTGCGGGGCGTGGGCGGCTTGGGGCCTCAGGAGGAGGCGGGGAGGGGTGGTGTCGCTTGAGGGGGCCCAGGGCTGCGCTCCGCAGAGAGGTTTCAACCGGCTGCTGTGACCTTCTCAGTTACAGTAGTGGTACGGAGAGATTAAATGGTGTGTTTAATGAAGAGAAAGCTCTGCAGGAATCGGGACTTGTTTGGGTGCAGTATAAAAATAATACATAACCAGAAAAAAGGCAAGTTTTGTATGTTTGAACTAAGTACATTACTGAATGGCATTCAGCCTGTGATACTTTGCTGTCCAAAGATGACCACAGTGATCTTGATCCTTGTGTGGGGTTTTTTCGTCAATGCTATAAGTTAGCAGAGTTCATGAGTAGGTTCTGCTTGATCTTGCGCAGTGAGTGATGGTGCCCTTTGATACTAAACACAAGCGCTTGAACTTCTTAGTGACTGAGACCTGTTACCGTGTTAGTCATGTTGCCATTGGTATATTGTTAGTTAATGAGCCTGAAATCTTTGTATTAGAAACTCCTACAGTGCCAAGAGCACAGCATGCGGAGGGATGAGAATAGAGATGCTTTCTTAATTTGTGTTTAGTTTGGATAGGAAGGGTTAGAAAACTAATCCACATAGTTTTGGTAGGGTCAGCTGGACTTAAAGGAAAGCTGATGCAGCAATTTAATAATGGCAAAACTGGTAATTTAAATTATTTTCTGGTCTTCCACATAGCCCGTAAGTGGCACAGAAATGGCATCAAGAAACCCAGATCCCATAGATACGAATCTCTCAAAGGGGTGAGTATTTCTATTGATATTCCCAGGCTGCTAAGCCATTGAGGCTTAACCATGAAAAAAATCCAGTATTTGTATTATTTTGACTGACATTTTTTGCAGACAGGGGCTTGTGTTTCAGGTAGTCAGAACAACCGTGGGTTTCTGTTTCATTTTTTGCTTACCTGCAGCTGTTTTCTAACCCACATGAAATCCCCCCTTGTATGTCTGTAAAACTGCTTTTTAGTTGTTGGCCAATTTTGTCTTTGTCCTGCTCACGTGGGTGTCACCGCTGCTTCCAGTGAAACAAACACCTGTCAGTTGGATAGCTCTTCTCCCTTTTGAGTCCTGCTGTGTCTCCTACATCTCTGTACCATTCAATATTATTTTAGTATCTGCTAATCCAGAGAATTTCACTCAGAAGATGAGCGGAATTGGCGTTTCTGAAAATGACACCATTTTGCTGTTTCTGGGATTAGACAAGTGATATAACAGGATCTTTTTCCACACTTGAAAGTGAAAACAGGACATTTTGACTTTGGGGAAGGTTGTGATTCTGTTTGCTTTTTAGATGTGATTATCGGCTTTTTGGATGTGACATAAAGCTTGTCTTCTCTATAGCTCAGTGAGGGTTCAGTCCTGCCCCCTCCTGCAGGTAGTCCAGCAGTCTCTGAGTCTGTCTCCTTGCACCAAGTGCGTTTGAATTAAGATGACAAAATCCTGATACTCAATGTGTGCCAGTTAAAATGCTGTTTACAGTAAAATAGCAAACGTTTCTCAGTGGGATAGTAGCTGATGGTTCTGAGAATTGGTCCTAGCTGTGACCCGATGTGTTAGCCAGCTGTTCGCTGGCAAAAACTGTGGAGCTACTCTTCTCTCTGCTGGTGTTGTTTTCCTTCAATATAAAAAGGAGGGGCTTGAGCAAGTGACATTGGTCTTTGCCCAAGGATTACATGTATATGTGCTTACCTGCCGGGGTTGGTTTGTGGTACTTCGGATCCAGAATGTATTGTGTCATGGAAGTGAAATTTGTCTTGTTTACAGCTTTACCCAAGTTCTCCTTTCTGTATGTTTATTGCCGGGATTTTCTGTTTGTTCGTTTGCTTATGGAAATTAAGGAAAATAGCTAGTTAAAGGATGGTTACAGATGGCTAAAATAATTTTGTTGATGTAATAAATCATAAAAAAATATCTGAAGTAATCACAGCCAGCATTTGTGAGTAATTGGAACAGTCTGGAGCTATATATGGTTTTACATATGACCCTTCTACAACATGGCTTTTTTTTCCTTGTTTTTATAGGTCGATCCCAAGTTTCTGAGGAACATGAGATTTGCAAAGAAACACAACAAAAAGGGGCTGAAAAAGATGCAGGCCAACAATGCCAAGCAGGCTGCTCAGCAGAAAAAGGACTGACGTGGTTTAAGACAAAAGAACCGGTTTTCCTATTGGCATGCATGTTACAGCATTTTTGTAAAAAATAAAATTGGGTGTAACGAAGTCTTCACTTCCTGAATTTGAGGAGGACCCTCCCAAAGTCTTGAGTTGTATTTTTTTAGATGCCAGTTGTGCATCAAACCTGCGTGTAGTGACCAGCGTGTGTTTCTGTTCCGTGGCAGATAAGACAGCCAGAGCTGTGGAGAGGTTTTGTGTTAATACTGTCAGCTTCCGCACGCAGAAAATAAAACAGCTGTTCCCTCCTCAGTGCTGTTCTACTGTAATCATTGGTACAGGTCACGAGCACTTAGTAGTTCAAAGTCTGTTTTCAAGTTGTGAAACGGTTATTGAGTGAAACTTTAAAAATTTCAACAGGAAACAATGTGTTTCCTTTCGTGCAAATTGAAGCCAGTTTTTCCTGGACTCTTAGGTGACAGTATTCATTACAGGTAAAATTATTTTTGATACTGGCATTCATGTTCAGAGTTCTCGCATACCACAATTTCAGTGATAGTCCCTAGTGCTGTTACAGGAAGATGAGATTTCCAAGGGCTGTTACGTGTCTGCTGCTTTTGCTGTTCAGGTAAGGAAGTTACAGCCACAGAAATCCTGAAAAATGGAAGGGTTCCGAGTGCTAGTTATGGTGTTAGAGATCATAGCAATTGGTGTTAGAAGTGGTGCATGTTGTACTCCGAAATAACTTGAAAGTATTGAAGTGTTAATGGGGCTTCCATGGGTATGTGTAAGGTTATAGCATTATATAAAATATCCATACTTTTACTGTATTTTAGTGGAGGTCTTTCATTCTAGTAACAAAAAAATTACCTACCCGATGAAATGTGCTGACTGGTGAGATCAGGGGAGTAGCATTCAGAAGCCCGAGAGATGCTGTGACAGGGTTTTGTTACTGCTGTCCTTCTAAGAGAGGGCTTCACTCTCCTGGTTCCACCAGCCAGCAAAGCTGGTTCAAGAGGTGCTTTTTTTATTACTGAAATGAGCCAGCTGTTAAAATGCAATTAACTGTTCTTGAAACTGCAATTCCAACGCTTGTCCACCCGGTGGTGTAAATCCATGGATAGACACATGGGCTGGAAGTTTGCAAGTATCTTCTGACTTTGCAGTAGCAGTGAAACACCAGCTGTATTAAAAAAAAAAAATTTCCACTGAAACACCCAATGACTGTAACAGATTATTTTTTTAAAATAGCTTAGCCAATTACCAAAATGCAATGTTATTTTGAAACAAAGTAAATATTTTTAATTCATTATGGCTTGAACTCAAAAGTCTTTTCCCAGTTAATTTAATTCTTTAATTGTTTTTGACTGATGAAAAATACCACCAGCCCTAAACCAAGCAATATTAAGAAATATACTAGCTTAAAACTCAGGACTTGAGGGCTTTTAAAGTCTGAGGGAAGTCTGCAACTCTCAGCTGTCTGATTCCTGCCATGTGCATCTCTTGGACTGTTGTGGAGGCTGACATTTGTCAGCTGGAAGAACGTAATTGCTGTGTGAGAGCAGAGTGCTGGGAAAGAGTGTACAGTCACAGGGTTCATATCGCCAGGTAGAATCTGCTAAATAGTCAAGACAGAAAGATTGTCTGGTCCCCGCAGTCCTTGGGTACACAGTCAACTGGTGGCAGGTTCCTCATGATGTTAATCTGCCCTAGAGAGATTTTTGGCAAGTGGTAGGTCACCAGGAGACAGATGCACAGCACTTAAATCCCACTGGCCTTGGTGGCACCTGAGTGCCGGTGGGTATCGGAGGTCTTGAGCTGTGTGTTTGGTGCCTGCCCTGCTTGAGCGAGTTTGTCTACAAAGGCAAGATTGTGTAGCTGTGGTGCAGGTTAGCATGCACATCTCGGCCACTCGCCCAGCGCTGCCCGGCAGCCCTTGCCAGGGCTGGCAGAGAGACCTAGCCTGGGGAGATGGCCCCTTGGGTTGCTGCTGGTGTTGGGGGGTGGCAGAGTGGCTGGTCCAGCTATATGAGCGAAGGTCAGTCTGCTGCAGATGTGTGTTGTGACAAGAGTGAAAGAAAAAGCCTCTGAACAGAGGGCTTTGTATTGCTGCACCTTCACCTGTGTGTCTGCAGGTCTCCAACCTGTTTTAAGTTCTGCATTTTAAATCTAGCACTAAGGCTTTTCCGTCTAAGAAGGGGGATTTAATCTCTAAACCCAGAGTGCTTGTGTTGTGAGAGTAGCTCACCAGCAGGATGCGGTTTGAAGAGAGAGATGCAAAGGTTGGGCTGAGAAAAGGGTGTTGGCACGTTAATGAGAAGCAGAGAGGAAGATCTGGGCTTGTGGCTCCAGGCAGCTCCCCCCAGGCCTGCCATCAGAAGCAGCCTTTTCATCTCGCTGCCCTTCACGCTGTCCTTCAGTGGGACAGCTTCCCAAATATGGGCTTGCTGACTTTCTGACCGAAATAGCGGCTGCGTGACAAAATGCAGCACCGAGGAACGTAATCTTAATCCAGGCATCATTGTGTAGCAAGAGACAGGAATTTTGTGAGCTTCCAGAGCAGCTTGGTGTCAGGTTTGTTGTTGTCTGCTCCCTGTACGCATGGTGGTCCCACAGGACTCTCCCCAGACACTGGCTGAGTGACAGCTCAGTCTACAACTACCCTCCTTTTTGTAGAGGTTGCCCAAGCCAAGAAGGGAAACCTGTGAAGGGGAGTCTGTACTGACGTGGCCTTGGGGGTCTTCATCCTCTTTGACTTGTGAAATCATTTAAGATCTGTGTCTTCATTTCTGCTGGTTGAAGGAAGCTGAAGGTCTTTTTTTGGGAGGATTGCGAATACAGAGCCCAGGAGATGGAACTGGCAGCTGTGGCCCACTTGAAACTACTCCCATTATGTAAAGCTGTGTCATCTTTGACATTTTAAAAACTTCAAAAATCTTATAATTAAGTCCTTGGTATCCTGCAGGAAGCCAATGAGCTTGAGGGCGTCTCTGTACTGCTGTACATCAGGTTATGCATTTCGTGCTTGCTGCTGCTGTATGTTGTACTTGCTGCAGGTGATTTCACCCCTTTGCAATTAGGAGGACTTGGTATCAAGTTCCAGTTTGGCTCCCTTTTTCCCTTTGAGAAAAAAAAAAAAAATTGGGAGCAAAGGGTATGTAATCAAACACTGAGTCAGCTCATTTGGCAAAGGTGAGCCATCATGCTGAAAGCCAAGAGCAGAGAACTGGGGAGGAGAAATCGAAGCACTGGGAAACATTCTGATGGGGCAGAGTATTCACTGGGGACATTGATGTTCACAGTGAAAATGAAAAGTAGGGATGGATAAGTGTTGCTCCTTCCCCCTTTACCGCCTTTCAGTAGTGTGTTAAAGCAAAAAGCAGTGAACAGAGCACGAGTTCTGCTTTGCCCAAGTTTCAAGGCTGTTGTAGGTGTTTCTATGCGACAGCGGCTTTGGCATGGTGAAATGTTTATTAGACGTACCTTAGCTCACGTTGTACTGCTGCTGCCCTGGTGGCAGATGTACGAGTGTAGGCGAGCTGCAGAGGTTTCATTGGGGGGGTGTACAAAATGCCCTCCGATCTTCCTCACTTAGTCCACACAGCAAAGTTTCACTAAAGGCCACAGAGGGGCCTCAAACGTGCCGGAAAATCTGCAAACCAGGTCGGGAGTTAAATCTACTGCTAGCGAAAACAAGCAGAAGAAATGGCCTGGGAACTGTGGCTGTGTCTGGTGGCTGCTGTCACCTGCCAGCACAGCTCCTGTCTCAGCCGGGGGGTTAAGAGCACACACATCTGGGGACTGTTTTGGAGAATGGTAAATGACTTTTTGCCTGTTTTAAAAAAAAAAAAATGATATTTTGATGACATTTAAAAATTTTTTTTTACTTTTTCAAGCAGAGCTTAGGGATGCGTCACGTTCCTTAAAGGCTTCTGGCACCAAAACTTCACTACACTTGCAGGGAAAACTGCAAATTTGCCTGGAGTTGTGTAGATACATGGACTCCTCTGGGTGGTTTTCATTCATCATTAGCGCAACTCCAGGCACATCCCCTCTGTGGAGGTTTCAACCAGGCTGACCCTGTACTGGTTACTGGTTTTTCAGATGTCTAACCCGTTCGCTGGCTTGTCATGTTGCGTTACATTCCTCATGCAGTTGTTCCCGTGTTTTAGCCAACAGTGAAATCCACCCGCAGCGCCCCACCCCGCGGCATTTGCTGTCTAACTCTTGGAGCACAGTCAGTGTGTTAAGACAAATTGGTCTTGCAGCAGTTTTTCTGACTTCATGCAGAGCGTGCTGACCTGCTGGCTCCTCTGGTCTACGGACTGAAAAAACCCAGAGAGTCCTGGGTGTGTCTGCTTTTCTAGGGACAAGTTTCAGCTGCTACAAGAGCTTGGTCCTCTCTCCAGCCACCACCTTCCCTGTTTTACTCTCAGTTCAACAGCACAGGCAGCAGCGAGCCGTGACTTTGCTGGCTGCCTGTTTTTTTCTAAGGGGGAAGAGGTGAGACATACGGTCAGGTGGTTCTTCACAGCCATCCTTTTCCTTGGGGAAAGCAAGTGTCCATGTCTCCCCCAAGCCACCAAGTTGGCTGAAGGGAGGAGGCTAAGCTGGGAAAGATCCTTATTTCTTCTCTTCTTCACTTTTTAGTGAGCCGAAGCCTGTCAGAAAACAGTGAATATCTTGGAGATGTTCTCGTTGGACGTTTGGATCTGGTCAGCACAGAGGAAGGTAACGGGGCTGTCTGGGATGCCTGCTGAGATGTGATGTGAGTGTGTGGGTTGCCCGTGAGCTGGATGGCTGTGGTTGTGGGGAGAGCTGGCGTCACCTTAGCTCGTGGCCAAAGCCCGGGTATTTGCACGTCCGTGGAGGTTTCCAGGCCTGGGGTAAAACATTCCTGCTGTGTCCTCAGAAGCAGGTCTCAGTGGGACTTGTAAAATAACTTCTGTTGCTATGCTGGGGAGGTGGAAAATTACGATTTTTTTTTTTCCATCTCTAGGCTATGGATCCCTTGGAGACAGAAGATGGTAACACTCGGCAGCATTTCCTACCATGGCATTGTTCAACCAAACACGAGTGCACGTGCACTTCTGCTGACTCAACAGGAGCCATGGCACTGAGGGCTTGGGACCCTCAGGGACACCCCTCCATGCTGGTTCTTCAGATGTTTGCATTAAGGTGTTCCCAAAATACCATGGGTTTTAAGGAAAATTAGCTGCTGTGGCTGACAGGGGCTCATTTCCTTGATTTCCGTGATATTACAAGCCCCAAATGGTTGGACAAAACGTTTGGTGCTCGTCATCCAGAGGAAAGACACAGCCATGTCCTTCCGAACAACCGACAACCCCTCCCACGCCAGCTTTCACCTCAAGCCTGTTCCGTCTGCATTACAATATTTCAGTGCTGCTACACATCAGAGCACGTGTCACGTCAAATACAGCTGCTCAGGGTGTTGCAAAAAGCCCCAAAAACTGGTTTGGGAGGAAAAGCCGCAGGATGGTGCAGCGGGCACAGGGGCGCTGGCATGGCGGCACGCTCGCCCAGAGTGGAGGGCAGCGCCACGGGGACTTGCACCAGCCTGGTCTCGCGCCTTGCCCTGCCAATGTTTATTTTGCTTGGGTAAACGTTTGATTTTAGCAACATGACTGCAATGTGTGAGCTGTGCTGGGGCTGTAATTCGATGGGAGGAGGCAGCTATGTGCAAGGGAGGGCTGCTAATGCCACAGGAATGCTGCGCTTCCTTGGGATGAGAGAAGATGGCGCCCGGGGCCTTTGGGGACAGCACGGCTGGTCCTCCCTGGCCCTGCTGTAACTCCATGCCTGGGGGCCCAGACCCAAAGCGGGGTCGTGCCTTTCTCAGGGCCCCTGCAGCCCAAAGGGATGTGATTTCTGAGGGAAAATCGGGTGTCTCAGTTATTGCAGTGAGGCTCCCACCCGGGACTGCTGGAGGACCATGAGGAACTGCAGGGCTGCTGCTGCCTGCCTCCCTCCTGGCTGGACGAGAGGGGAAGGAAGCACCCAGTCTGGCTTAGGAACAGCTTTTATCCATGTTTCCGAAGAAAATAGCAGTCGTCCTTCTGTATGTGCTGCAGAGTGTCCGTCAGGATGGCAGGGTGTCCCTTCAGGACAACTGGGACAGGAGCGGGGAGGAGGAGGAGTGTCCCTCACCCAGGCATTTTGGTGGGTGATGGCATAAGTGATTGTTAATTCTCATTTCGTTGCTAAAATGCTGACGATGCTCCAGTTACACCAGCACCAGCTCCCACTGACCTCACCATGGTGGGGGTGAGGAGATGCAACATGGCAGCCCCCCACCAAGCACCTGTGGCCCTGTTTGTGGGGGGGTTGCCCCCAGGCTGGTGGCAAAATACCTCCTTGGAGGCTTTAAGCTCGAGCTGTGGTGTCACTTTCATAGTTGTGGCTCATGGGTGCTCAATGTGGCCCCAGGGAGCGACCGCCATTAGTCATGAGTACATGACTGAGGTGAAGCTGTTGCTAAACCTCCAAAGAATGACCATCTGAGGCACTCAGTATTGACACGTTTTATTTTCCCATGGCCACCCTTCTCAGCGCTCGGTCTTCATGCTGGTAGCCAGGGGACTTAGCCAAGGAGATGAGAAGCAGAGCTGGAGGGGTTTAGGAGATTTAGGCTGTCGATCTTGTCTCAGATTTATTCAACTCCCTTCATAAACTCCAGGAACTCTGCCAAGGGGAAGACATTGGAGAGAAGGGGTGTAAGGTGGGACTGAAGTGCCCTTGCAGCTGCCAAGCATGCTTTTGGCAGCTTTCCCCAGCCCTGTCTCCTTTTCTACCTCCCCCGATGAGCCAGAGGCCGAGGGGGAACGGCTACTGCTCTTCTGGCCATGGCGAGGACTCCTTGTGACTCCTGCTGGAAATGTCACTGGAGCCCAGCATCACCCTCGGCTGCCACCAAAACGCTGGAGGTGAGCACCTGGGGAGGGATGTAGCCACTAGCTCAGCTCGGAAATGGTCTGGGGGTTGTTTCAGCAGCATCGCGTTCAAAGGAACAGCCTTTTGGAGCTGCTGTTTGTGTTCAGGGAGCAGGAGGGGACGGGCACGTCTCTGGTGAAAAGCAGGTTGGTTTGCTTCAGTGCAGGCTGGCTTTTGCAGCATGGGGAGCGTTAAGGGAGCCCCAGGTTCTTGCTGCTGTTTCATGAGCATAAGAAACACCCCATCCCCGCACAAACACTGTCTGCGGTCAGGCATATTGCCCAACACTGCCTCAATGACCTTATGCCCATCTCTACAGGCAACCGGGAGTTGCCCAGGGAATGCTTGAGGGCTCACGACCAAACTGCGTGCCAGAAAGACTCCTACCATCATAGTCAATCCTGCCATCGTTGTTTTTATCCCCATCTTTCATCAGTTCTTCTATGTCGTCCTCGGTGATGGTCTCACCGGTCGCCTGCAGCATGATCTTCAGCTCCTCGAGGTCGATGTAGCCATCAGCGTTTCTGTGTGAGGACAGAAGAGCTCAGGAGCGGACCGACACGCTGGCGAGGGGGAGCCGGGGCGGCTGCACCACTCCCGCCACCCCGCTATACTGCAGTCACGGCTCTTACTTGTCAAACATCCTGAAGAGATCTGAGAGTTCCTCTTCGGTTTTCCCTTTGCTGTCATCTTTCATACACCGGACCATCATAACGAGGAACTCATCAAAGTCTACAGTGCCGCTGCCTGCAGGCGGAATAAACACCATCAGCTGGTGCTGTGGTGGGTGGACGGGCAACACTACACGAGAAATCACACTTCCCTTTAGTAACCAAGGAGCAAAACTCAGGAGGGCACCCCTGCAGCAAAAGGCAGCTTTCAGGACGCTGGTGTAAGTGACTGAGGCCATAGACTGACTTAATCACTGAATTTTTACCTTTTGCAATCATTTTGCCAAGGCAAAAGGAACCGAAAATCCTACTGGAAGCACCAATGAATGGAAATTCCATTCCTGCTATGGAGATATGTGTCCATCTCATCTAGGTAGTAATAAAAGCTCCGGAATGCAATTATTCATGGAGTGTATGTTTGCACTAGCACTACAGCTATTTCCCATTTTTTGCCTAATTTTTAACTGCTTTTTTATTTTATGATTACCTAGTATGAAATTTCTGCCCAACCTGCACACAGTGGATTTTGTTCTGTGTGATCATTGATACACTGATTTAATTGAGATTGACTTATTTATATATATATGTGTGTGTGTACACTTGAGCAGTGAAAGACCTTCCTGCTGATAGAAACTTGTAATTGTGGCATTTCTGAAATGGCAGTTGCTACATTCAGCCTATATTTTGTTTTTTAAATGGGTCTGTGCAATTTCAGAGTACCCATAATCCCCCAAAATCAGCTCAAGCAGTCTGGTCATTATAGGAATAATTTTTATAGTTTCTCTTCACCTGGAAGTTTCCTAAAAGAACCACGCTGAAGTTCGGTGCATGTTTAGTGTCCTTCAAAACCACAGCACTGCAGGTTGCTCCCCACAGGCTGTGGCCATCCCCAGCACGGATTCTGCCCATGCTGTGCAGATGCTGAGCGCTCCCAACCCGCACCGTGCCTCCCACGCCTGCGGACATGGGGAGAGTTCTAGTGAGAGCAGAAGGAACCCAGATCTCCTACCATCCTCATCCACCTCGTCTATCATCTCCTGCAGCTCCTCAGGGGTCGGGTTCTGCCCCAGCATCCGCATCACCTTCCCCAGCTCCTTGGTGCTGATGCAGCCATCCTCTGCCCCCAGCACGAAGATGTCAAAGGCAGCCTTGAACTCTGGGGAGAGAGGGGAGAGGAGTTGTGGGGGTCTTGCCCTGCACCTTGACCCTGCAGGCGGGCAGCTCTGGGGCAGGGGGCTCATCCCAGGCACAGCCTCCCCTCCACATGCACCCCAGCTCTGCCCAGCCATGGCATGGTGGGGACACCCGGGCACATGCACAGGAACTCCCTTTCTTGAAATGCTGGTGGATCAAAATGCCTGCGTTATGCCCTGCTTTGGCCACTCTGGCCAAAGCATTTTCTGAGGTGTAATTGCTCAGGCAGGCTGGGCTGCCGGCGGGGAGCTCGTCTTTAGGCTGCAATGTCAGGTTAAAAATGCACATACCATTTTTTTGCTCTTCTGTCAGCTGCTCAACCTGTAAGGAAAATGCAGAGACCAAGTAATTTTTCTTCCTCAGCATCACTAATGGTTAAAAGGTAACGTTATTTGTTCAACAGCCTTTGCAAAGGTCAACCAAGCCTCACAACAGTCACCCTCATGGACTATGGGATGTACAACCTGTGGGGTTTTGACATCGCAACTTTTTGTAGTTGAAGAGATTCTTCCCTTAAAAAAAAATACTCCCAATTCCTTTGAAGTAAGCATCGCTTCTCTAGAGTGGCAACGTCTGCTACGTGGCAGAAGTAGCCTTTGCACAAGCAGGGGAGACCCGCTGGGAAAAGCATTTGTCAACCATTTAGGGATGACTTCTTGTTGCTGGTGGGCTTCACAGTGGGATGGCTGCGCCGCTGAGGGCTGCCCGTGCGTGGGCTGAGGCCAGGACAGCGGTGGGACATGCTGGGGAGGTCCCTGGGAGGGAGAGGCAGACTCGACCATCCCCAGAAGTTGTTTTACAGCCCTAGATTCAGGAAATTCCCTCCAGAACTTTAAGAGCTGATTTACTTCCACCCAAGTCAGTGTTAATTGCAAAGGTTTCTGCCTCTGAAGGGAGCTGCTATTCCCTTTAGCCTGTTTTGAGTATCTCCCTGAAGAAATGGCCCATGGAGACACTAGGCATTAGCCGAAATGGGCTGGCAGATTTTTCCCAAACCATACACTAACTCATTACCTGCAGATGTTTAGTGGGAACTTACTAGTTAGTGTGAATTAATGAAAATAATCGATGAGGAGAGCAAAGAGTAATCCATCGGATCTGTGTCGTGCCTCTTTAGGTGCATTTCTCTTTTTGTCTTCATTCCTACCTGGAGGTACTGCTTACCTAAAATTGCTGACCCCACCATCATGTCTGACTGCCCCTTCGGTAGCATCCATGCAAACATTGACTTTTCCTTCCCAGGCTGGTCAACAGCCTCTCCGGAGTCAGCCAGACATGACCCCCTGCCAGGATTACCTCTGGCCCATGCAGAAGGTGCCTGACCCCACTAATGTCTCCTTACTACCATCCCCGTGCGAGCAGTCCCTAGCACCCATCCCTGCCACGTTTCGGTCAGGGCAGAACCCTGCAATGCAGGGTTGTGACACCCTGCCTTTGAGGGAAGGCTCATGCTTTTGCCCCAAAGAGAAGTGGTTTTGCAAAAGCCAGCTGGAAATCCTTCTCGCTTGCAGGGAGAGGCAGGGAAAGTGGTTTTTCTTAGCGGGGCAGAGCCTGTGGGAAGCAGAGAGCCTCATCCCACTCCCCACGTGTCAGGAGGCACAGACTTTCAAGTCAGAAAATGCTACGGACGGCAGCAGGATTGCCGTTGCAGGAGGAAACCCAAGCCTGCGGCAGCCCTGGTGCCGCTGAAGGCAAGCAGGCAGGCAGGCAGCTGCCAGCCCTTCATTGCTATTGTTTGGGCAGAGCGAGGGCAGCCGCGACGCTCCCTTGGCCGACGTCTGCAGCCACTGTCCTGCCGCTCAGGTAACCTGAAGCTTTTGGTACATTCGCTATTTATAAGCCTTGGTGAGAGAGGTGCTGGAGATAAAGATGAGCTCCCCAATTGTTCCCAGGGTTTGGTATTTATCCTTGCAGCCCTTTATCTGGACACTTGTCCCTGGCACTGTTCTCAGCCTCAAAATGTTCCCAAAATAGCTTTGTGTTTGCACACCCTTATCTAGGCATGAGTGGGCAGGATGAAAATCCATTGGGTTCTCTGGCTGCACGTAGAAAGTTTGGCATAATTATAATACTAATATGTGCCATCAGCATACAGCAAATAAAAAAACCCCTCACTTTTGAAGCTTCCTTGACTGCTGATATGACAGATGTGGAGCTATGCTGTATGTAAGTTAAATGCATTGCGACTGTCGAGCAGCACTTCTATTACAGAGATGTCCCTTGAGCTGTTTATAGTGCCCTCTGGACAGGGGTCCTGTTCGCGGCTTTATTCCTTTTTTCCTTCCACGGCATTTCAGGGACAGGCTTCTCCAGCTGCGGTGTGGGAAGGCAAGCACGAAGCTCACAGCACTGCGGCAGCCGTGGTAATGCCAAATCTTCTCTATTTTGCTTTTATCAGCTCTCTTCCTTCTCCCGTGTTTCCATTTGAAGTCAGATGGGGGAAGCTGAAGTTCCTTAATATTTTTCCAGGTAAACGTTTTCTTACAGTTAAAATCTTGGGGAGCAGATCCACAAAAAAGCTGTTTGTCTCAGCTGTGCCTGGCTTGGGCGTGTTTTGCCTTGTAAAGCTGCTGGCAGTTAATGCCCGGGACTCGAGCCCCACATTTACCAGTGTGCCCCCACCTTCAAACCAGCAGCAAAATCCTTATGGGAGCCCATCAGGTCTTTTGCATGGCCCATTGCCCTGGTCAAGGTTCCTATGTTTGGGGTAAGTTTCTGGTATCTGAGGTAGGAATTTTTGGGTTGTTCTCTATTGCTGCAGTTCCTTTTTCTCAGCTAAATTCCTCCATTGCCCAACTGCACTAAAGCCCACAGGCTTCAGCTAGGGATGACCTTCACCTGTGGATTTTTGCCCATTTCTGGGGCAGAGATTTGGAGAGAGGCTGGAGCTTGTGTGTGGGGAACCCTTTGTTTTTGGGGCTCTCCACCTGTGCTGCCCCAGCAACGGACAGACCCTTTTGGCTGTGGGCATTGCTGGCTTGCAAAGCACTTCAGCCTTTCTCACTAATTATGGGCATGAGATCCCTAAACAATAAGAGGAGGACCTGTGCCTTGAGTTGCAGAGAAGATGTTTAATTAAAAAGCTTAATTAGAGAGGCCTGGACTTTTGAGTTTACAGGTTACATTTTTCTCCCTTTTTGAGGTGTTGGTCCAGGGACTCAGCACTATATTGTACAGCCTTTCCTGAGCCTTTTCACACTATTGGGATCACTGAGGTGTGTCCATTTCAGGAGGTTCAAGGCTGATGAAAGGACAGAAGAGGTGTGAGCATTTTGTTGTTTTCTTCAATTAAGTGTCAAGCAATATCTTTCTTCCCTTTAAAAACCTTGGAATTGAAATAAGACTCGTATGATGTATTTTTTATGCCCTCTGTTAAAATCAAATCTGATCAACTCTATATATCTATATCTATTTATATCAACTATAAATATATATTTTTTTTTTTAATCACCAAAAAGCTCTTATTTTAACTCCAGTTATGGAAGGGTCAGTGCAGCAATCCACACAATCCAGAATCTATTTTCATCCTTATTCCACCTGCATATCACTGTCTGTCTAGGTTACAAAATAATGCAGTGTCCTTTTTACAGACCAAATACTTTAGGTTTACCCAGTGAGCGCAGCGTGCAGCTGCGTCAGTTAAAATAGCCGTTAGGATGCTCTGCGTTCCCCGAGAGCATAGCTCGCATTCTGGATTTCTGCAGAGCAGATATCAGTAGCGGCAAAGCAGAAGAGGATGTTTGGAAATAGCTTCCAAAAGCCCAGTTTTTTTGAAAACCTCCAAGAAAAATATTCAGCTAAGGAAGGGGGAAACATAGCAATAGCAGACAATGGGTATAAAGCACCAGAAAGGAGAAGGTGAGGTTTAACCCACACAAATAATCTTCATTTCATGGGAAATGCTACTTTGCTTTGTCTTGGCTAAAACCAGCAGCCACCTCTTATACTTTCAAGATTTTCTTGAGATTTATAACCACCTGCGGGCCATCTTCCTGCCTTACAGTGGGGAACCAGGGGAGTAACTGCAAATAATTTAGCAGCGCAGTTGAGAGTTTCACGCTTACAAGAGGAGTGTGAAACCTTCAGAGCCATCAGTGGGTAAGGTCTGTGTCCTGGATGATGATGTTGACTAAAAGATGCCACCCTATAATTACTTCTTATTTGCATTTCTCCACTGAATTAACTCCATCACAGCTATGGGAAATCTACTACAAAATCCCTGAAAACCCTTTAATCACCCCCCCAAAACCACAGCCCTGAAGGAAGACACTTACCGCTGCCTTATAAATGTCATCCATGGCTGGAGAGAGCGGGCAAGGGGCTGGGGGACGTGACAGTCACGCTCTGCCAGCACTGCCCCCGCGAGCCCCACTGATATAGGGGGCTGCCCGCCCCGGGGGATGTGACCAGCCCACACGCAGCCCCACACGCCCGTCCCCACCCCATCCCCGCAGGAATGCCTCGCCTGCGTGCCTTGGGACGGGGACACTGCCAAGCCCGAGGCTGGCACGTCCGGGGCCAGCCCCATCCCCGCTTCGGGGCAGCTGGAGCTTTCCTCGTGACTTTGATGTGGGAACGAGCGAGCCCCTTCAGCCAGATTTTGGCAGGATCCTTGCTGATATATTTGGCTGTATTGGCTGTCCTGACTGGAGACGTGCCACTATGTCACCTCCACCTCCGGTGTGTTTCCCCCCTGGAAGCTGCATTAAGAAAGACTATACTGTGCCTAATTAAATTGGGTAAGATGGGAAAGGCACATCTCCCAAAATATCCCCATCCAGCAGTGGGAACAGGGGTGTCGGGGCCTCCCTGTTCCCTCTGCCGGCTGTCCCCAAGCCCGCGGGGGGACGTGCTGCTGGGGCCAATGCCCTCGGAGGAGCCGATGCCACGTGCATGCGGGCACCGAGGCCAGCGGGAACGTGTGGTCCCGATGCCTTGGCGGGAAGAAGCGTGGAGGCAGATGGAGCTTTGCCTCTGTTTCCTGCATTTAGCTGGCTCTGCAAAATGGGGGGGGGTGGCTGTCAGCTGTGCTTGATTTCAGGGATAATTCTCAGTCCTTCAGGAAACGGGGACTCATTTCACTCAACCAGCGAGCTGACCTGTGCCACTGCAAATGGGGAAGATACACTCTCCTGGATCTACCACGGATTTACCCCACGACAGTGGAGAGCAAAACACTCCAAAGGCCTCCAAGTGATGACCAGTGTTTTCTCAATGCATTTTAATCCACAGCAATCAAAGCAAAACCTCTCTTTCTGGTGATTGAGGACTCCCTCTTGTGTCCAAAGAATGGCTCCGGTGTCTCAGGGTGATGAAGTCTCACCTCCAGCTAGCTCATGTGGGCATTAGTTAGCAAAACTGAAAATATTATGAATGCAGCCTTTAGGTCTCATCTCTTCCAAAAATCCCTTCTCCCTTTAACAGAAATCATCTTGGAGGCAAAAATACTGCTGTCCCTATGTAACACCTAGCCAAAGTGAGCCAGTGACACAGGGTGGTGCCAGCACAAAGCGAGGGCGCAGGTGAGCACAGAGCCATGTCCCCACACCACATCCTCCCAGGTTTTGCAGTCCCAAAAGATGAAATTGCTGCAGAGCCTGCTACGAACTGCGGTCCTGCGGGTGCCTGCTGGCCTTGATTTGCCCAGGCTTCAGCCGGGCTCTGCCTCTTCTCAGCATGGGGATGGCAGATGTAATAAAAAAGGAAAACAGTTGTATTTAAGGAATTGATTTGTGAAGTATGCTAGTCTTCAGAATTGGAACATATTAATATTTTAGTTGCCTTGAACGTAGAAAAGGCAGAAAAAGCTGCAAAGGGTAGTAGCTATTGTGTTAAAGGGCACTGGAGCCTGCCCTTTGGTGAGGGCACAGGCTGGGATGGGGGACCTGCTGTCCCCCACCAGTGAACTATCACCCAAACCCTCCTGGGCACTCCCGTGGAGACCCCCCAATGAAGTGCTGCCCTGAGGAGAACCCCAGCCCTGGGCTGCTTTCCCTGCCTTGGGATTCCCCGTGGAGCCGGCGCGGCGGCAGGTGCTGGTGCCGGGTACTGCCAGGCACCGCAGCAGAGGGCGAGGAATCGCGCCTGGCCCCGTCCCTCCATCCCAGGAGGCGATGGCTCTGAGTCATCACCCTGAAAACAGCCCCCGGAATGCGTCAGAATATATCTAGGGCTGATGCACGGCGGGAGCAGGAGCTCTAACATTGCCTTCAAAGGGTCACGGCCATGCTCCCGCAGGAGCTGGGATGAAATCCAGGTCAGCATGTGGAAGAAGGGTCTCTGTGTGCTTAGAGAGGGGAAATCTGGGCCACTAGCACCATACACACTGACACAGGAAAGCCGCACTTCTGCAAACGCCCAACACAAAGAGAGACTTACAAAACACAGGTATGCCTAGAGGGGAAGGATGAAATCCATCTGGCAGCGAGAGATGATGTTCCTCCTGGGGAAAGAGGCACAGGTGAGGGGCATCATGCCAAGCCCTGCCTCCCTGCTTGCTTCTTGGAGCCAAAGCTTCCAGCATCCCCTGGCTTTCTGGAGTGGTTTGCTTACAAAAGAACTGGGAATTGGGGTTTTGTAGAGAAACTCAGAGCCTCTGTTGTGCAAAGCCCAGGGGAAGCTGCTGCGGCAGGTACGGGGGTGTCCTGGGGAAAACTGACTGCTCCTGCTGCTTCTCTTGCCTCCCCACGTGAGACCCACGGCAGAGATGGCACGTGGCTATCTATAGCCTGAGAAGGGCTGCCAGCACAAGTGCCCTTCATCCAGGCGCACGGCCGGCTCGGCGGCACACCGGCTGTCCCTGCAGTTAGGTACGGCATGTTAGCTTGGGCTTCAGCTGCATCCTGATGTGCTGTTGCACTTGTCAGTCAATCCAAGGTACCAAGACAAGTGGAAGTGTTTACTGCGCTTTTTTCTCCAAAATCTCGGTTCAGGCTTTCCTTTCCAAGTAGCTGTAACCCACTGCAAAACAAGCAAAGGCGTCCCTCATGTCAAATATAAGGAAATAAAAAGCAGAAGCCCAACTATGTTACAACTTTATTTGAGGTCAGGGGTGTTTGCAGGGCTCCTTGGGCAGTCTGTCGTGTCTCCAAACTGCAGCAAAACACTGCAGCGTCCCCCTTCCCTGCACAGGACGCTCAGCCCCGAATGGGGCCAGACCCACCGACATCAAAGCTCTTTAATTTACTGCTACCTATATCCTCCTCGGAGGGTTTTAGCTGAACGAGCCCTTGTTTGCCCCCTTCCCCAGCTGCATTGCTCCTGTGGATGCACCTTCCCCAGGAGCCAGGACAGAGCTGTCACACCATGAGCCACCTCGGTGTCTGCAGGCAGAAGCCGCTTTAGGAAGAGAAAGGTACCTATCAAAACCGACAGACGTGCGAGCACTGCAAATTGTTATTTAATTAAGGAGACGGGACATTCAGAGGAAGCTTAATTAAAGTTGCTCTCCGAAACCACTTATTATCTCATCAAGATGCTGAGCGCAGCAGCAGCTCCGGCTGACGCTGGGACAGCGCTAGAAAATCCTTCTTGGGCTGCCTTTACTACGTGTTTTCTCCTTACACACATCATCCTCAGGCTAAGTCCTGGCCAAGGGAAAGCGTTTTGCAGTGAAGATAAAACGAAAATGGATTTATCCAGCTCAAGTTGCATGAGGCGTGTTTGCTTACCTGCCGCCCCGGTGCCGGTTGCATCTGCCAGACGCCAGCATCGCCCGCGTAGCGTCAGCCAGCACCTCCCTCGGCACCGCAGCCTTCTGCCGAGGAAATACTTTCTGTCCAGATGGCTTTGAAAGATGCACGTGCACCCAGGGCGTTTGGCACTTCTGCTATTATTAATGACGCTACGCTGGGGCTAATTGCATCCTCCCTTAGGTAGTATGAGGAAGGAAAGAGAGAAGTCACCTTTGTTTTGCTGGGAGGTGCTTTTTTACCCAAACCTCCCGTGATTCCCTCAGTGCAGCGTGGGTTCATGGGGAAAAGGCTGAGGAGGATTTGCTCGCCATCCTTTAAGATTCTCCACTTCTGTTTACAAATTCCCGGCAAGACCCCTTTAGCGGGCAGGGATTTGAAACACTGTGCTCAGTGGGACAGTGCACTGAGGTAAGCAAAGGTCATAACGTCATGAAGTCACCTCAGACAACACCCCGAGTTCGCTCTGGGCTCAGGCCTGAGGCCCTGGGCCAAATCCATGCAGGTCTGGCTCATCAGCCCAGCTCCTCAGCTCCGTTTCTGAGGTGGCACCAGGCACGTTGGTCACAGAACCACTGCAGCAGCGCCTCGGCCCGACGTGACAGTGCCCAAGCCTTCAGCAGCACACGGTGGCCACGGACCTCCACCGAGAGCTGTGTGCAGCTGGGGGCGGCGCTGCTTCCGGGCGCAGATGCCCGCGTGTGCCGCAGCACAGCACACCGCTGTTACGAAGATCAGCTCTCTGCAGACACGGACTGGCTTTGCCCTCTGCAGCTCCCTCTCAAACGCCCTGTGCTGGTATCCGCCTGCGTTGCCCCTTCCTGCGTTGCCAGATCTGCACCGTGCGCATTGTGCGCACCAGTCTGTAGCTGCCTTCAGCCAGCTTGGACAGGCCTGATCCTCCTTGAGCTGCCTGCATTGCAGTGCTAGTACCCTACAGCGTGGTATCACCCAGCATTTCGTTGTACAGCATTGCATTGAACAGTACGGGAGGGCAGAGCTCCCTGTTGCATTGCACAGCCCTGCGGAGCATTGCGCAACGCAGTGTTGCCCGTCACAGCATTGCACAGCCCGGCGCTGCATTGCACAGCCGTGCAGCGCGCAACGCTCCGCGAGCCCCCTCGCCCCCCTCGCGGAAGAGCCAGCACGCATGCGTGCCCCGACACCCTAAACCCCGCCTCGATCGGCCAAAGGCCCGCCCCTCCCAGCCTCAAGCCCCGCCCCAGCTACAAGCCCCGCCTTTGCCACCGCCGGCGGCTGCCAATAAAGAGGCGGCGGGCGGGGCGAGCCGCACCCTGACGGGGAGGTGCGAAGCCAAGATGGCGGCGGCGAGAGGCCGGACAGGGTTGGGGGCCAGGTCGGGCGGCGGTGGCGGCAGCCGGAGGGGAGCGGTGACGGCGTGAGAGCGGCGGCGGCCGGTCCCCTGCGCTTCTCGCGGCGTTATGGAAGCGGCGGCGGGCGAGGACGGCGAAGAGCCCCCGCGGGAGGCCCGAGTCCTGGGTTCTGAGCTGGTGGAGACCTACACGGTGCGGGGCCGGAGAGAGACTGCGGTCCGGGGCGAGGGGAGCGGCGGAGGCGAGTGGGGAGGCCGTGAGGGACGTGCTGGGCGGCGGATGATGGTTGGCAGCGAGAGGGCGAGGCGGGGGGAGCGGGCCCGCCTCGCCGCCGCCTCAGGCAGCCTGCGGGGTACCGGGGGGAGCGGGCTGAGGGCGGCCTTGGTGCTGCGCTGCCTCCTGCTCAGTGCCACCGTCTCCGTCCCGGCTCTGAGGAAGCCAGGCAGCGGTTCTCGGCCCGGTTTTGTACCCACGCTAAAGCCAGAGCGAGAATAATTTTGCAGAAGTTATCGAGTGGTTTCTGCCTCCGTGGAGGGACGCGTGGTCTGGAAAATCACCCGGGGCTGCCGGTGAAAATTGCCCCCCTGAGCTTCTCGTAGCTTTGGCTCTTTGGGAGAGCTGGTAGTGTAGCGGAGGCCGAGTTTGCAAATGTCATGTTCTTGTCCATACGTATCTATACATATATGTGCATGTATATGTGTGCATGTGATTGATCGTGAAAAGTTGTTATCGACTAAACATAGCTTTTAAAGCTGGACCAAATACATTAGGAAATATTTCCTTCAGGTGAAAATGCCATAGAAATCCCTCTTGAAAAGCTAATCTTATTTTCAGAGGCAATCGGGTGATTTAGGATAGACAGTTTTTCTCTTACCCTACAAAAAAAGAGGCAAGATTGTCGGCAGTGTTTTTTGTTTTGGGAGGGAATTAAATTTTTTATGTATAACTTGTTTTTTAACTGGTTGCATTCTACCAAGAGTTAATTGGTCTGTTTTTCAGGAAGAAGCTCATCCAAACCTTAGCATAATTGCAGGCAGAAAACATCTCAAGCACACCACCCTTCAGTTAGATAACTAAAAATGCTTTCTGTTCCTACCTTATGTTAGTGTGATTTGAATTTATTTTTTTTAGAATGCAGGTAATGACATCAGGTTTCTTCCTACTGTAGCAACCTAAAAGAGAAGAGGGAAAGGGAAGCAATGGTCTAGAAAGGCAGTATTTGTCAATTTGTGTAATAGTACAAGTAGTACTTCAGGTTACTGCCTCTGAAAAGGTACCCAGAGAAAACAGCAATAGGAGAGCGACTTCTGTGTTTTTAATAGGACAGAGCATTTACACAGCTGTAGTACATGAAAGGCCTAACTCCTTTACAATTGTCAAGCCTTGAAACATTGTTGTGTGGGAATGACTGTCAGGTGGTGAGTGGCCATATTTGCAGACAAAAATGCAATGAGCATTCGGTGAAGAAGTTGGCTAGAAGCTTAAAATAAATTCTTGAAAATTGCTTCAGCTCTTTGTTATGTTAGTTACATGATGTGTATTCACAGAAAGGATACTGCTGCTGTTGAGGTGTTACCACTGTGTGTGTTAGGATGTGGTTCACCCCCAAGCAAGTTTGTTTTTGCAGTCCCTGATCAGCCGAGAGGCATGGTGAGACTTGTGGCATGGTGACTGGAAACTTCCATTTCAGGTGTGAACGAAAACTCAGCAGTGTTCGTGTTGGTGGTTAGAATTTTCATGAGAATTTTGCAATACCAGTGAATAAAAAATTCAAGTTACTTTGAGAAAATGTCAAAATGTTGTCATCTCCCTTATTCCACTGGAGGTTACGGACGCAGAAGGTGAAACGCTTGCTGCTTCAGCCTGTGAACTAATATTCTGATACAGCCAACCTTTGGTAATACCATTAATGTGCTAGATTCAGCTGTAGTTCAGGTGCTTAACTTTGCTGCAAGTAGTGTTCAGCAAATCAGCTGATAGTTGGGGATAACATTTTAAGCTGCTGCAGCTAAGCCCAAGGAAGCTTATTTTTTCAAGGCTGATTTATTTTTTAATTGCGGTTCTGGAAATACCATGCTATTTTAACGCCAATTTTCTTGGGAACTTTAAAAGTAGGGTGTTTGAAAGCCAAGATCTACCAGTATTTGGTCCTACTTTGATTCTCTTGCTATGTTTTTGAAGGAGTCATGGCATTAAGCTTAACTGTGTGTAAACCACCTAAAACAGTTAGCAGGACTCCAACCCTTCAGCCAGTTTGTATGAGGTAGACCTAAGCCATTAGAAATGTAGGAATAGATCTTTAAATGAAAACGGAAATTATACAAAATTATTCACAAGGCAAAATGTTTCACAAAAAATAGCATTTGTTTAGTGTTCAAAATTAGATTAGCAGCACTTAAGAATGTGATAAAAACCTGTACCAGAGCAGAATTGAAGAAATTAGATGGTGTAAAAGTCAGTCAAATCTGGTAAAGGTGAGAAAGGAAATATAGCAGTAGCAAGCTGCATCCATTAACATGTGGTAGTCAAGGTGGCAGTGGTCCTATTTACATCTTTGTTTTTGAAAGGGTTGTTTTTCTTTTGGCATGTGTGCTTCCCATTGTACTCTGTATTTCAGAGCTCATAATCTCAATAGAAGGAGACTTATTTTAATGACATTCATTTGGCGCTTGTGAGATTAAATCCAGTAAAATGTATCGGAGAGGCCCACAATTCTGTGTAGTTTTGAAGGTACTTTTAAAAATGTGATTCCTGTTGGTGGTGTTAGGGTGGAAGGCCAGGTATGGATAAATCCAGCAGGAAAAAATACTGCACTTGTTGATGTTTTTTCTGTTGGGTTAGAAAAGTATGAGCACTTTTACTGGGTATTTCTGCTGCATGTGCTGGTCCAGCTAGATGCTGACTCAAGACTGGCTCATTGCTAGAAGGCCTCAAGGCTGCCAGTGCTTCATTTGTTTCCTGCTATGCATTTGTTTGGCCTAAAATTGTTTTCCTGCTTTTCCTGTCTTTTGCAGCTGTTTTTAGTATAAATACTAGCTTTGATACTTAAGGAAAATACTGTGGCTTCCTTGAGTGGGTGTAAACTGACTACTTGAGAAGGTAGGGAGGAGGAGATGTGGTTGCATCACTGCTCTGGAATTCAGGACCTACTGGCAGCAGTCACACCTGTGTCCCAGGCTTCCTGTGGGCAGCACTGTCTGTCATCTGTTAAGTGAGGTGCTTATCTTTTTCTTGACAGTACTGAAGTATGGGTGAGGGATACTGTAGAAATGCAAGTTTTCCATGTTAAATGAGATGGGCAGGTTTTTGTAATGTGCACGGGAAGTAAGCAAAAGGTAGTCTGGAATTGCTGTTCATTTAACAGCTGGTTTAAAAATTACATATCTTAAAATATTTTAGTAAATATCTCACCTTTAAATATATAGGGAGACAAAGGCATGCTGTTAGGTGGTATGAGTACTTAACTACAAAGAGTTTGAAGTGATTGGTTAGAAAATAATATACAGCACTGCAGATATGCAAACACTTTACAAAGTAGAACTTAGCCAAAACTGATTTACAGAAGGGCATGTGAAATTTATTACACGGGAGAGTTTGGTAGAGATGCAGGGAGGAAGACCTGTGAATGTAAACACTCGCATTTTAGCTCAGTAGGAATGCAGTTTATGGTATAAATATGGGTGGAGATTTCATGTGGTATATTTATGTCTGGGAGACAGTGCAGTGTGAGAGAATTTCATCATCTCTCCATGTATGCCTTCTAGCAGTTGGCTGGACAGGTAGGCAGTCCTTGAAGAATCTTAACTCAGCTTGCCTTGTCATATTAATGCACTCAAAATTAGTTGAAGATCAACTTGGCTATCTGACCTCTTCAGAAACTTAATGTGTTTTTTGCTTTAAAATGATTGATTTCTGTATCGAAACAAGTCTTTGGAGCACATAAGCATGTTGCATTTGTATTTATTCTTCAAGATAATGGCAGCTTGTGGATTGATGTGAAATCAGTTGCTGTCATTCTGCATACTGATGCTGTTTGAGGGGTGAACATGTACAGCCAGCTCCGGCCGTGTTCTACATGGGGAATGCTACGGCTTTTTAAAGACTTAACCTGAGGAATTGTATCAGTGCATGAAACGCTTGCATTAACAGGTATTGTCCTGAGCAGACTATTGGTTTGTCTCAGTGCTATGTTTCTAGAAGTGGTCAGTGCTTGCCATTTCAGCAAAAGGATATGAAACCTTTATTATATATTTACTATGACTGTATTGTATACAGAGAGGAGGGACATTCCTTCCTTGTCTCGTGAGCTCTGTTGGGAGCTGTGAAGTTTACTGAGTTTTCAATGTCTAATCTGAGGTTTTATGCATTGTTTACTGAATCTGCATTGCATTTAGCTATACTGCTTGGTCTGCCATAATGTAGCACAGTCAGCTTTTAAAAAGAAAGTCTTTTTATTATGGCTTCTAAATGTAGTACTACTTTAGTTCTAACTTTAATCTTCTGGTTTCTTTGAGTCTCTCCTTGCTTTCCTCAGAGTTATGAGGTACTTTTGAATGCTCAGGTTGTTCCTGTTCTGGTTTGTCACTGGCACAGTGAATAATCCTGATCTGCTGTTTCCCAACACAACATGATGGGAAGCAGACGCAGGCCTTAATTGAACCTGTAATTCTGTGTAGGCATTCATCTGAGTTTTCAGTACTCATCCAAACACTGACGTGTTGCTGGCTGTAGTCACTAGTCAGACATCTTGATTCAGTTTTCTGTAGGACTTGTTTTTTCTTTAGCAAGCCAGTGTCAGATGCTTACAAAAATATAATTGGTATGAGAGATAGTTTGTGTTTTAAAAATGCAAGTGGTATTCTGTTTAATGTATGGTACTGTGCTGCTCTGTACTAACAGTAAATGAAAACTGGCCTTTTATGTAACAAATTGAAACTGTTGATGCTTTTCGTTTCCTCAAGTGGGTTTAGCAACTAGATGTGCATCGTTCTCATAGCAGCTATGAGTCAGGTCTGTGTGATCTGTGGTAGTAAGCAAGTTCTCAACAGTATTAAATGCTTTCAAGATTTGATTACAAATTGGTTTTTTCCCTAAGGAATATAGTTGGATTGGATAAGACAGTTTAATTTGTTACTTTCAAGTAGCTGTAGAACTGGCTTTGCTGAGCCTTGTTTGTTTTCTACTTTGTGTTTTATTTTGTACCTTTAAAGTTTCTTTGGGGTGGCTTGCTTCTGTCATATCCAAAGGTAGATTGTGAGTTTCCTGGAGAACCAGTGCTGTTCAATCTGGAAAGTCACCTACAATGAAAATGTTGAATTGTTTGGCTCATGCATAGTTAAAAATACTTAGCTTTGTGTAAAGAAATGTTGAATTGCTTTAGATAATGGTAGTGATTCTTTGGGCACAATTGTAACTGTCAGGAAGCTGTCTTGTGTGCTTTATCCTAAAAGGAATAAAACAGTTAACATCCAGCCAACCAAAGGGTTTGTCTAGGTTTCTGAAGGGTTAAGCTCCAGATTTCTGCTTAACTGTGAAGTAACAGCAGGATGGTTGCCAAGTTCCTCCACCAGTTGTGGAACTTGGTAGATTGAAGAAGAAAGGATGCTGCTTTCTGAGGCTTGCTGCGGATAGCTATGAATACCAACTTAGCTGGCAGAAATCTTCAGAAAAAGGAGCTTAGAGATCTTGTTTAGCAACCTTTGGGTTGCAAAAAGAAAAGCCATTGCTTTACGTTAAGAAGCGTCTGCATGTTTTTGTGTGTGGAGCAGCCTTGTGAATGAGATTAGGAATCCTGTATCAGCAAAGTCACCCTAGAGTTTAAATTAGCTTTTAGTTAACTGTAATACTTTTAAGAATGTAGAATCCTCATAGTGCTACATTAACCAGCACATCTCAGAGTCAGCTTCTCTAAGGCAAATACTTTGCAGTTCCCTTAGTTTAATTTCTTCCTTTCAGGTATATGTTATTCAGGTCAGTGTTGGCAATCATCAGTGGACAGTCAAACATCGTTACAGTGATTTCCATGACCTGCATGAAAAGGTAAGGATGTTAGAACTGTGGCCTTGGTCTCTTGCAAAACATTGTACAGTTTCTGTAGTTCTGTTGTATGGGACATAAATTCTATCCCAGTAAAGGGCAAGAATATCTGCCAGGTACCATCTGAACTGCAGACTAAATCCTTTTTGTATGAAGAATATTACTTGCCTCTGTAATCTGGGGGAGGTTGGCCTGCATGACTTTAGCCTTGGACAGAAGCTTGTATTGGAAAGAGTGGAGTTCAGGCTAGAGTCATTAAGTGTTTTGCCAAGAGAGATGTTTATGATCAGCTGATTTAGTAAGCAAAAGCTGGATTGGAGCAAAGACTGTCTCTGGGAGGGGTGGATGATGAAACTGTCCTTAGACAGTAGCATGTGGTAGTTACTAACCAGTGCTGATTAAAAAGAGCAAGTGTAAATGAGGGAAAGTCCACTGTATTCAAGACTGGTCTGCTTTTGGAGAAATGTAAGAGTTATTTTGTTTTATCACCTTAATTACATTCTGCCCTGTGGTACGGTGAGTGATTCTTTCAGAAAACACTATTACTGAATTTCTCATTTTATGATAAAAATGTTCTTTCTGAAAATATCTAAGACTTTGAAGTCAATAGCTAAATTTACTGAAGTAATTTTAGTTTTGGATCCTACCAAGATCAGGCAGTGTGCTGTTAATGTGTTCTGTTGCATCTTTTATGCAAGTTCAGATGGTGAGTCAGGTAATAACTCTGGTCTTTGTCTTTCAGCTTGTTTCAGAAAAGAAAATAGATAAAAATCTGTTACCTCCCAAGAAGATTATTGGAAAAAATTCCAAAAGCCTGGTGGAGAAAAGACAGAAGGAATTGGAAGTCTACCTGCAAACTCTGCTAGTCAAGTTCCCTGTTACTGCTCCGAAAGTTTTGTCCCGCTTCCTACACTTTCATTTATATGTAAGTTATGTTTTTAGCATGTAAAATGGAGGCCTGAGTGTCTTTCCCTAGTTCTCCGACTTGGAGAGAATTGTATGGAATCTTGACAAAATAACTGAAACTGTTCTTTTTCAGCATTTTGCACAATGTAACAAACAAAGCATGTTTTTAAGATTTTTTGACATCACTTTAATTGCAGTAGATACTGTACTGACAAGTAGTGTGGGTAGAGACTCTAAGAGGAGAAAATAAATGCTGGTGGGATAGTTGGAAGCTGTGAATAAATCTGAAGCTGAATTGGTTGTTAGGCTGAAGTCAATAGTGCTGGCTCTCCGAAGGAACATTGCATAATTGATCCACACACACCCTTATTTAGTGGTTAATGGTTAGAGCGGTGGTTCACAGTGAAACAGTTTCCAGTAGCCCAAATGAAGAAAAATGGTGCGTCTCCTTGAGAAGCACGCTGATGGAGTAGCCTCTGGAGAAATAGCTCCAGCCAGCAGGCAGAATGTTACGGTAAAGGATGCTTAAAGTAAGAAGCAATGCCTTGCTTTCATGTTCAGATTGTAATTTGTTCATCTCTTGTGTATAATTAGCCTTTTTTGCAGTATGACATCATGTTGTAAGGGGGAGAATGAGCTTCATAAAGAGGAAAATCCACTGGAGAACTCAGTGGAAAAGAGGAGCACTAATTGCTTTGGGGTGGGATGTGCTGAGATGGTGCTTCATGGTTTCATATAAAGGCTCCAGAAATGTGTCACAAGTAGCCCATTGGATGTGTTAATTAAGCTTTAGCAACAAAGAAACCTGTTTTAGTTGCATGAATGTAATTTTCCTGGTGAGACTTTAGAGTTTGACATAGATAAACTCTAGAAGATTTGCTTCATAGTGTTGCTATTGCCTGGCAGATTTGAATGAGAAGGACTAGTTTGTCATGAAGAAGCCCTCTAAAATGGATTAGAGATTTTAAATGTATTGAAAATGTGTGTGATAACAGGGACAATTCTATTCAGATGGAGCACACTTCCTCATCACCAGGAAGTTGCATAATTTTTCTGTTCTCTGGCTACTATCTATTAAATGATGTCTGTTTCATTGATGTTCTAGTGCTGTAACTTCAACAAAGGCTTTTATGCAGGTAGAAGTTCTTCCTAGTCCCTCTCTTGGTTTTCAATTAGACTATTTTCCTCTTGCTGTAATGTTCATCCTTTTTCACTTTCCAGAGAACTAGTATTATTTGATATGAATGCTTCCCTGTTTCTGTACTGTGCTTGTGTATTAAGAGCACAGTTGTTGCTTAATCTGCATTTCTTTGCTTTAGGGGAGCCTGGCTTGAGGTATAAACTCAATTGTATTTGCTTGGAACTTTAGAGTACTTTTAAATATTTACCAAAAAAAGTTGAGTATTCAGCAGAAAAGCTAAATACTTACTACAGCAATTCTACTGGAAAATGACCTTCCTGCAGAACTTTGATCTTTTAAAGTATCTTTGTTACCAGATGGCCCATGTGCATGCTTGAGTCATTATAATCCCCAGTATTGCCTCATTAATTTATGTTGGAAGGCTGCAATATTTTTTCTATTCTTATTTGTAGTATTTCCAGTAGGGATTACTTAATTTTATTTCCCAGGTTAGTAGAACTAAATGCAGTAGAAATACCTACAATACATTAAGACCTCTTTGAAGCCTGTATATGTCGCAGGGAAAAGCCAGGTACAGCTTGGTGAAGGAGTTCCATGCAACAGCAATGTGGAATGTTGTTGTTACTTCAACATTGAATAGGATGTCTGCAGTGATATGGGGATGCTTATTTTGTTGCACTCTTATACTTTGTCATTTTTGAAGATTCGGTTTGTTAACTTACAGATAGAAGCTTTTGTAAGAAAAGAATTGAGCACCCACAAACTGCTGTTCAGACACCTGCAAACAGTGGACTTCTGTGGGTTTGCATATAAGTAGTTAGAGCTAAGACAGAGGTTTCTTGTAAATCTGACAGAGGGCTAGAGTTGCTTTTTTTTGTGTGTGAGCCACTGAATGGTCCAAGTCATAATCTTGTTTCAATTATAAATGTAGAAAATATTCTGTTCTGGGTCCTAGACGATGAAGGGGATACAGAGTATAGTTTCCAGTTAAGTCTGTGCATGCCAGATGAGTATAATTGGCTTATTCAAATGAGAGTCAGAATTGTTGAATTTTGTTTGGAATGCAGCTTCTAGCTTGATGTTCTCAAAACTGTTGTGGAGGCTTTGTTCATCCTTAGTGTGTGGGGTTTCAGTTATACTAAGAATGTGCTTCTCTAAAATGCTTTCCTCATCAAATGAGCTGAGCTGTCTGCTGCAGATGTCCTGTGGATTTATTCCCTTGTTATGAATCATGAGGGATTTGTAAGCGAAGTAAACTCATCAAATATTCATTTCATGATGATCCATAATACCTGTTTATCCTTTGCAGCTACCTTAAAATGAGATGCATGTGTCTAGGGGAAGCTTCACTATCGCATATAGTTTTATTTTTTTCTTTCTGTGGGTCTTTGAGAGGACTGTTGGAAATGCTTTGAACTAATTCTGGACTTCCACAGAGCATTTGGTTTTTGTGGAAAGAAGTATGCCCAGATGGGAATACTTGTACTGATCTTTGTACACCTTCAGGTTTAGAAAGAACAAATCCTTGCATTGAGTTTTCAGTCTCTGTCTTTCCTCCTGGAGCTGTCAGTGCTTGGAATGGAGTTTGAGCACCTGGGTAGGTCCAGGAGGGTGGAGAATATGGAGCATGGGGTAAAGGGGCTTTTGAATTGCTCTGCAGCAAGCATAATAGAGTTGAATTCCAGAAGACTAATTAAGTTTTATGTATCTCTTCTTCCCTGTAGACCTGTTAACCTAAAGGTTTCTGTGTATTAGTGATATTCCAAGGAAATGTTGAGTGTTTGATGCATTAAGTTAGTCTTCATGTTAAAATTTGACGAACACTATACTTGTAATAGTTTCTTCAAAAGAGAGCTTTCTTTCACATTGAGCTAATGATGGCTAGTAATAGTTGCTGTTGTCCTTTTCTAATATATGCAGGATGTGATTATTTAAATTAAGTTCAGTATCTTCCATCTTGGAAGTGAATCATATGAGATTAAATAATTTCAGGTCATTTTAACGAAGTATTTTCAATTTACAAAAAAATCCATAAGACAATCACAGTTGATTTCTGTTTAAAAAGTTCTGTAGGGAGACCTCAGTGAAGGTGCAAATTGGAACCATAAGTATGTAAATAACACTCAATTACAATGGTTTAATCTTTGCAGGAGATCAATGGGATCACTGCTGCATTGGCTGAAGAGCTTTTCCACAAAGGTAAAGAACTTGCAAGAATTTAACTGGGAATAGTTTCTTCTATGTACATGCATTCGTATACCTGTGATATTTGTCTCCAGACAATGGGAGATCTGAATCTTCCATATCAGACTATGAGACTTTTTCTTCCCCTTCCTTCTTCACCTTTTTCTTACTGTTTGCGCTTTGTTTCAAGCTGCATTTTGTGAGGAGCTATAGCAGTAGTGCAGCTGCATTTGGAAACAAAACAGAGGAATTGGTGAGTTTGGATGTTGGAAAGGGCCTACTAGTCTGTGTCCTTTAAGGGATAGGATGTGGTACTGGTGATGAGAGGCTTTTGTTAAGCTTTCTGTCTTATGTTTTAGTGTAACCTCTAAGAAGTTTCGTTCATGAGTCCTGATACAGTGTATGTTAAAGGCAAGAGGCCACTTGACATATCTAAATTAATATTGTTCTGCCAGAATTCAGGAAACATGAGACTTTCTGGTCAGTTAATTAAAGGGTGGCCTTTTCTGAGGCTGGCAGATGAAAGTGACATGTTCTCATTGTAACTGCAACAGCTCTAACAGGTCCATTAACAGCAGGAGGCATCTGAAATGATTAACCTGTGCCAATTTTGTTTTGAAGGACATGCTGGATGCTACTTTATAATTCCAGTTGTCTGAGGTGATAGGTGAAATGTGTTTCAGCATGCCATTTCAGATTGTTCTGGCACAAAATTAACATTAGGTGAAGCCATTTCGGAGGGTCCATGCAGCAAATTTTGAAAGGTCTTAAGGAAGCTCCTGAAGAAATCCTTCCTGACTTTGTAGTGCCTGCAGTCTCACTGATAACCAGAATCATTGATGTCTGACTGCTGTATATTAGCACAGCCTTCCAGTAATGTGTAGATGGACTCTTGGACTTGCTCCCACTGAAGCCAAAGGGAATTTTACTCCTTGGAGCATTTCTGAGAACTCTGCTTATCATGAAAGCTGATGCTTTCTTGTTCATGAAGTCAAACTGATTGTCTGTAAAAGGAAGAGGAGATATTTATTCCACATGTGTGTGTTCTGACTGCTGTAGTCCAATTAACTCTTGTAATGCCTTCAGAGAGGCTTTCAGATGCTGTTTCCTACTGTTCTGAAAATGAAATGGGTTTGTAAATATTATCAGATAATGCATTTTCTGTTCTGGGAGTTTACATTGGTATTAGTGTGGTGAAAGTCCTCTTATTTTCCAAGAACACATTTGCTACAATTCTGCATTTAGGCAGCATAGCAAAAGGTGTAAGGCTTGGTTTTTTAGATGGCAGGCACTGCTGCTTCTGAATAGAGTTAAGTCCTAACTGCTATAGAACTTAGGGTTATCTTGGAAGAAGTTTAGTATGTCTTACATTATATAAATGAACTTTGTCTGATTCCAGTCCTGTTAAGATTGAGGGAAATCTGCCAGTAGTTGCATTAGGAGCTTCAGGCTTGTATGGTGAGAGTATCCATTTGAACACCTATATTATTCTGGTGTTTAAAAAAAAACAAACACTTCAGCCATTCTAGTTTAAAGTGGCAAAAAAGGACATTGTTTTGGTGCCTCAATCATGAGTTTAGAATATAAATGACAAACATTTAATCTGTAACATTAGATCTTCTGTGTACCATTTACTCTTTTGTAACCATTGCAGCATTGTGTTTGATATCATGGTACTCTGTTTTTTCAGGAGAGCAGTTATTAATGGCTGGAGAAGTCTTTACCATCAGACCCTTGCAGTTGTATGCTGTCACTCAACAGTTGCTACAGGGAAAGCCTACATGTGCTAATGGAGATGCCAAAACAGATCTAGGTCATATTTTAGATTTCACTTGTAGACTCAAGTATTTAAAGGTGAGCTATACCTGAACAAATACTGGAGATGTTGTTTCTACCAGACTGACATGATTCTTGGCATAGTTTTGGAGTTTAGATTGCACAAGAAGTTTACTGATAGTAAACACCTGCAAGCATTTAGAAGTCAATGTTAAACAGGTGTTTATTCTGTCAACCTTCAATGCATGTGTAGTTTTCTAACAAAGATGTTGATTCTGTGATGTGGTCTCTTCAGCAGTGCTATCTGTAGAGATGCAGTCACAGAATCTTAGTGGGTGCTAGGAGGAATGGGGAGATAGATAAATATTATTCCCTTCAACCCTACATTCTTTGCAGACACTAAGGGTAGACCAGTGTATATGTATACATATGCATACATGCATGTGTATATGTAACTCCTGTCTTCTTTCTCACTTTTGTCTGTATCTGTAAGTTAAAAAAAACAAACCCAAAACAAAAACACCTCAGTTTCATAGATGAAATGGCCCTGAATTTCTAGCTAAAATACCATTTCAGAATAAATGTAAAGTAGCTTCAGAACAGATAATTTTTGTCTGGAGCTAGTTTGGTTTTTTCTACCAAGTAAGTTAATTATAAAGACTTTTCCTGAGTAATTTTTTAAACACTGCTTGCTACAGCTCAAAAATTCTTTTTAGCCCCTTTATGATATGAAAAAGAGCTTCTCTTTAACTGTGTGGTGTGTTCAAAGGGGAAACAAAGGAGTGGATCAGGGGAAGCTTCACTGGTGGACTTAAGAAGTTGCAAAAGCAAAACCACAGTTGTACTGGTATTCCTGTGGATCTTCAGTTGCCTTTGCCATCCTGTGTGTGTATAGAATTCTCTGAACAGAGGATTCTCTGTCTGGAGAAGAGCATATTATTCAGAAAAATACCCATCTTCAGAATTTCTGGCCCTTCTGAATGCTTGTGAGTGGGTACCTTCAGAGCTTGTAAGATACATGTAACACCAGACAAAAACCTTACAGATTTCTCCCAGAATTGTATTCACAGCAAACATAAATGAAACCACCTGCCTTTTGTGCTGCTGATGTGCTCTGAGGCTAGAACCCAATGACCACATGGAAATACTAGATGCATTTTTATTAGATATCTAGCAATGTCTAATGTTTTCTTCAAACCCATCTTGTCAGTGCCTTGAACTTGATTCCCTGTAGTGGAATTGAAGACAGTTCTGTTTTGGAGCATCCAGATGTTTCAAGAAAGTTGTTTGTGTTTTTAGTGAATGCAGCTCTGGCTTGGTAAGCTGAGAATGAAGCCTTGGTCAATCTTACCTATGGTATCTTTTTTGCATGCCCCATGTGCTACAAAATACAGGCACAAGGTGGCAGTTCAAGTTCAGTGCTTCAAGTTCAGTGCACTTAGAGCAACTAACATTTTTTTTCCATGAAGAGTTAATATGCATGTTTCGTGAATCATTCCATACTTGAAAAATTTGTTGGAACTTTGGCTGTCTTTCCATGCTACTGTATTTGTGCTATTGCCTGTGGAAGACTATCTGAAATGCAGGCAAGTTGGATTATGTGCACTAACTCTGTTCATAAATGTTGATTACTAGGTCACTGGAACAGGGGGACCTTTTGGAACCAGTAACATTCAGGAGCATCTCTTGCCTTTTGATCTGTCAATTTTCAAATCGCTTCATCAAATAGAGGTATGACTGAAATACTGATCATGGTTTTATAGAGGTTCCGTGAATGCCATGTCTGCTGCATATCTCTCAGAATTGGTAACTGTATGCTTTGATTTGGTGCTAGAATTGGAGAGTGTGATGTTTAGAAGAACTGTTTCATTTATGCAACAATTTTTTTTACAAGTCTAGGAAATAAGTATGCCCAACTTTAATGTTTAGAATAGCTTGCACTGTGTGTGTCTTTAAAAAGAATGTGATTTCCAGCATATGCACAAAACCTAAATCAAGGTTGCTTTCCATTGCCTTGAAGATCTAGCAAATGGGTTATGATGGGATCACTTATTACAAAGTACTTTTTGGAAAGCACCAAATATTTCTGAAAATTTCCTGACATTAAATTTGGTTGTGAAAGTACACTTTTGGGTATAGTGCTTCTTGCTTGAAAATTTGCAGAATTTTTTCATTGATCGGCTTTCAGTGTGAATGACAGGGTTTCTAACAGAAGTTGTTCAATGAGTATTTTACTAAATACTTTCCTGAGCACTTCAGATCTTTGCAGAGAGAATATCCGATTGCATCATACAGTCTGTACTCTGTGGCTACTTTCAGTGGGTGCAGTACCTTTTCTAGTACATGAATAGTATTGTCTCATTGATATGAGAGACTGAGTTAGTTAAGAACTCAGATGGATTCCTGAAGTCAGTGATGTATTGACATTTTAATGTGGGAAGGAGACTACAGTGGGCTGAAGGAGAGAGTCTAACATACTGCAGAGAGGATATTGCAGAATAGTATAAATTTTCCCCTTTCCTGTGAGCATGGATAGTTTCAAATGTAGCTTTGCTTAATGTGGGGAGAAAAATAAGAGCTTTGGTCTTGAAGACTTTGGTAATTGTATGTTTGTGAAAAGTTTTGGATTGACGGGCACCAGACTGACATTTTCAACTAGTAGTACATACTGTCCAAAAATTAACGGTGGTAATCTGGAAGTATTTTTTTCAAGGGTGGCAGGAGCTCTGTTTCTCTCTGTTTAGTGCTGTTTCCCTGATACACCAGCATACGTGCCAGTTGTAGTGGTTGCGCAATGGGTGTGACTGTCTACAGACAAGGACCTGGTTGCTGGACAGAGGCTGTAGCAGAGCTTTGGCATTGTTCCAACTTGAGCTACAGAAAAAAGGCTTTGTTTTCTTAAACTACTAGCATATTAAATGTTTAGATTAGTATCCTCACTTCCTAGGCATTTGTTTTCTTATTTACAATAAAGAATATATGTTACCTAAATAAACACATCTGCAGGTAGAGCTGTAGTTTGAGGTACCTTTCTTTTTGCTACTAGTAAAACTGCCTGGGTAGTTTCACCTTGAAGAATACATGGTGCAGGTAGAAAGTCAGTGGAGAAGAAGCTTTATTCAAATAAATGTTTGGATTTGTTGAATGTTGGTATTTCTGACCTGATAATCTCATGAGATCTTAAGGGAGTGCTGTAACTGCTTTCCAGATTTGTAGAGGATCTGCTATTGCAGCTTTTAGCTGCCTCTTCCACGTCTCATATTTGTCTGTTCTAGCATTTATGACTTTAACATAATTAATTTTTTGATAGATCAGTCATTGTGGGGGAAAACTTATCAAAGGGCTGACTTCATCAAAGCATGCTCTGGCCACAATGAGCATTCAATTTTCGGCAACATCAATGAAGGTAAGAGCGAGTTCCTACTTCTGGTGAGTGTTAAAGCACATGCAAAAGTAATGTGCATGTTGTGGAAATATCCATGTACTTTTCTGCACTGCCTCTTGCAGGTTCTGCTTTTAAAACCATGGAACTGAAGGGATTTGCTAACCTTTCAGAATCTCAGCTTTAGTAAGTGGAGGAAGTGTTTACATATGTCCCTTCACAGGGGCATTTCTGATGCTTTTATTGGAATGTATGTTTCTAGTATTCATCCAGAACTGAATGCATATGTCTTATTCTTTTCTCTGGGCTTCGATTTGGCAAGAGATACCCAGTAGCATAATTTTCACAGTCCCTCTATTGTTCTTCCACGTTCCCCAATTTGGATTGACTGTTAGTGTTGGAACTCCCTCCCTGTAGATCTAAAATAATTCTGACCCAGTCAGCTCACATTTTGAGACCCATGGCTTTAATCTAGGTGATTATAAAGCTTAGAAATCTTCCTTACATAAGGTTGTTTGGGTTGTTTTCAAAACTATTAGCTTTCACTGAAGATATAAGCAATAATATTTTAGTGTGCTTGTCTTAATTAGGAAATCCTAGTGCCTGAGGCCTCTGAGTTTGATCAGTGGGAACCAGAGGGTGCAACTTCAAGTTGTCCAGTGACAGCAGTTATCCCAACTTGGAGGACCTTAACAACTTTGGATATGAGTCACAATAGCATCTCTGAAATTGATGACTCAGTGGTAAGAAATATTTTTTCATTTGTGAAAAGAAGCATGACTGGTCTTCAGTGGCACATTATACAGCAGGGATTTTGCATTTGCTTCATATATCTTTTTTCTTAAAGACTTTTGGTTGCACTTTATGTTGGTTAATGCTTAGGAGATTTTTTTTCTTTTACTACTTTGGTATTTTCTTTGCTGAAGGAGAAAAGTTTGTCACTCTGTGCTCTGTAAGCAACACTCCCATGAATGCTGGCTTTTTGAAATATGCTTCTACTGTTTGCATTGGCCTTAGGCCACTGACAAAAGTTTTTTTTTTTTTTAAAAAGAACAAAACACTTCTTGGCCTCAACTTTGGAGCATTATCAAGGCTGAAGCTTCCTGTATATGTAAAAACCTGTGGCTTGCTGGCAGCTTTCTTGATGTCAAAAGAGTATGAAGAGTGTGGAAAGAAAATTTGGAGTATTTTGCCACTACCTTGGAATTGTATTTTGGGAATTGGTTATTACAAAAAGTTAGCATTCATTACAAGAACATGCGTCAAATATGAACATAGTTTTTTACTTGAACTACTCTTGTGAATCAAGAAATAGTATGTCTGTAGCTCAGTTAGAGATCATGAACTTGGAGTGCAGTTTTCTTCATGTCTTTTTGTGATGTAGACTTAGGGTTCTTCAGGTCTGAGTCCAGGCCTTAACTACAAGGCGAATGATTGGTGAGGTTACAGCCAAAATAAAGCAGATATGAATACATTGACGTAAAAATTCAGCATCAAATTCAAGGTTTGAGTCCTCCAAAAATAAAGGCCTTTCTGAGTTAAAATGCATTTTTGAGAGGTTTATGTGACCTTGTAAATGCTTGGCTAGTATAATCAAAACACGGAAGCAAATCCTTGAACTTATTCTGGTTTTTGATACTGTTGTCTTTATCCAGGTTTCTGTGTAGCATAGATATGCTTTCTTAGTAAGACAGAAACACCTTAATGAGTTTGATGTATAGTTAATGGGGCTAAACTGGGAACAGCTTATTTGTCTTCAGTGAGAAACCAGGTTTCGTATTAAAACTTAACCATGCTTGTCAGAGTAACCTGGTTTTAAGAGCAAGATTCAACTCTTCTGTTGCACTAAGTGATACAGAATGCTTTTTTAATATCAAAAGCTGAGAAGAGAGACTGCATTGGGCGATACCTTTCCTTTGCTTGTTGGTCAGCTGGCAGTGAAGGAGGTATGGACTGATTTATAAGCTAAAATGCATTTAATACAGGCCTTTTTTTTCTCCTCTTCTAGAAATTAATTCCAAAGATTGAATTCCTGGATTTGAGTCACAACGGAGTGTCTCTGGTAGAAAATTTACAGGTAAGTGATGCTTTTGAAGGTGAATTTTTTTTCCAGGCTGCCCAGGACCTTTGAACATGGATTTTCTTGCTTCAGAATTTTGTTGCTCATCTTCCTCGTGGAAAATAGTTTAAGCCCAAACAGCTTATTCTTCATAATATCAACTACTTTTATCTTACTAGCATTTCTTACTTGCTCTGGATGCTTTCATTTTTTGCCAATATGGACGTACAATATTTATCTCTTAACGAAATTAATTCACTGCCAGCTGTATCTGTGGGTTGATAAAGCAGTTGAGGAAGTTCCCTTTCTACAACCTTGAAGCTGTGTAATGAACAATTTCATGTCGTGTTTTTCATGCTAGGTAGTGTCCACTGTTGCACAAAAAATGAGCAAGCCGTAATACAGTGTCTTTGATATTGTTTGATTTTAATGAATTGATGTCTGACATGTATTTTTCTGTGCTTTTGTAGCATCTTTACAACCTTGTTCACCTGGACTTATCCTACAACAAGCTTACATCACTAGAAGGTGTTCACACAAAACTGGGAAACATCAAAACTCTGAATTTAGCAGGAAATCAGCTGGAAAGGCTGTGTGGTCTTAACAAACTATACTCATTAGTCAACTTGGATCTCAGCAACAACAAAATAGAACAGGTAACTTGATTTTCAGTGTCAAATTGAATTGTGCTTTAAATCACAAGTAATTTCTTTTAGTGTATGAAACTGCCAATAAATAAAAGTGGCTGTAGTGATTTTTCCTGGTTATCGCATGTCTGTAATTTATGCAAGACTGTATGTTCATTTTCATTTAGCCAATCTGTATTCATCTTTTATTCAAAACTTTCAGATTGATGAAGTAAAAAATATAGGAAACCTCCCATGCTTAGAAAAGGTGGTCTTATCAAGCAATCCGTTGAGCATCATCCCTGATTACCGGACCAAAGTACTTGCTCAGTTTGGGGACAGGGCCTCAGAGGTAAGCCATGGAGCAATTCTTCCTTTGAAGTATTTGAAAAAATCTTTTTTAAAGCCAGGTGAGAAAAGTAGTGCAAATGTTCTAAAAACCTGATGATTTTTTAGTGTGTGTTGGAGAAGATCTTTAGAGAATGAAACTGTTTTAACATTATTTGACTATGCTCCTGGATCTAAATGAAAATTTACCCTGTTTTCATTAGGTAACAGTATGTTAATATTGAAACACAGTTGTGCTAGAAGGGTGTTAAGCTTACAAAGCATTTCTGAGTTCACATTAAATTCATATCATGTCAGAGCAGGGTCTAATGTGATTATTGTTTTTGTGTTATGGTTACAAAGATGCACATAGTTTGCATTAAGCTGAGAATTTTTTACTATCACATTAATAAAAATAAATTGCAGAGCTGCCTTGTTTTCAATATTTGTAGATGTTTTAACATTTTTTAGGTCTGTTTGGATAACATCATTACCACAGAAAAGGAACTAGACACTGTGGAAGTGCTGAAAGCTATTCAAAAAGCAAAGGAGGTGAAATACAAACTGAGCAACTCTGATAAAAAGGTGAGTTTGCTGTGAGAGGAGTAGAATGTGCTGTGTACAAAAGAAGCTTATGAAAAACTTCTAGAAATTAGATCTAAGCGGAATTCCGTAAACTTTCCTTAGCATTAAAGTTTTTACACTTTCTTTGTGCATTAATGTGGCATGAACTTTAACATTGCCTCTTTCCTATTCAGTTTTCGGTGTAGATTCAGCAATTATCTGCCCTTCCTTTTTGTGCTGGCTTGGGAGAGAGGAAGTGGGAGGAGAAGATAAAATGACTTAATGGTGTACACAATGAATGTGCAGTTGACCTTAACAGCCATATTTTACATCTTATACAACTATTGTAGAGGTGTGATTTTACTGCTTGTGTTGTAGAGCACTGAAATGACTTCCCCAAACTTTCTTCTTGTGGGTACTTAGCAGTGGGAAAGAATCAGAAATCTGACTCCTCCTTGCCCTCTCATGTGTGTCTGTGTGCTGGGTAGTTGCTTAGTCTTTTTTTGGTAATAAACTTATTATCAGAACCTGTTCTGTCCCTGCAGTATAGAAATCCTGTTTTCATTCTCATGGTTTGTGAAACTCACTGCTAGTTTTGTCACTACAGTGATTGGTCAGTGATCAGAATGACTTCTCTAAGTTAATTCTTAGTGGAATTCCACTTAGTGTGAAAATAAAAACTTCAGAGGATGCGATTCCCCCCTGCCCAAAAAAAAAAAAGCTGGCACTAACTTTCCTTTTACTGAAATTAGGAAAGCTTGTGTAGACCTATTTTAGTTCAGGATCTAATGTGTCCTGTGTATTTAGGTTTTTTCTTTAATCACTGCATACTTTCTTTATTAGATCAGTGAGGACTCCAGGCTCACTGCTGCCAGCTCCAAATCAAACTGTTCTTCTCTTACTGTTCGTCCTTCCTCTCCCTCTCTGCCTCGTCCTGTCAGCTCCAGCCAAGGTAATCATGTATGTATCGTGCTGCTGGGCTGAGCCTCTTGGTTCTGCTTTTCTAAGCTGCATTGATATACATGAATATTATGTGCATGGATATAGGGCGTATCAAGACAAAGCAGAAAGACCTGGTAGTATTGCCTTAGAAAGTGGAAATTGTATGTGGATCAGCAAAACTGACCTGTTCACTGTAGTGGAAGTTTGGGTACAGGACTTCTTTTACTGTATTGTCCTGCAGAAATCACCAGCAGAGGGCTATAACTTTTCCTGGTTTAGATACATGTCTTAATGGAAAACCATGGCATGTATAGACATGCTTTAAAATTGCTTCTTTACCTGTTCTGAGTCTGCAAAATGTGAGCTGAAGCAGTATCTGTTCCTTTATTGCTTTTTTGCAAGAGCTGCATTTCTGTCAAACCAGAAGGAAGATAGGAGATGAGTAAAGGACAGTTGTGGGATTAGTGTTGTGACTGAACCTGTGATTTCAGCACATCTGTTGTGCGCTACAGCACCTGCTAACCTTACCTGAAAATTATTTGTACTGTATGTTTCAAATAGGTGTGCCCGTTGCATTAGGAACTTAGAAGGATGGCCTATCTTTCATCTTTTGCAGCAGCCCGAAAGACTAACTTATGTGAATATTAATTTGTGACTGAGGGAAAGAGATAAAAATACTTTTTTTGGCTTTTGCCTGATAGAAAACGTAGAGTGCAGTGTAGGATATGAATAGTGAGAGAAGACTTCATAACTCTTTTAAAGAATAGGGATTATATTCTCAATAATTCAGGGTGGAACAGTTTACTCTCACCATTAAATTGGTGGATGGGGAAGAGAAACATGCCTGAAAAGCTTGGTCTTTGAAAAAAGTCCATTGCTGTGATTTCTGCAAAATCAGTAGAAATTTCTTAGTTCACTCTATAAAAATGAAATTGTTCTGACAGCATTTGATTAAAGGACAGACACCTTAAGATACAGATTTACTTGCTATTTGTGTAATACATCTGCCTTTGTAGCCCTTCTAATCATTCTTCATCTGCAGATAAAATGCCAGTTTTTCCAAAATGAAGTCAATGCTTGCTTTGAAGTATTAAGCATTTAAGTTACAGGATTGAGACAGCTTGTCTATACAACATCCTGCAGTTTTATACAGGACTAGCTGTAAAAATGCAGGTTAGGAATCACTGACTGTTTAAAAGTTATTTGTCAGTAGTCTTTTTCTACTACTGTAAGTATTTAGGATCAAATGAGTCTTGGGAAGAAAAAGGTTTAGATCTTTCTTTCTGAGGTACTTGAGAGTTTTATAGAAAGACTGGTATAAGATTCAATGTTTGTTTACTGTAGTCCTTTTCCATGAGGTTCCTTTAGTAGAATCTTGTTGAAGGTTTTTATAAATAGTGGGGAAAATGAGGACTAGGGCAGGCTATTTCTCCAGCTTTAACATTAGAAATTAATCAATTGCTACATACCTAGCTATCAAGGCTTGCTTTTAAAATACTGATTTTGAGAAATCTATTTCAAAAAATGGAAATATGCTAGGCAATTAGTTTCCCTGTTAGACCTTAAATCATGAATAATGAAATTAATTTCCTGATATGCTATTTCTATGAATTGTTTTCTCTACAGTTTTTCTAGACACCATCTGTTTCCGTAACGTATTATTCAAATTAAATGTCACTGGCAAGTGGCTTATGGAAAAAGATTAAATATTTATATAGGAAACAGAAAACCTGAAAAAATGCTGTCATGTTCTGTTTTTCCTGTCAATTTGAGTTTCCTTCTTGCTAACACAGTATTTTGTTCAAGTAATAAATACCTCTTGTGTTTCCTCTGATTCTGAGATGGTTTGATGTAATCTGCTAAACTTTACCATTAATCCAGAAAGATACATGCAGGAGTTTTTATGCTCAAGGCAGAAACATACCCACACTGTAATTCTGTTGTTTGTTTGCACATTTATATACTTGAGCTGGCTGGCTGGCTCACTGGTAACACTGAAAATGGATTTGCTCTGTTGGGTCAGTGCCCTGCTGTGAGTATCAAACAGGAAAAAAGTCAAATGTCTCTGAAGATGTTGGCATATATGCACTCATAATAACTTTTTACTGATGATTCAGCTTTGAACCCTTCAAAAAGGTTCCAAGTAAGGTGAGGTAATTGTCTTGAGTGGCATTTGAGGGACCAGACCACCTGAGTGTGGTTGAAGGTTTTACACAGATATTATACTTGTTCACTTGAAACCTACAGAAATTTGAGAGAATGCTACAAAGTTTACAAAGAGTGCTTTGCTGTGTTTTTGCCAGCCTGGCAATGTTTTAGTAGAAGTGAAGGTTAGTATTAACAAAACTGACTAGTTCTGTTAAAACTAAATCATGTGAAGAATTCTTACATCAGATGTTGAGATTTAAATTGATTGTTAGCTTGAAAAATGAGCTTTAGCAGTCTTTAACGGAACTTTCAGTGCAGTTAAAAATACTTCTGTAATTAGACTAAAATTCTACCTGCTTTTGTTTGTCCTGGTTGTTATGTGAAGATACGCTTGAGCTTTAATGATTTATGATCAGATCTTGATCACACAATTTTAATTCCACTTGTTTGGCAGGTACTATTAGCTGTTCATTTTGGTTTTACTTCAGTGATTTTAAGAGCTGTTTGTATTTGTTTTAGAAATAATTTGTGAAGAAACAGTCCTAGCCAACAGTTTTTTGCCATTCAGTGGTTCGACTCCTACAGACCATACAGTTCCCCAGAGACGCTTTGAAATACCAGACTCCAGATGTAAAAATCAGGTAACTGCCATCCTTCTGTTTGTTTTTATGTTATATTTAAGTGTGTTTTGCAAGCTTATTTCTGATACTAAACTTCAGTTACCATAGTAATACATAGCAAAGTTTTTCTGGTTCTCAGAGGTATTATAATGGAAAAAGAGGTAGCCCTAAATTTGAGTGAAGGGCTTGGTCCACCTTGTAAATTAGATGCATAAACCAAGTTTATCAGAGTTGCAGAGAATTATTGTCACTGTGTCATGACTTTGAGATGTTTACCCAATATTAGTATCACATCATTTAATATCCAATTAGATACTGAGTGTAAGACTTCTATCTTATTACAATATCAGTTTTTGGAAGGTGATTCTCTTGCTAGTAGAGTGGAAGAACCTTCTCCCTGTCAATAGGTAATGGCCTTAATTTGTCTCCTTCAAACTCCTGGTTGATAACTTCTGTATTGTGATTTCATTTGTTGTATTGGAAACACTTTTCATATGCATGGCTTCAAAGAATGAGACAGCAAGACTCAGGCGAACCTCTTTCTTTGCTACCAGCATAGCTGGCCTTTTGTCAAGTTCCTTTACCTTTTTCTGTCACTTTACATTACTTCAGTAAAAGTTTGTAGTGTGCTGAAATGTCTATGGCACACAGGTTGGATCTGTTCTCAAGCAAGTGGCAGAGTTCATTCTTTTCCTGCCTTAACTGAATGCCCAACCTGAAGTAAACAGTGTTTCAGGATCCTCAAAGGGTAGCTGTTCAGCTGCCTGTGAGTACAACAGTCAGGACTTTGCAGTGAGTGGGCTAGCTTTAAAAAGCAGAAGCCAACATTAACTTTGTTTTTCATGTATGCTGAAGTCTGACAGCAACTGTAAATAGTTGATAGCTTCCTGAAGTTTTCTTCTTCTCCTTAGGCACTTGCCTCTCTGGATTCATGCAAAGAGTATGGAAGTGTTCATCATATGTGGTATGCTAGATATCTTTCTGGTTTAAATCCTCGTTAGCTTTTGGGTAATAACAGTGGATGCTGCATTTTTAAACCTGGCCTTTAAGGCAAAACAGTCTTGTTCATTATATTGCTGCTTCTGGGGTTTTTTTTGGTTTTTTAACCAAAATCAATTTCATGGTGTAAAGTGTTTTTAACCTTTGAACTCTGGAATGCAATTGGTATTTTCAAAACCAGCAATAGCTGTAAAGTGCTTTAACTCGTAAGGATATGCTATTGGAGTTGGGAAATGGAAGAAGAGTTAAACATTTTAGTTTTAGTTTTCACTTTGAATAGAATTACATGCTACTATCCTCTAAAATCTATGGCTGTTTGCAGTATGAAGATGTTTTACAAAATTACACTGACTTAACTTAACGTAACAAGTGTAAACCTCAAGGTTCTGTGAAGCAGCACCATGAATTGTAGGTAGCTATAGCTGTTTTTAACTCAAGCTTGTACTTACTGTAGCTTGTTATCTCTTTTGAAGTTTGGATCATTCAGAGGAAGAACACTGTACAGTGCCTGACCCCTGCAACACTGTCATCTTGCCTTTTAATTGTATGTCATACACTGCCACAAACCAAGATTTTATCCAGCACCTTTCTGCCTTGATAGTGCAGACTGTGCAGAGATCACCCGCCTCCTTTACAGAGGATAAAGGAGGTCTTCCAGGTGATTCCAGAACCACAGACAAAGAAGATGGATATTTTGAAATGGGGCTTCATGAAGGAGATCGGGCTTTTGAGTTCAGCACTACTTCAGATACTCTGTCATCTGACAACATAGCAGTGGAGAGCGTTGACATAGTCAAAATTCTCTGGAGTTTTTCTATTCATATTCATAAAGGACTCAGGCAGTTTGCTTCCTGTTTGGTTTTGACTGATGATATGCTAGCTGTGTTTGAGATTCCTCATCAGGAATTGAGAGGAAATTGCCAGCACATACCTTCTGCCCTGAAATTAATGCTGTGTTTTCCATATACTGATCTAGCAGAATTTGGCTTTCTCCTGCCAGAAATCTGTTTAACACTGAAGCTGAAAAACGGTGACAACTGCTTGTTTATTGTTTCAGACTCCCAGAATCTTCAAGACTTTTATTCCTGTTTACACATGTGTTGCTCTCAACACTACATGTCAGTGTTACCAAGCTCCACATTGTACTGTGAAAAAGCAAACCTCCAAGAGTTTCTCTGTCAGCTTATGGAATTGAATTGTATTTCAGCAGATGATGTTGAAATTAAAGGTTGTTTCCCAACATATCTTCTTTATGGGAATAAAACCAGTGTTCAGAAAATCTTGCATCGACCAGAGTCAGCTGGCAATAACAAAGAATGGTCAAAAAATGTTTTGTGTTCTGCACTTTATTCTTCAGTGTATAAATCTTCTGATCAGGGTCCCTGTGTGGTCCATCCGTGTTGGATATTTCTAACACCCCAGCATTTGTACATAGTAAAGGTGGATTTTAGTTTACTGCCAGGTAAATGGGTAGGCACAGAAGAGTTGGGAAGTGTATTTAAGCTGAATAGGATTCCGTTGGCATCGCTTGTGTTGCATCCAACTCATGGTTCCATCCAGCAGAAGGATTCATTTTTGGATGGGCATGTGCTGGAGTTGCTCGTTGGATACAGATTTGTTACAGCAGTGTTTGTTCTACCTCATGAGAAATTCCACTTCCTAAGAATCTACAGTCTTTTAAGGACACTCCTGCAGGATGTTAAGACTATTATTATTTTCAAAGCTTCAAGCAAATCAGATGCTGCAAGAAATCACATTGTGGAGGCAAACAGACATGGTCAGTCAGCAAGGTAACAATTCCCATAAAAGATCTGTTACACAGTGCTGAGGTTGATGTGGCCTAACCAGTGTGTTTGCAGTTGTCATTGTAATTGTTTTTGGCCTGTAGGATTGATGAAATACTTAATTCTGCTAGTCTGTAGTATGTGTGAACATTTATCATCGACTGTACCTGTCTACCTTTTTTGTTTGTTTTCTTTTATTGTTGTAACATAAAATGCATTTCCTTATGGAAGGAGACTGCCTATTTCATGTGCTTGCAGGCTGAGGTCATGGCACATTGACAGCTATGCTCGAGAGAAATCATTTGAAGTAATAAGTTGCCTGTTCCTAATTTCTGAATGAAATATAAAGTATTTCATGTAGAGGGGAAGAGCTGTGTATTTCCTTAAATTTTGATGATGTGTTTTCTGGATCTCTTACAGCTTTTGCAAGCCTCATCTGATGCTGTCATCTTTATATCCATCTGAATTTCTTATGCAGAAGATAACAGAAGATAACCAGATTCCTGTTCACCTTCATGTTTCTGTGTCTCTGCAGTATGTGGCTGGGCTGAAAGGAAATGCCGTAGTTGAGTTTTTCCATGGCAACATTGCAGAGGTATTGTGCCTAGCCTAGGTGTATAAAAAGGTGCCTTGTGGCTTTTCAGTACTAGACAGTATTTTAAAAAACTTTCCTGATCAAACTTAAAAACCAAGATTTAGGCTCTGTGCTGAATGGATCTCTCAAGGATCCTCTCAAGGATCTTTGAATCCAACCCCCCAGTAGCATCTGAAGACTCAGTCGACTTGTTGAGGCTTGGGGTGCACTGGTCATCTGTTGATTAAAGTTTTGTCTGTAGTGTCTGCTGTAGAAAGACTTTCTTGTGCACTAGATGGTTTTCTTTTTTCTAGTTTGGGTCAGAAAACAAGGAATAATTAGACCACAACAGAAAAATAATTTTCTTACATAAACACAAGGAATTTTCAGTAGACCACTATTGTGTTCACCTCAAAGTAAACACAATAGTGTTTAGCTGCTGTGTTTCACAGCTTTGAGGTGGGCTTGTGCTCTTTGACCATAGCATGTTCAGATGCTTCAGATTTTGAAATTGTTTTTCTAGTAGTCTAAAGTTGCCTCTGAGATGATGAAACTATCTGAAATATCAAAGTGTGCAAGTGATTTATGAAATACAATTTACATCTTAGGTGGAAAATGAAGAGTTGAGACATCTTATGTGGTCTTCAGTTCTGTTTTACAAGACTCCCAATGTGGAAGTGGTGGCTTGTGTGCTTCTCTCAACGAAATCTATTTACTTTCTGTTGGATGATTCTTTCATTCATGCTGATGAGCACCAGTCAGGTAGGATAGCTATTTTGATCCTTTAACAAGGTTACCAACTTAATCCCTGTCTGCGTATTTGTCTTCAATTTAAATACCAGTTTTGGTTGATTCTCTTACTTGGACCCCCTAGTTGAGTGAGAGAGTGTCAGAGTTTGCTGTACACAAAATAAGTGCATGAGACTTTTTTTTCAAAAAAACTGGCTCTTGAGTCATGGCTGCTTCTCAAACAGACTCTTCCATGTGCTGTTGTGTCCATGCTTTTCTCAGATGTCTTTTTATAGTCCCTAGCATCACCTGGGCAGCTAAAGGCCCTTTTGTAACCAAAATAAGTGAAGGGTAATGGAGCTCATGGTGCATAATCAATTCATGCAAGAGGCTTGTGAATTCTTCTGCTGACCAGCTGAGAGAGCTGGTGGAGGAGCTTTCCAAGCCACTCTCCATCATTTATCAGCAGTCCTGGTTAACAGGGGAGGTCCCAGAAGACTGGAGGCTTGCCAATGTGATGCCCGTCTACAAGAAAGGCCAGAAGGAGGATCCTGGGAACTACAGGCCTGTCAGCCTGACCTCTGTACCGGGGAAGATTATGGAGCGGTTGGTCTTGAGAGTGCTCACAGGGCATCTGCAGGACAACCAAGGGATCAGGCCCAGCCAGCATGGGTTCATGAAAGGCAGGTCCTGCTTGACCAACCTGATCTCCTTCTGTGACCAGGTGACCCGCCTAGTGGATGAGGGAAAGGCTGTGGATGTTGTCTACCTGGACTTTAGTAAAGCCTTTGACAGCATCTCCCACAGCATTCTCCTGGAGAAACTGGCGGCTCGTGGCTTAGACAGGTTTACTCTTTGCTGGATGGCTGAGCCCAGAGAGTTGTGGTGAACAGCGTTAAATCTGGCTGGCGGCTGGTCACAAGCGGTGTTCCCCAGGGCTTGGTTCTGGGGCCGGTCTTGTTCAATATCTTTATAGATGATCTAGATGAGGGAATAGAGTGCTCCTTCAGTAAGTTTGCAGATGACACCAAGTTGAGTGGGAGTGACCTGGTGGAGGGTAGGAGGGCTCTGCAGCGGGATCTGGACAGGCTGGATCGATGGGCAGAGGTTAACTGTATGAGGTTTAATAAGGCCAAGTGCAGGGTCCTGCACTTTGGCCACAACAACCCCATGCAATGCTACAGGCTTGGGGAGGAGTGGCTGGAGAGCAGCCTGGCAGAAAGGGACCTGGGGGTGCTGGTTGATAGCCAGCTGAACATGAGCCGGCAGTGTGCCCAGGTGGCCAAGAAGGCCAACAGCATCCTGGCCTGTATCAGAAATAGTGTGGCCAGCAGGAGTAGGGGAGTGATTGTGCCCCTGTACTGGGCACTGGTGAGGCTGCAGCTTGAATCCTGTGTTCAGTTTTGGGCCCCTCACTACAAGAAGGATGCTGAGGTGCTGGAGCGTGTCCAGAGAAGGGCAACAAAGCTGGTGAGGGGTCTGGAGCACAAGTCTGATGAGGAGTGGCTGAGGGAACTGGGGTTGTTCAGTCTGGAGAAGAGGAGGCTGAGGGGAGACCTTATCACTCTCTACAACTATCTGAAAGGGGCTTGTGGTGACAAGGGTGTTGGCCTCTTCTCCCAAGTAACTAGTGACAGGATGAGAGGAAATGGCCTCAAGTTGCGCCAGGGGAGGTTTAGATTGGATATTAGGAAAAAATTTCTTCACTGAGAAGGTGGTCAGGCATTGGAACAGGCTGCCCAGGGAGGTGGTGGAGTCACCATCTCTGGAAGTGTTCAAAAAATGTGTGGATGTGGTGCTTCGGGACATGGTTTAGGGGACATGGTGGCGCTGGATTAATGGTTGGACTTGATGATCTTGAAGGTCCTTTCCAACCTTAGTGATTCTGTGATTTAAATCTGAGATGTGGCTGCGTAAGAAACGCTACTGATAAGGAGATCTGGTTTTATTTTTTGCTTGAGAAATTATTAGCAACCACTCCCACCCTCTACCAAATTTCTTCTTTTGTGTGATAGAGGTGTAAGTTTTGAATATAAAAATTATGCTTATGGAAATAAAAATAATAATTCTTTTTTTCTTTTTACTTTTTTGTGTATCCTTTTTCAACAGATTTTTGGAACAAAGAAAACTCAGATTGTGAAAATAGCTCTTTCCACCTCTCTTGCTGCTTTGTGCTAAAACTTAATGATCTGCAGTCAGTAAATGTTGGCCTGTTTGACCAATACTTCCGAATTACTGGTTAGTACATGTTGTGCATTTTTCCAGTTCTATTTTGTCTTTTTAGTCTTGTCATAGGTGGATTCATGTCTTGGATTTTATTAGAGAGTTGGAAGAGTATATTTTGTTGCTTCTTTTTCTTAAAAGAAATTAAGTTAATGTAACACTGGTGGTGCTGAACCAGTAGGCTGATAATACTGTCTTGCAACATCTTCTAATTGAGGTAGCTGGGAAGCTTAATATCAATGAATTGGTCCCACAAGTGCTTTTAAAAATTCTCCTGTCTTAATGACATGTCAAAGGGAAATCTAAAGACTTTTGCTGTGAGGCTTTGGCTTGCAATAAAGAGTAAGATCAAGGTACTGCCCATGTTGCAAAATGTGTAGGTGATGGTTGTCTTTTTGGATAGAAAGTGAGGCCTTAAAGCTTACAAAAGGTAATGTTGTCAACTTAAATTAATGGAAATAATGTGGATAAAGTTTCTGGGCTGATGCTTTGCCTCAGAGTCCCACTACCTGTGGCCCATATATTCCTGTGTTCTAAAATGTCTTCTAATTGTGTTGGGACCTCAATGTGGGGGAATCTCACTTGTGGAAATTAAAGTGACCTGACATATAACAAGTTCACAAAGGAAACTGAGGGCAGTTTTTTCTGTAAGATAAATTGTAATGATAAGATAAGGTTGATCCTGTCGAACAATTAAATCATAAGTGTACATCATATTTTAAATCAAGAGAAATTATATTTTTCATTTTTTGAGGGATTTGTAAGGATTCTATTATTCTTTTCCAAGTATTTGAAAGCTTTCTGAATAATGATGCACGTTTTCAGGAGAAATAATACTTGCAAGAAATCTTTTTTTGGTGATGGTTGCATGTTGGTTGAAGAAATTATGATACTGCCACATACAGATGTGTAAATAGTTTTATAATCTGTCTTCTCTTCAGGGCACTCTGCAGACCATGTAGTCACCTGCCTGACAAGAGACAGTTACAACACTCACACCTTCATACAGCAGCTTATGGCAGTTCTATCATTGCTTGCACGCACACCTTCACCTGAACCAGTAGATAAAGACTTCTACTCTGAATTTGGGAGTAAAAACACAGGTAAGTGGTCTTTTCTACATGTTGAGTTATTTAGACATCATACTTACGGCATCATCTAAAGTATGCTGATTAAAACTTTTTGAGGGAAACTTATGCATCAGTTGTTTCCTATTTGAAACTTTAACCAAACTCCCTGACTTCCATTATCTTACATGTGCCTTCTCTGAACAGAATTATTAAATATAAATAGTCTTGCAAATGTGAAGTTAGTGATGGCTTCTTGGGTCCAGCAGAAAATGGTACTTCCTATACAGTATTTTGGGGTGTGTACTAGTGTAGCTTCCACTGCAAGTTTCAGCCTAACCTATAAAGTCTTGTAAGCCATCAAAGAACAGTGAAGGTAACAAAGTCTGAAGGTTATGTTTTTCCTTGTTTGGTCAAATAAAAGAATCCTGTCATTCTGTGAGAATGTAGTGAAGTGAAAACTAGCCTTTTTTTAAGGTGTTAGGTTCAATTCCAATATTGGGTGAAACTTTTTTGGTTAGAATTCTGAAGCCAGTTGAAGGCACAAAATAAAATGGCATTTTCCTGAAGAATGGCTGTTACTGTTTTTTGAGGAGAAGCTGTGTAAGCCCAGAAAGTGCAAGGTTTGATGGGAAGTCATATCTTTTATTAGACCAATTGATTTATGTGTGGGGAAAAAGCAGGCATGCTTCTTTCAAGCTTTGCTACATTGTTTTTCAGTACTTAACTAATAGGGAGTAAGGGATTGCAGTGTCACCTCCTGAATGTAGCATGGAGCAGAGGAATGTGCTCATTGAGTAGGGATATAAAAGCAATTCATGTAGAGCCGTCTGTCTTTGTTTAAATTTCTGCCTTTTCTCTCTGCTTAAAAGAAGCAGGGATTTTGTTTGTATTCAGTGATCTGATAATGCTTTCAGTGAGTTTAGAACTGGGAGTGGGAAGGAGGCAGGGGAGGTCAGCTGGTATGGAGTTGGATAACCTCTGATATGAGGATCCAGCTGTATTTCCCTCTACCTCTTCTGCCATCACCCTGAACTAGTTATGTGGTTAGAAATTTGCAGAAATTATGTTGGTAATGGAATAAAACTCCAGTAGAGATCTGCAATCCAAATGAAATTATTCCAGTATTCTAGATAGGTGAAAGCATATATGAATAGATACAAAACTTGAGTTCTTCCAGCTGCAGCTGTCAAAGGTTGTTGTTTCTCCTAATGCATTAAGAAAGTATTGTTTGGTACTAAATTGAAGTACAATAATGTATGTTTCTTGCAGGGAGAATGGAGAATTATGAACTGATTCACTCTAGCAGAGTAAAGTTTATTTATCCAAATGAAGAGGAAATTGGGGACCTTGCTTTTCTAGTGGCGGAGAAAATGGATGATTTGACTAATCTTCAGTCCCTCAACATCCTTTTGTATGTGTTGGCATTTCAAGTAAATCATGTCGAAGGATCTGCCCAAAACACTAGCTCGCTTCAACCTAAAACACTTATATTAACTAGCTCTGATTTGTTCCTCTTTGATGAAGATTATATCAGTTACCCACTACCTGAATTTGCTAAGGAACCACCAAAGAGAGATAAGTATCAGCTTGCAGATGGAAGACGAATCCGGGATTTAGACAGAGTACTTATGGGTTACCAGACATATCCACAGGCCCTTACATTTGTGTTTGATGATGTTCAGAATCAGGATCTGATGCAGAATTTAACACTGGATCACTTTGGAGAAACTGATAGTGCCCCAAAGGGAAATGCTAAACAAGAAGGCATCAGGCGAAGAGAGATCCAGTGGTACATCTTTATCCCAAGTGCAGAAAGCAGGGAGAAATTAATTTCATTGCTTGCAAGACAGTGGGAGATCCTGTGTGGTAGGGAACTGCCATTGGAACTCACTGGGTAATTACTGCACAGCGAAGTGATTTCAGTGTCTATGACAAGGTAAAGCACAGTGTTTAAATAGATAGCACCTGTCAAGTTCTGTTTTTTAATAAGGAGCTGACCTGGACTCCCTTGCTCCCTAGTGCAGTGAACATTTAATAGTACTTAGAAATATTCTGAAGTGTTAACTGGGGACTGAACTTCCTGTAAAGTCTATTTTTTATGCAATAGTATATAGTGAAAAATATCATGAGACATCCTGGGAAACTGTATGGAAAAATTAAGGAGTCAACACTAGATACACTGTCGCCTAGGACTGTTAAAGTTTCTGCTGTTTTTCTGTATATATCAGTCTTGCTGTTCTATACAAATTCTAACGTGTAAATAAGGGTAAATGCTTGTGTATGTTCAAGTGCAATGTTCTTTGTATGAGAAGTATTTTGGGTATGCTGCTAATGCTTACTATTTAATGATCTTAGGTTTACTATGTTTTTCTTTGAGGCCAAATGTAATTATTTGCTGCCAATTGTGAACTTAGCAGGAAAATTTAAGCCACAAGCAGGTGACAAATTTTCATATGAAATTAGTTTCATGGGCATTCTTTTTCCTTACCTTAGGATAAAGAATTGCCTGCTAAAGATCCACTCAGTATTGTCTTGAAAGTGGAAATACCCAACCACAGGTATATGAGCATTTTGTCAGCAAATAATGAATTTGTATCTCTGAACACAAAGTCTTTCTTTTTGCCTATTTTGTCAATACAAATAAAGTGTAATTTGACAGTTTTCTTTTGGCCTTGTCTTTATTCATTTGCAGGATACCATATGGCAGTTATGGCAGCACATATTATGTTCCTAGAGTGTGTTGTAAAGTATGGAATATGCAGCAAGATGAAAGACGAAAATAGTTTATTCTACTATAGCAAGCTTGTACGGGTCCAGGAATAGAGCTGTCATGGAAACTGAGGATCTGCAGCTTCTAAATGCAATTTAAGGAGGATTAATTTCAAGTCCTTTTGCTTCTCCATCAGATACTAGCTTGCTTTCTAAGCTGTCATCTTTAACTTGAATATTACCATGCCCAACAAGTTTTAGCCTTGCTCATGACAGTAAAATCCCTACTCACTATTGTGAAGACAAATACTGAGACTTTGGAAAAGACTGTTCTGTATCCACTGGAATTAAGAAGGGAAGGACTGTTTTTCTACATATGTGCCAGCTGATGCTGTTTAAAACTGATGCCCCTTAAACACATAGGAAAATGTGGTTTGGAAGAAACCTCTGGATGTCCACTAGTCAAGCTCAAAACAGGGCAAACTTCAAATAGGTTGCTCAGGGCCTGGTCCAAACAAGTTCTGATTTTCCTCCAAGAACGGCAAGTCCACAGTGGCACTGGGAATTTGGTGGTTCTGTGGAGTATTTTTCCACGCTGATGGGGAGCTTGGCTGTGCTCTTTGCGCTACAGATGCCTGCAGTGTTGCAGTCAGTGTGAGGATGAGACACAGGCAGGCAGCGGAAGTCAAATGGTATTGCAGGATGCAGTAGAGTTCCCAAAGTAACCAGAGGTGAGGAGCATTACTTGAGTGCTGCTCTGTTGACAGTTTAGCAGAGGAAATGTAGCCCCCTCTCAAGCTTAGACCAAACTGAACAATTAAGGTAGGTACTGTAGACTCTTGGGGAAAACTGAATTTTTTCCTGTACTCTGGATGTCTTCTATTCCCTGAAATCTCAAGGATACTTATGTTCATTTAAGCTTAATTGTCATTAGGTAGAAAAAATTCTAAAATAAAAATCCTAGGGATAATATAATTAACAGCTTAGGTCTTCATTAGTTCTTTCTGAAGTAACTTTTAATTGCTAATTTGTAATTGTTACAGGTAACGCTTAAGAGTAGCCTGTGGCAACTCAAATAGTCTGATTTGCAAATGTCTGAGAATTTACCAGATGAACAGGATATTTACAATACGGTTTATGGTTTAAGTGAATGCAAAGGGAATAGGTAATGAGTCCTTTGGAGCTGCCTAGGATTTCAGCCAACATGACTAGATATCTCTGCCTTTCATACTAGGGGTTATACTTGTCATTGTTTCTCTAAGTCAACCTTGCTCCCATCTTATTTGTCAGGCCTGTCCTGGGGGATGCCTTCTGCATGAGATAGACCTGAGTTTTGTTTCTAAGCATCCTTTGTCATACACAACTGTTCAAATGTATTTTAATACACTAGTGTGTTTCATAGAATCATCTATTAGAATAAGCAAGGATAATCCCCCTGCTTGTTACATAGTTTGAGCAATTGAGGTCTCTTTTTGGATTTTAGTGCAGCAAGAACACAGATGTGATTAAACTTGACATTCTCTTAAGTCCACAGCTGTTTAAAACATTAAAACTCTCCCTTTGGATTAGATTATTAATTCAGGAAATGGGTACAATTCCCCCTTGGTATCTTGATAAACACCAATCACATTTTAAGATGAACAAAATGTTCAATAATTCATTAGATACTTAACAGAAGAATCAAGAAATACTGCAGTATGTATCTCATCTATGGTGCTATCTGAATTGCTTATTTTCAGGGCTTTTTTAAAATAAATAATCTTTCATACTCTGTCAGGTAAAGCATGGGCTATGCAAAATAAAGTGTCTTCCCTGATATTTTAGCTCTTTCATTTTTACCTGGAAAAACTCACAACCCAACCAGCTCTCTTCTGCCACCACATATCTGAGCCCCTGCTCTTCTGCATGTGTTAAAACCTGCTGGAGTTACAGTGCTTTGTGTACAAATTTCTGTTCATTTAAGTGTAATATTAAGCTGAAAAATTTTATTTACTGCCATTCCTCAGCACCAGCCTGTTTTTGTTTAATTCTAATGTAATCTTTTGGTTCTAAATGTAGGGATTTATTTAAATGAATTTTCCTTGAAACTGCACAATCCTTCATCTTGAACTTTGTGAATTGACTGATTGTTTCATTTCATAAAGATTTTTCTGATCTTTCCACAATTTCTACAGAAAGTTGTGTGAAATGAAGTATCTTTAAGCTATTGTGGTCACATAAAGCAGTCTTGATTTCTTCTCTTTTTGCAAGAGTGCTATGAAGCCCTGCATGCATGTTTCTTATTAATCCTTTACACTCAAATCTTTCACAGTTTCTAACCCTTGCTCTACATTAAGGCAATATCCAAGTAGCTAAACTTAAGACTAGGTGCATGTATAGGCAAGTGGGGAGACCTTTTTCAGGAACATATCTCCTAAACCATCTTAGACTTCTATAGTCTGGCTTTGCAGCTGATGCAGATGTGTGCCACCCGAGGAAGACCCATGAAATTATGTTCAGTGACATCTGTTGAGGATCTGTCCAAAGGTTTTAAAACTTCCCTTGTATTACAATTGAAAAATGGTAAATGATTCTCATTAGGAAGGAAAGTAAATGAGGTGCTGACTTGAGCTAAACCATGTTTTCTTTGCAAGAAGAAATGACAACGTGACCTGCATCCTGTCTGTCCCGTGTCATTCCCATGCTGCTTTTACAGCACTCTGATCTTAGACATACTGAACAGTGATGTATTTACATCAGCCCCTTTGACTTGTCTTCCTGTTCTTGTCAGCTTAGATAAGGAGTTTCTTTTTTAAAAATAAGTAAATTGAAGTGACACAGAATGCTGCTGCTTCTTTCTTGAATGTGTCTGATCAAAAAGTTTACTTTGCTGGTATTAAATCTTCAAACATACCAAATCTTAGGTGGAGAAGCAGCAGCATGAGGAAAAGCATGAAGTTGTGGTTCAGAGCGGACAGACTACAACCTCCTGTTTCCTGCTGTCTACCTGATAAGGAAGGGCATTTAGTAATTTGGAAAGCTAAAAATTAATGTGGAAAAAGGGGGGATATGAAATTCATTACACCAACAAGGTGCTAAAGAAAGACTGTGGTCAACACTGGAAAAAAAACCATTTGAATAGATACATGAAGAGTAATGGCCAGAGGTGGGAAGCTGAGCACTAAGCTGTTGTGCTTCAGACCTTAAGGTCTCCGAGAAGGGAGGATGAGAACTTGCAGCATCTCTAAAGTTGTTGAAAATGCTGAGACAGGGGGATCCTGACTCTCATCTCCATCATGCTGTTCTCAGGCAGGCACTTCAGTGCAATCCTTGGCAAACTGTTGGCTCTAGCTTTAGTTGAGCACATTATAGGCCTTTCCTATCCCTTATAGATAACTACAGAAGGATAACCAGCATCACTGTGGGAGAACACACTGCCTCTTCAGTCATGCTGATGTGAGCAGGTGCAGAGTTTGAATAGTTCAGCCTGTTTGTTCAGACATCTGATTCATATGGAATATCTGTGGGGAGTTTAGTGCCTGACCCTCCCAGTACAATCCCCGAGCACTGCTTAATAGATGGGGAAGGTACAAAAGTAAAACCAAGAGATGGGACTATGTAGCTGGCTTTCACTGCAGGAGCATGCGTAAAGGAACTGGGAGTCAACAACAATAAATAGGCCAGGACTTACAGCATTTATGTACTGACATTTGTACTGCTGCCCTTCTAAGTTTTGAACTAACAGGATGTGAACAGCCGCGATAATTTCTTCCTGAATCGCACAACAACATTGTGCTCAGGCAACTCTACCTGTCTGCTTGGAATTGGACCATTATGTGTGTGCATGTGTGAGAGAGAGAGATAAACAGACTCCTATTTGCTCTGTGACCCTTCTGTTGGTCTGGGGTTTGTTTTTTTTTTTTGCTTTTATCAGCAAACTTTAAAATTCCTGTTCCAACTTACCAACAGAAAAAAACCCAAAAAGTAGGATTGTGTCCTAGCCTCTGCACCAAGAGCCTCGGCTGTGTTCAGTAAGTTTGGTACAGCTGGCCCTCTTCCTACACACAAGCACTTCTGGCCTGATCTGCGTAATCCTTTGCTAGTACCTCTTCAGGCTCACAGCCTTCTCACACACGTATAATGCAGAGCAAAGAGACTTCTATGTTCTTTCCCAGAAAAGTGGAATGAGAATCCGTTTCTCTCTTTGGATGTAACTAAATGGTCAGCTCCCACCAATCTGTGGCAAGGTAGACTGGATAGTAAGTCATTTGTCTTGGCTCAGTAATTTCTGTAAAGATTGCTTAAACAAAAGATTTCAATAGCAGGAAATTGCCCAAGCGAGCCAGGGCTGCACGCACTTCACAGAGAAGGGCTGGTGACCCAGCATTTTAAAATGCAGGGTGTGACATAGGCAGGGAGGCTGGAAAGGTTTGTAGCTCTATCCTTTGCCTTTACCCAGGTGACTTTTTTTTTTCCCATGGAACAGGTTGAGTAGTTTTCACCAGCAGTTTCTCAACTCTGAATGTTAATGTGTTCACAGAAAAAACGCCAGGTTTTACATAAGTTACTTTAGAGGACACAACCTTTCATCAATACATAAAGCAAAAAGACTCGGTGAGGAAAAAAATCCTGAGCACTGCTGCTTGCCAACAATCTGCTGATGATTTGTGAGACTGAGACCACAAGGTAAATTATTAGTGTTTTGTAGAAGTCTGTGTCAAGGCCAGAAGTTGAAGGTGATGCTTCTGAGACCAACGTCTATGACTTCAACTGCTAAACCAGCTGTCTTCTGCTGTGTGGGCAGGAGACACTTAACTCTTAAGTCAAGCTCTGTGCTTTCCAAAACAAACAAAAGCCCATGTGCTAAACCTCACAGATAAACACACAGGTAGACAGTTGACAACTTCTACTGTATGTTTTAAAACTGGATTTGCACAATCCTTTTTCAATCAAACATTGACTAGGGTGTGAATGAAGCCCTTCTGCCCTGCCTGTGCAGGGCCAGTTGCACACTGTCATCAGATCCTTACAATTTGTCTTGCCTATAAATTTTCCCTTTGATGAGGGTTTGGTTTTTTTCCCCAGTTTTCCTGTCTCACGTAATCCTTTAATTGTTAGTGACATAGCAAGTCCTGTGGCTTCATTCTTAATGCACTACTGGGTAATACTTTTGTAAATTCTGGACAGTTTAGAAGCAATCAGATGTTGAGTGCTCTGACAGATCTCAGGATCTTGCTTTGTGGGACTTTGGGGAATTGAAATGCTTTGTGCAGATGCCTATGTATGTGAGCTGGTCTCATACAGAAATGAGTGAGGGAACTGTTGGGTTTTTTTTAATTTATTGATAGTTTTGGAGGGTGTTGGGCAAAACAGTGGAATCAAAAAATTGATCCAATGCATTTTGCCTCTAAGGCATAAGCTTTTTATTGATGTCATCCATGAGAAAATCCATCTATCTGCCTAGGAGGAATCCATCTATCAGAAGAGAGCAGGAACAGTGTAAGTGGAGCAGTAATTTGTGTTTATTTTGCCCGGTTTTTCTCCCCGTGCTGTTTCCATGCTGGTGTTGCCATCTTTGGTGATACTTGCCAACTGCACTGCCACTGTGAGCACATTGGCTTCTTTCCACTGTGCACTGAGCATTATTAATGGCTTTTGGCCACCCGTTAATTTGAAGGTGGTTGGTAGCTCACGTTCTTACTTATTCCCAGAATCATGCAGATCCAAAGTTGATGCAGATTTTGGTGCTCCAGATCCAGCAGCAGTGATCAGCAAAGTAAGTTTCCGTTCCCTCAGAGCACTTCATATGCAGTGGCTGAAACATGCTGCCTGTGCTGCTTCATCAGGAAAGCAGCATCTGATGACAGATGACCTTTTGATTTTTCGGTTTATGCCCTGCTACTGTACAATGGCACTACGCAGTGTTTGCCATTTTAGCCTGTATGTTGCTGTTGTATTGCTTGCCTTCAAATGAGGTATGGTCAGATAAGGAAGCTGGCCGTGAACTTTTTGATGTTACTGTGAATCTGATTTATTTAGTTCAGACAGGAATTTCACCAAGCCTTTCTCTCCCTTCCCTTCCTAGTTTCCTTGCAGTAGGTCAGATACATTGATGACAAGCAGCAGTAGAAAGCCTTGGAATCAGTCTGTGTGTCCTTTTTCCCCTGTACCATTTTTCAGTGTTGACCCACTTAGAAAACAGTCTGAAGATTCATTAAAAGATGCCTATGCCTCTTCAAGTGCTTCAGGGTAAGCTATTTTCACCTTAAAAGCTTATTGGTTATCTGGATGTCCAGCACTGGCAACTTAATCCCTATGTCATGTAGCCAGCTCTGAGAAGACCACCAACAAGCACTCAACATCCTTCTAGGCTGCCTGTTTTAGCTGTGTATGTCTAACAGCATGGAGCAGAGGAGCAGCCTCATTCTTCTGTTTACATAGCCAATCTAGTAGCATGACCGCAGGTAAAGAAAGCGCTGTACAGCTTCCATACTCATGTCTCCCTCTACAAGAATGTATCCACTGTCCATGTGTGACTTTGCCATCCCACCAGAACTGGTCTGAGCTGTATTGCCTCTGCTTCATTTTGCAGATCTGCAGGGTACCAAATGGTTTCCAGAGCTGTGTGAACAAACCCTCTGACCTTGCCAGAGTGGCCGTCTGTTGGGCAGCGATGGTCCCAGGGCTGCAGTTGTCCTGGAACAGGACAAGTGGGCTGAGTCGTCACATTGAGCTGTGGGCTGGTACTTCTCACATGGGTCGCAGTGGATGGTTGTGTGCCTTATCTGCTTCCTGTTAGTGCAGGATATATAATAGTGCTGGCTGTTCATCATGCTGGCTCTCTCTGTAGGGTGGAGGAAGAGGTAAAGCACAATTAACGGCACTAGTAAGTATAGCAGTTCTTATATGCTTATATGTGTTAGCTTATATGTGTTATATTCTTATATATGTTAGCATGTGTATCTTTGTGTATATGCAGGGGGCAAAAAAAGATTAATACTCAAAATTATTTATGTAAACACAAGAGTAGCTTCCTATCCTGGTTTCATTTAGGGGCCTTCATCTACTATTAATGGCTTAAAAATGAGAATACCCCTCATTGTTTAGTAGAATTTGTTACTAACAGAAGTGGTCTTTAGACTGCTCAGTACAGTGGGTTCTCTTGGCAGCGTAGGGAGACAAAGTCCATGTAAAATCTGTCGATAATCAATTCTTGGTTGTTTGTAATGTTCAAAAGGAGACATTAAATTGCAGACCATACTTCAGACTAGCATGTATTTTTTTAATCCCATTTTGGGATTTTCCTATTCTGAGTGCTATGAAGTTCTCCTTGCATTCATCAAGCTGTCAGCCGTGTTTGGAAAATGATGTATTTTGCCACTGCTGCCATAACACCTGCAAAATGTGATCCTTTTCTTGCTGAGAAACTCAAATATTTTAAATAAATGTTAAAGCCTACACAAAATGCTTAATTGGTTGATAGGATATGCTTACATTATTGCTCTGAAGTGCAACATGTCACTCACATTGCTTTGTTCACACATACTTTGGGATAGGCAATGGTCAGGTCTACCTTCTGTTTGAGGTAGTGTAGACATATTAACATCAGTGTTAAAAGGAAATTAACTTACCCTTCATGAATGCATGGTATTTAAGTTTGCCCATTGGATTTGCCTTCAGTTAAGCATACAGTTAACCTCTTTTCATTCCAATTAGTTGAAAACTAAGGATTTCCTTCCTTCTGTTTTGAACTGATATGTAAGAGGAAATCCGTAGATGTTCCTGTTTTGAGTAAACCTTTTACTAAGGAGTTCTGCTTATGCATTTAAAAAAAGAATAGAAAGAAAGAAAAAGGTGATATTGATTCAGAACTAGTGCTAGAAGTAGCAGGTCCACTTCTGAAGGCTTTCACAGTGTGAAAATGTTCTCTCCCAGTTCACTTTTAACCTCTGGTTTGTCTTGGATCTGATTCTTAGTAGGCAGTCTTATCTTACAGAAATTGCAGCCTCTGTCACCACTCCTTTTGTGGAAAGGGTCCTGGCTGTAAAAGCATGAAAATGCATCCTCCTGGATTGCTGTTTTTCTTCTTAGCAGCATGCTTCATTCCCACAGCTGACTGCCAGAGTCAGAAGGTAAGTCTGTGAGTCTTTGTTTAAATGTTCATTGAACAGTTCTTCATATTTGGAGAGTTGCATGTTATGAAATAGTCCTCCCCAAACCTCCTTTTTTCATTTACATTTAGTTAGGTGCAGAATAACATACGTAGTTAAACTTTAGGACTGTAAGGTATCTTCTCTGCTTATGTATGGGTATGTCTGTAGTTTAAACTGAGGAACTAAAAATAAGGTTGAAGGGAGCTGCTTGATTTTTAAATCAGATTAAATTTGTATTTATGTTCAGCACTGAATGCGAAAGCACTATGAAAGGGATATACTTGGCATCTTTGTCTTCTGCTATTTTCAGTACATGTGATGGTAGTTTAGCATCTGGCAGGACAGGTTGATAAGTTTCCCAGGAGAATTTTTTATCTAAAAAATTTAAAAATCTCATCAAATTGTTGCTTTGGAACAGGGTAAATACCTTTGTTTCAAGTACATTTTGCACCAGCTCCCCAGGGAGGAATGTGAGGTATTTTCCATTTTGTTTTGAATTTGTTTCAATTTTGTTTGATTTTCTTTTGATTCCTTGTCCTGGTTTCAGCCAGGATAGAGCTGGTTTTCTTCACAGAAGAGGGAGAGTGAGCGAGAGGCTGCGTGGTGTTTAGTTGCCGGCTGGGGCTAAACCACGACATTCCTTTATCTTCATTCTTGTGTTTAGCAGCAGCATCTAGAAGAATGTATGATGCCTTTGTAGATCTGTTCTCTAGGCTCTGTGGTGAGGCATCCCATTTTCCATAGGCTAGAATTCACACTAATTCAGACTATTTTGTCTTCTGCCATTGCCCTTCTTGTGTCCTGCTGTTGGAGGAATGAACTGGCCTACAAAGTCAGAAGCTGTGTGGGGCATTCGGAAATCTTATTCCTTGGGGATCTGAGCTATGGAAGGTAGTCTTGTCTTCAATGACAAAGAGGGGCCTTGTGGGGAGTGGACAGACCTGTGCTAAGGAAGGTGCTTGTGAGTCTGAAAGACTTAATTTAGAAAAATCCAGAGCACTGAAAAGATGCTTCAGTGTCAGCACTTTGGGTAGAAGCTTTTGTATAGACACTTTCATAAAAGGGCCAGAAATGACTAACAAGCATACAAATAAGGTAAGAACCTCATGGAACTTTCGGCTTGTAGGTTAATTAAGATGACTTGTAGACAAACATGGTTTGAAGAAGTGTCTCTACTGGTGTTTTTTGTCTGGAGGCATGGGTTCCAGGCAGATGGGTTCCAGTATAGTGATGCATTCAGAGACATGGGGTCACATCTTCAGCTGCTGTAAGTGGAAATTTTGTTCTCTTGACTTTGAGACACTGTGTTGATTTCTGTAATCACTGAGGTATCTGGCTTGGTGTGAAACAGTTAAAATATCAGGTAATGAGTACCCATTCACAGAGAAGTGAAACGTTTTGAATCACCTCTGGAGCAGTTTATTTAATCCAGGAAAAATAACCCCATTTTAGAGTTTTTTACCCAAATGGTTCCCTCTTTTTGGTGAAAGAGAAGAAAGATTTGAAAGGATATAATGGGAGGTAAGGAAAAAGGTCTAAGAAAGTCTTCTCCAATAGTTTAGGGTGACCATTGGATTTGATTGCAGTAGAAGTGCTGAGATTCCACAAGAGGCCTCCATTGGCTTGTAGGAGCCTTGCAGGGGCCATCAAGAGAAAAAAAGATTTTGTGCTAGCTTTTTTTCAGTGATGTTACCTCAGGTCTCTGATTTGATGGCTAAAACATGACAGCAAATCTGTTAGCCTGATTTGTATTTTGTATGCTTCTTGGTAGGGGCTGGGGAAGATGCAGCAGGTGTGAAGGCCATGAGGGTTTTTCTGCTGGAAGGAGGCCAGTCCGAGGCTGTGCTGGAGGAGGAATGGAGGCAGGTGGAAGATGAGGGGAGTGCTCTCTGCATCCCTATGCCTCCAGTGCTTTGCAGCTGAGATGGTGGGAAACACCTAGGGCAACAGTAGATCTTGTGTTATGTGATCTCTGAGCTTGATTATTCATTCTCGTGATGAAAAGTGTCTGTCTTGGACAAATGTGAAGGGCTTGTGTGTCCAGGAGCCTCTGTTCTGTTCAGCCAAAGTGTTACTGAGAACTTCTTGGGGAGATACATGACTATAATGGCTCAAGCATGTGTCTACAGCCCTGTTTTGTAAAGGGCAAATGCACTGGAAACTTGGTGATTCATTAGATAATGACTGTTTCCAGAACTGGCTCCCAGGATTGTTGGAGCCAAACACTGATGTCCAAATGCGTTTTTCTTTCTTCCTTGAGGTTTTGCCATGTAGAAGGGTTTGTGTTACAGTTTGGGATGAAAAGATAAAGGGTGAAAATGAGGGGAATGAAATTAGCCCTTAAAAAAACCTCCCCAGCTTATTCTCTTGAGGTAGAATAAGAGGAACATGAGCGCTTGAGAAGTAAGTGACATCTGTGTTAAGAGTGAGAGGAGGGAAGAAAACACTGCAGCATCCAGAAGCTCAGATATGTCTCAGCTAAGCACAGAGGGCTGTGGCTGCTCATGCACGTGCATGTGTTTGAGTGCAGGGAGAGAGCACAGTCCAGCCTTGGCAGGACAGAGCTCAGTGTGGACAGAGGCACCCTGGCTCTTCTCTTCTTTCAGCCACAGCTAGATGTCTTCTGCTTTAAAAGCCTCCTTTAATTTTGGAGCTGTTTGAGAGCACCAGTCTTCCTTTTCTGTTGCATTGTACCCTAAGTGTGATACAGTCCAGGCTCACAACATCATCTAATCAGAACAGGGACTGTTTTCACCCCCTTTCTCTGGCATAGCCACTGTGTACCTCGCTGACTCTCAGCCCGTCAGGGAGTGTTGCTGCATCACGGGCAGACATTCCTTCTCGCTGCTTCCTCTCCAGTGTCTTCAAACTTAGAAACAGCGCTCACAGATGAGCCCAAGGGATCAGTGCATCATTGTTTCCCATGAGGCTGTGCCCCAGGAACCAGCTCTGACTCAAACTCCTGTCTATCTTTCATCCTCTCCAAACTTTTGAGTATCCAAGCTGTTACATTTATGTCCCTTGATTCCCTCTTCTGCTTTCCTAAGAAGCAAAACGCTCCAGAAAATTACTGCTTCATCAGTTCTGTCACTCAAATAAGAAGGGAAATACTTTTTTTTATTATTTTCCACACAGCTGTTTTCTTCCTCTTTCCTCCCGCCTGTTTCTGCTGACACAAGCATATTTCCTTATAAAAAGGGGAAGATCTTACTGGAAAGCTGCCTAAACTCATGAAGTGTCCCAGGAAGGTAGGATAGGGAGGATTCCACAATAACTGTCCTTCTGCCTGCAAGTAATTAAAGATGCCAACAGGGAGAAACGACAGCCCTTCTCCTCTGCCACTGTCCATCTTCATTTAGAAATGGAGCCACACTGATGAAGGAAGGAGAAGCAAAATGGAATAATGTCTGAGTAATGTTTCCTTCTGCCACCACCATGACAGAGAACGCATTTAATGGCCCAACTGTATCTTACAGCCAACTCCTGATGCCTAGAAGTAAAGCTATGTCCTGGTTTCAGCCAGGATAGAGTTAATTTTCTTCATAGAAGATAGCATGAGGCTATGTTTTGGATTTGGGATGAGAAAACATTGATAACGTGGTGATAGAAAATCAATTTCTCCTATGAAAAAGGAGAAATCTCCTCTGGCTGTGTGCCAGTGGGGTGGAAACATAAGGAACAGCAAAGCTGTTCTCTGTCCTGCTGGATAAAATTATTAAAGCTGGCGCTCACAGAGCATGGACAGGTGGATTTGGTGGATCTCAGATTGGTTTTGAGCTGTTTATAATGCAAGGAAGGGAGTCTTTGACATAACGGGTGCCTTGGCGATCCTGCCACCAAAGAAAGTGGAGGTTACTGTACGGTAAGGAAAGGCCCAGATGCGCAACTAGAATTTAATATCTACGTGAGGGACCACCACAGACAAAGGAATCCCTTTCTTCATTGAGCAGCATTCTTGCATGGATGGCTGCAGATGGATCCATGAAAATGAGAAAAAGCTCAACAACTCCAGGCAAAGGGAATGTGGGTGTGAGTCAGGAAACCATTCCAAAGAGACGTCCCTGCGAACCTGGGACTTGAGGGTTATCTCTCAGGAGGTTTTCCTTGACAGTGTCTGCTGGCTATCATCTGGGAGGGCCTTCCTGAGCTGTTGATAACTGATGGGAAGCCATGGGTTTCCTCCCTTGCCTTGAGGCAAATGTATGCATTTGCACTTAAGTTCAGAGGAAGCAAAGCTGAGGCTGCCGATGGGAATCCAAAACAGTGTGTTCTGGGCACAGGAGAGCTGCTGCATTAACAGCATTGTTCAGGATTGGCTTTAAAATCACAGATCAAGGCCTCCTCCCAAAATTTGATCTAATGTTTTTATTTTTAGAAAATACAGTGCTTGTAGAGGCACAGTTGAGGTGAGCTGTGGTTTTTTTTTTTTTTCAAGTCAGTGACCTTTTGGGGCAAGGACAGTTTGTGCCTCCCAGCTTTTCTTTGCCATCATCAGTGGCAAACATTGTCTCTTTTCAAAATGAGAAATGAGGTTTCTGTACAGTGGCTCAGCTCCGGGAGTTTAGGAATACAAGGATTTTGCGGTAAAATCATGAGATTTAATGACAAGCTGGCATATGATGATGATTATTTGTTTTGAGGCTTTGCATTTTTCATCTGCTCTGGCTGTGTTTCATTTGGAGAAGCAGAGTTGGTAAGTACAGGGGTACAGAAAAGCCCTGTGAGAAAGCCTGAACCCCAAAATTATTCTGGTTGGGTAGAAGGACTCACGCTGAATTTATCACCAGCCATGTGAATTATCCAACTCTCCTACCTGATCTTCTTGCCAGTATTTATGAAGTCCTTCTCACCTAGGGTCAAATCATCAGGGGCCATCCAGGTGGTCAGAGAGGTGCAGAGCACCTTTCCTTTTAATCCACCCCCTGCCAACTGCACCTTCTCAAAGGCAATTGCCATGAGAAATGTTTGTGTGAGCAGCTCCTGGGCTCTGGGAAATAGACTGAACTAATGCATTCCGTTCTTCAGACCTGTGAAACAGCAATGAAACCACCAGTGAGCTGGATCGTGTCAATGGCATGGAAAACAGAAATGCTGTGTTGTATTTTAATTCAGTGTCTTCTGGCAGGGTTTATTAATTTCAGCCTTGTCCTCACATAGCTCTACCATATGTTTTCAAAAGACCAGCTTAAATTAGCAGCGCACAGTTATGACTATTTTCAAAATGGTTGGAATTTTTGCTGTGAGGCATAAGGGAAAGATCAGATAGCTGTGATCTGCCCTATTGCCTTCTAGCTGAGATCCAAGCAGAGCAGCATGCAGCAGCATGACATGATGGTTTAGCCCATGTGAGTATGTCCCAGCAGCTGCACTGGTCACTGCCCTCCCTAGTGGTATCTAAAGAATGGTGTGTGCAATGCTGATAAAGATATCGAAGGACGGTAAGGTGAGTGGCTTAGAGTAACAATTTAATTTTGGGTTTATTTCCATTCTGTTTTTTCTTTTTAAGTTAAAATCCATGCGGTGCAATATCAAGACGATGTTTACCTTGAATACAGCTTGTACTGCTTGTGCTGCAGTGCCTAAAATGTTGTGTCCAAGAGGCTGGTTAAAGACCACCCAAGGATTAGGAGTGAGGGACTGCAGGTAAGACCTATTTCCTAACCGTATTAAGGTTTTGGTGCAGCCCTGCTATGCAAGGAGTAGTGTCTGTGCATCAGGAGAGCACGCATGTGTTTTCTGAGCTCTAAAGATCCAAGGATTTTTGGTTTCAGATGCATTAAAATGGATTTATGGTCCCTATTATTCTTCCTTTTGACTCCTTACAAATCCCACGGCCTTTTTGCTGGGCATAAGGTTCTAAATACACGGAACAAATTACATCACAATTACCTCTAGCTTGCCATAAACAGCCTGTGTTTGCTAATGCTGCTGTAGAAACTTAACAGAAGTCTGTCTAGCGTAGAAACCTCTTTCAGACCCAGAATCCTGTAGTGGATTATTAGGAGAATAATATAATGATAGTTCCCCTGGTATATCCTCCCAGCTTCCAACAATAATCCTCTGAACTTTTTACCTTCCTACTTCGCTTTATGACAATTGCTTGTTCATGTGTTCCTTGCTCTTATTCTGTTGAGCTTGGATCTAATAGGAAAAAGGTGAAGGAAAACTGGATTTACCAGGAAGTTTTTAAAAATTCTAACACTATAGATTATTGTTTGTGTATCTATTCCATAGTGAATGTTAACAGTTGATATATAGCTCCATTGTCTGCTGTTCTCTGTGATTTGCTATTCTGTTGAAATACTTTAAAAATAGCTGTAGCAGTTTTGCAGTTCATAGCACTTTTTGCACAGACACACATAGGAGTCAGATTGAAGCCAAAGCGGCAGTGCTATTGAGAATTTCCAAGTTCCTTTTGGGAAGGATGTTGTGCCAAAAATAAAATGAAGTGTAAGAATAATGTGAGTGTATGCAGCTTTTTCTGAGTGTTCTCTGGTCTTGTGGTGGTTATTGGACAAACCCAAGAATAGTTCTGTACTGCATACGTGCAGAACAAGACACACTGCCACCAAGGGCTTACCCCGTGTGTTGAGGTGATGGATGAAGCGTTGAAAAGAAAATGCTTCTTTTGGGGGTTTAAGGGGTTTGTCCAAGATTGAATAGAGAATCTGTGAATGACACGGCTATTAAATCCAAATTTCCAGCATCCCAATCTGGAATCTTTAGTGCAAGACAGAAAGGGACACATCCTGTAAGGAGACTTTGTTCTTTCAAGGTTATTTTAGGTGTGAAGTCAAATGTTGAGTCACCCTGGAGATGCTAACTTTGTTTCTATCCTGTCTACAACTCCAGCATCCAAGGTTTCTGTCCTGATGCCCTCAGACTGCCGAACGTCCTGTCTCATATCCAGTCCCTGGCAGATTTCTTGTAACCAATCCTTGAGGCTCAAATCAATGGGCATCCTTAGAGAAGACATAACCCAAGTGCAAACTCTTCTGTGCATGTATGGTGAAGGAAATGAGTGCCCTTCCTTTCATTCAGAGTTCAGTGCGCTGCAGCGTGATTGCTTAGAAACCCTCCAACAGGCATGTGGTGTGTTTGTGTTGTAATCATGAATCTTGGATTGTTCTTTTTAAGATACACTGTCAAGTTAGGAGAAAATACCCTTTCCCAGCCAGGGTGCCATCACATATGTAAAAAGGAAATTGAGGAGAAAAAGTGCTGTCCAGGATTCTGGGGTACAGAGTGCTATGGTAAGTTTTTCATCTTTTTATGATACCCTCTAGCTGTTGAATAAATCAAACCAGTTTTAATAGGATGCATTAAATAGGCACTGAGGTGATTAATTTTCATTATTACTCAAACACCCACTGGGTCTCCTTTATCTGTCTGGGAGGTTCATAATATAATGGGGAAGGAATCTTTGCTTCATATGAGTTGAATCCTCTTACATTTAAGACATAACATAACCTCCTTTGTTGGAACTTCCTTTTGTCTCTTCTTTAAAAATAAGCTTTTGGAGAGGCATGTTTTTGTTCCTCTTTAAGAAAGTTTCCAAAGGAAGAGGAAGATATTTCTTTCTGATGTCCCCCTAGTCTGCAGTGTGTGCGCCACGTGCGCTGCTTTATAGTCTGGAGTTAGTCAGCCATTCAGCCACAGAAAATGCTCAGCAATTCCAACCCAAGGTGAAAATAACCAACCCAGAGAGCTCTCACTCAGGTTTATGCCAAGTAATGAGAACTTATTTTGTCTTATCTCAAAAATCCAAAAGCGATACCTACTAAGCTAAACACTTCTCATATGATTGATTGTTGGAATATGGAAAGACACACTCCAGTCCTGCAGAAAAAGGAGGTCATTTGAGAGCTTGAGGCTGTTCTCACACAGAAGTGGTTTGAATAAGCAATTGGCTTTGTCAAAAGAATTGCACATCTAAAACTTTCAGAAATAGTCCCCAGAATTTAGAGGTACCCCAGTCCAAAGAGGTTGAGGACCATGTTTGAGCACATTCTCAGCTCTTCATGAAGTCAGGGAAAGCTTAAAATGCTCAGTATCTTTGCAAAGCAGGCTCCCATCTGTCCTGAGTTTCAGAACTGCCCTCAGATGTTTGATACTGCTTCTCGCTGATGCTAGCAGCAGTGTCTCAATCTCAAAACATGTTTCAGTGCCTTTGCTGAAATTTAGTTAGTTATGGCCCATTGGGACATTTCCTTAGACTTTTATTAAAAGGCTTTTCTTAGCTAGCAGCCAAATTGCTCCTTCGTGCCACTGCTGGCCATATTCACCAGCTCTGGCTCAGTGTTAGGTGTGTGGGATAAGCAGGCAGGGACTTTGCTAGTGAAAAGGCCATTGCTTTTGCACAACTGGAATGCCTGGGGGAAGAGGAAATAGAAGGGGGGATGCAGTGCTGGTTGTTCAATCTAATCTTGTCCTGCCTGTCTCTTGCCTGCTAGAGTGTCCAGGTGGCTCTCAAAATCCCTGCAATGGCCATGGGAAATGCTTGGATGGTATGCATCAAAATGGGACCTGCATCTGCAAGGTCAGTGCATGATTTATTCTGTGGATGATGTGCTTTTGTCAGAGGGAGTTGTATAGTAGCTGTGCAGATGCCTTGGATGAAGGCTGACCTTCTGCCTGGAAGGTCATTAGCAGCTTCTTTTATGCTAGCACCAGTGTCTGGTTTTCCTGGAGTATTGGTGTGGTTGGCAATAGAATTAAGATGCTGGTGGTGAGGGTATGGAGTTGTGGAGGATCTCTAGGGAGAAATGAAGAAAGAATCGGATGGATTTCACCCTTCGATGTGTTGAAATAATAAGTGTCTGTCTGTGACTGCAAGCAGGCCTGAGATACTTGGCTCTTAATGAGCAGCACCTTTTCCAGACTTGGATGATATACTTCCCAAATGAATTGGTTTTGCACCTTGGCAGGCAGATCCTCCCTCTCTCAAGAAAAGCAAGAGAGACCAAAAAGAGAATTTAGGGCACATGTTTATTTTTCTCTTTACAGCTCCACACTTCGTACAACAAAAGCATGAACTTTTCCTGTGCATTTGAATTGTATAGAGCAGCATTTCTAAAATTTTTAGCTTAGTGGATCAGTGTCAGACTTGAAACTTCCTCTTGTGAACTGTATGTTTTTGCAGCATCCTTAATTAATAACATTGTGAAGGGATACTTTTTGAAAATCCTACTTTTTGGGCCCTTCTTTGAGGAAGTTGCTTTTTGACTTAACTCAAAGATACTTTATATCAATTAAAATATAAGCTTAAGTTCCCCAAGCCCTGTAAAATCAATGTCAAAAGTCCCATTGGCATTAGTGAATTACAGATTCCCTTTTCGGAGAGATATCAGAGGCCAGCTGGTACATTCCTGTCTGTCTGTGATCGGGACATTTTTTCCTCAATGCCTACCAGAGATTTTCTGGCATTTTGCATGCCCTCTGTGTGTCGCCTTGCACTGTGATCTTGGCTGCTGTGGGGGCTGGTTGACACTACTAGAGCACAGAACAGATCAGTTTTCTTCACTGTATTGCTTCAGCTGTCACAGAAAATCAGAAATGGGGAGAGACTTTGAAATATAACAATGTGTGGAACAATGCAATGATATAGAAAAATAACATCTGGGACATTTTGGGGCTCTTGTAGGAGCAATACAGTGGTTTTGCCTGCCAGGACTGTCGAGATGGAAATCATTTTGGCCCAGACTGTCAGTCAGGTAAGGCTGAGTAATTCAGGTGAAACCTCCACAAAAATGCCTGAGAGCAAGGAAAGAGGAGCGGGGAGGTTGAGTGAAGAACCCACTGGAGAGGAGGAAGGTATGCCAGCTGGCAGTGTTCAATAGCAGGTGTCTTGGCATTTCGTCTTTGTGCCCTTCTCCACTGTCCCATTAGACAAAAGGGTCTTTCACTCAAATCAGTCCATTTTTCCTACTGTAAATCTCTCTCTCCCCCCCCTTACCAGGGCTATCCCACTTTCCCATCTCTTTTTAGCCGGGCTGTTACCTACATCCTTGAAGCGACCCACACTCACTTCCCAACTGTTTTCCAGACTCCTATAATTACCCCACTTGTCTCCCAGCTTCTTCCTTGTTGCCCTTCCTACAAAATTAATACATGGAGTGCTGCTTCTTATGTATGGCATTTTTGGAAGCAATTTATGACCAGTGCAGCCTGGCTGTTAAAGGAGCCCTTTTTGTCCAGCTCCTGGTTCCCTTGTATCCACAGGTGACATAGGTGTGATCTTGGTGGTTGTGCTCACACAACAACACTAATGGTGGGGTCACAGATGTGGTAGGCTCTCATAAGACTGCCTTCTTCCACACTGGCTGCAGGAGACTTAGAGAAGTGGGAAGGTAAAACATGTGCCTGAAAAGCTGGTCTAGATCTTGCATTCAAGGCTGCTTTATAGGGCAGTACTTCGTCTTCTGGAGGCCAGGACATGCAATTTGCCCTCTGTAAGCTTGGACTGGCATGGCTTATTTTTAAAAGGAGCTACATTTGCTGTGGGTTATTGGTGGGAAATCAGGGTGCCGAGTCCCAGGGCAGTTGGCCGATGTATGCCTGGAAGCCCTATGCAGTGCCTTATATGTGAACGTCAGGTTTGTCTGGACTTGCCTTGCAGTGTGTGACTGTGTGCACGGGGAATGCAACAGTGGCGTCACTGGGAATGGAAGCTGCACATGCTATGGAGGCTACACTGGCCCCAGGTGTGACCAAGGTAAATACATTGGTAGCTGCAGAGGGGCTGTTAGAGCTAAACTATGACATGGGCTTGGATGCATGCGCCCCAAAAAAATCTGAGAGGCAGTGAATAGCTTGGGAATGTAGAGGAAAGATGATCGGAGCACTGGAGACCTAGTCAGAGGGAAAAGCTGAGGTCTGGTCCCCACTCTGTGACACTGTTCTTTCTCTGGAAAGCAGATAGAACCTTTCTTCTAAGCCTTGTGGGACCTGGCTACCTAGGCTGCCAGTGATTTAGAGCTGTCTGCACTGCTTATATCCCCTGGCTTTTGTGCCGGCTTGGAGGCCTCTGGAAACCACATTTAGCTTCATTTACATATATTTTGTAAGGTAAGTTGTATCTTCCAGCAGTGCCCTGCATGCTCAAAGGGAAACTCTCTTTGCTGTGTGATTCCAGAACTTCCCCTTTGCAAAGGCATGACATGTGAGGCCAACAGCGAATGTGTGGTAAGGGATGGGGCAGCGATGTGTGACTGCAAGCTGGGCTACAGAAAAAGTGGGAGCACTTGCCAAGGTGAGAAACTTCTCTGTCACCCTAAATGGTCCTCTGTTTGAAAAGATCTTATTCCACTGGTATCTCCAGATGAATTTGATCACTGTGAATACAATACCTACTTCACTGCAGAAGCTTAAGAACCTGTTTTTTCAGGAATCCCTTTAAGATTAAGGGCTAAGTTTTTGGCTGTCCTCTTGCTTGGTCCCAAAAGCAAGAAATGAATGAGAGTTGCAGGTTCCATCCAGCACTCCCTTATAAGTATGTACTGAATAACCGTGACAATGGGATATTGTTGAGTCTGTACCAGTTTAAATAATAAGACAGGCAATTGGAGGAGTTCTTCACTGATTTCAAATTTAAGTTTGTGAATTGGTTTTGTTAAAAGAAAGAGATCCATGTGATTAGCTGGGTATGCGTAGCTCTATTTTCACTGGCTTTTTGCAGTTTTTGCTGACCAAACTGCAGTTTCATATATCCTCAGGTATGATGAAAATTCAGAAGTAAATCCAAGTATCCTCTGTCATTCACAGTTCTGTTACTGAAGTAACATGAAGAATAAGTCATCCAAATTCCTCAGATTAAAAAACCCAAAATGTCTGCTGTCTGAAACTATGTTATTTTCCTGGGAAAATTTCAAAGTTTAATAGTATAAGTTCCTTACATGCCATTCTTTCCAGTCCTTTTGCATTCTGCTGTGCTGCAGTAAGTGCTGTTTTGAAAACAGAAGTTTAGTTACTCTTACTTGCCATGTCTTAATTGCAGCTCAGGATTCTTGCGCTGCTTCTCCATGCTCCCCCTTCGCTGTATGTAAGGTTCTTGGTCCACGAAAGTATCAATGTAGCTGCAAAGGAGGATTTCAAGGAGATGGGAAGATTTGCCAGCCCATAAATCCTTGTGTTGATAGCAATGGAGGTTGCCCAGAAAACTCTACGATTTGTGTTTACAGACGTCCAGGAGAGGTAAGGGTAATAACAGCATGCCAGCAACCTGTAAGGGTCTGAAAAATGGCCAGATGAGAAGTTCTTCAAATGAGATCACCATTGTGTTGGTCAAATCTGCTCTCCTTATCTTCAATTTTGCAAATGGAAACCAGACAGCTCTTTTGTAGGGTAACATACTGCGTAAAAGATGATGAATGCAGCTCTGTAGTCACTGTGTTGCCTTCCCTTAGGCGTCCTGTATTTGCAAGCCTGGGATGAGTAGGAGAACTCCTTCGTCCGAGTGTTCTGTATTTCCCAATGATTGCCGGCAGTATTTTTGTGACGTGACTGCCACGTGTGAGATTAATTCCCAGGGGAATCCTAGGTAAGCCAGTTTGTAACAAGCCCATTGAAAAGAAAGAGTTTTGTCAGTTATTGTAAATTTTGGCATGTGGGTCACAAGATGCTTTAAATCTGGGGCAGCAGAGTCTTCTGGAGATGTAGCCCCCCAAGCTGGTGGTAGTAGTAAGGTATTATCACTTAATAATCCATCATTAAAAGGGAGATATGTGACTCTTGTTTGCTCACATTTGGTTGAGGGCTAGGTCTTTGGCTCTCCTCCCACTTAGGCCTGTAAGCAAGAAATGAATTAGAATTACAGATTGACAGGAAAGGGTGAAGTTGAGGAAAGAAACACCAGACCTCATTTAGTCCTTTGGAGCAAAACATGTAGACGTTGATACCTCTTAAATCAGAAATATTGCCAGATTTAGGACCATTTTTGCATAATGGCCTCCCAAACACCAGGGAAAGCCTCACTGAGGATTTTGTGTATTACCAAGAAGAGGTGGAGCTTCTCTGAGAGACTGAAGAGGGAAAGAGCAGTCTCATCTCCTTGACCCTTCCTTCTCCAGTGCTGCTAAAACTGTTAGCATCCACCTGCTCATTGTGTGCTCCAGGCCAGAACTGAAACACAGCGGCTTCCCTTTCTGAAGATATGCTAGCAAAGTGCAGGACATGGTGTTCAGCACGGTCCCTGCCTTAGTATATCTGTTCTCCAGCAGCTGGCAGTCAGCCCTCTGAGGCTGGAGTAATGTCAAATTCCTCCCCTGTGTCACATGCCTTTTGCATCCCGGAAACAGAAAGAGCCGAGCCGATACTTGGACAAAACCCAAATGGGAAAAAACACGGTTATTGGCCAGTGATCTTAAGTAGTCTCTGAGTAATGACTATACATCCGTGTGAATCAGGATGGAGATTTTCACATGTAGATAAGCTTTCCTGGAAAAGTCATTAGCCTGTCTGGGGCCCTCATTAAGTCTAAGATGAACCGCAGCTAACTGATGTGCTTGAGCTGTCACTTCTCACTGAAGCTGAGGGGTCACATAGGAGCTGTTTGCTAGATTATCACAGCCTGTGTTTTTTAGGCATTACCTCAAATTTTTGGATGCTGTAATGACTGGTACTGACTGAGGACCTAGCTAGAAAGGTGTCGATAAATATATTGTGGCTATCTGACCCCTGAATTCTAGAGCAGACAATTCTTATGTTGATTGTATCTGAGAAAGCATCTTAATTCTCTTTGGTTAGGTCCAAATTTGCTTGCACTCCACAAGTGTGCATCTTTTTTCCTGTCATTTAGTTTAAGCAGAATATACTAAGCTCTTACCTACACCTTAAAGCTGGGATTTGTCCTTCGAGTGTAGATACTGACATGTTCTACTCACATTTGTTGAATATGTTGCGCACTGTTTTATAATCGTTTGTTATGTTTCATTCTTGTCTCTTAGCTGTGTGTGTAAAGAAGGGGAGATTGGAGATGGGAGAAGTTGCTATAAAGATCTCTTGAGTGAGATAAATCAGCATAATTCACGAGGAAGGTTTGCTAGGAAATTAAACGTCGCCAGGAAGATGTTTGGTAAATGTCTTTTGAATTTGTTTGGGGAATGGAGCAAATGTGGGGACAAGAATGTGTCAGAAAAAGTTAAAAGCCTTTCAGCATAATAGATCTATTTTGCAGTGTATGACCATGGGCTGCAAAATTAAACACATCACAGCTCTGAACTTATATTACCAGTTCTGGACTGTGCATTGAGGAGGCTGTTGCAGAGAGCACTGTGGATGAGTATTAGGTATTTAACAGTCCTGGTGAAAGATGTACTGTATCTGCAGAAGAAAGAAAGTGTGCGTTGGAGGTGTGATTCAAACCTGTTTGTACCAAACCACCAGTGTGCCTCCACCCGCAGTATCTGCTGAAGGCTCAGCAATCTTTCAGCTGTCGCTGAGTTTTCTAGCAGTGATACTTGAGGCTGGTGTGCCGTGCGTCCTCTGCTTAGTAGAACATCTACTAAGCCCTTAAACAGACTCCTTGCCAGTGTGCACATGTGAGTGGCCACTGAGATGAAAAGGCTTTATTCTATGCATCATGGTACTTTCTGAGTGAGGAATTGCATTGCAAAGCACGGAAGACTGTTTGAGAACCTGTGTACTGCAAGTGTGGGGAGTGATATCTGCAAAGGTTAATTTTTGCCTCACTGTAATCCAAGGAAAGAATGAGAACCCTTTAGCTCATGTCAAAGCATATTTATGTTAGATACCTTCTCCACTCATCCTCTGCACAGTCTTCTCTATCTCCATTAACTTGACAGGAGCATAGAGATAGGGGTCAAAGCTCAGCTTGTGTGAATACCCCTCACTGCTACGTATCAGTGTTGCCAACGCTGATTTTTTGCATATGTTTTCCATAATGATTTGTGCTATCAGCAACCGCATGAAGATCTCTGGGTTCCTAACTCCTGTGCAGTGGGACTTAATACCTAATGACCTTTGTTGATGTGGACTTTGTTGATGGACCATTGACAATTGAGTGAAGACTGACAACTGCGGGTTCATAGCAGTTTCTCAAGAAGTACTTACTCTCAATAAATCCTGATGACACCCAAAAATTAGTTGTTTCAAAGGGAAGATGGGATGCTTGGCCCAAGAATAAGGTAGTAAGTGTGAGGGAACAAAATTATTATGAATACTTTGCAAATTTCAGCAGTGATTCAAAATGGACCAAAGTCACCAGCAATCCTCCAGAAATCTTGTGGGCAAGTGCTTAAAACTAATAGCAACCAAGCTGGGCTGTGACAGCAATACCAAACTCCCTCTGGTTCCTTGTAAACAACTACTAGCTACTTGCATCATGCCAAAAATGTGTATATTGAATTGTGGTATTAACAAGAGGAATAATTATTGCTGGAGTTAAACCATATGCCAAGTAACTGCTTCATGTTGCCACTCTTTTACAGCTTCTGGTTGTTCAGTGTTGCTGACTAAATACGGGCCTTTCACAGTCTTTGTACCATCCCTTCTTCCGATTCATGATAGAATGGAATTTAATGTAAGTTTTCTTTGTTTTAGCAGACTTTTTCTGTCTTAGGGTTCTTTCCTGACTGAGTTCTGCAGCCAGTAAAAACTGATTGACACATGAGAGAGGAACTTTGGAAGGCAGTATTTATAGAAGCAATCTCTTGGGAAGACTTCTCATTGTCTGGTTAAGTTGCAGTCTCATAGAGGATGTTACATTCCTTGCATTATTTTTAAAACCTCTATCTCTTTCTTCAGTATTGACGGAGTTTATTTGTTTTTAATGTCAGGAAGTGTAAGTTTTTCTGGCCATTCTTCATTTAAAGCTTGAATGTCTTTGTGTGTGACTATTCTCAAAACTTTACGTGGCTTTTCACTACTTGAGGGTGGGGTTTTCAAAAGGGACTGAGATTTGCAACAAAATACAGGATTTTGGACCTATGGCCCTAAATGTGGGTATGGTGTCAACATCTTGAGAAGAGCTCATTTTATTAATGAGGACAGCAAGGGTGGCAGGGCTGGAGAAAATTGCTGTGTGAGCCAGGACAAGAGTTTGACAATTGCACGCTTCAGCAAGTAGATCCTGCAGGTCATACTGTTATTTTTTTTATTTTTTAATTAAATTGTGTTCATTTGCAGTAGTTTTTGCACAGCTAAGCCCACAATCAGGTTACTCCTTTTCCCGGGCCAGAGCTGAAAATCAGCACACATGAACTAGAAATGCAGCTCATGCGGTATGGATTTTAATTGCATGCTAGGCAAGGTGCCTGTTGTGTATCAGGTGGCAGCTAGCTTGCAGCTAGCACTCAGATATGGGAAGATATCACAGAATCACTAAGGTTGGAAAGGACCTTCAAGATCATCAAGTCCAACCATTAATCTAGTGCCACTGTGTCCCCTAAACCATGTCCTGAAGCGCCACATCCACACGTTTTTTGAACACTTTCAGAGATGGTGACTCCACCACCTCCTTGGGCAGCCTGTTCCAATGCTTGACCACCCTCTTGGTGAAGAAATTTTTCCTAATACCCGATCTAAACCTCCCCTGGCGCAACTTGAGGCCATTTCCTCTTGTCCTATCACTAGTTACTTGGAAGAAGAGACCAACACCCACCTCACCACAACCCCCTTTCAGGTAGTTGTAGAGAGCGATAAGGTCTCCCCTCAAACTTCTCTTCTCCAGACTGAACAACCCCAGTTCCCTCAGCCACTCCCTATAAGACTTGTTCTCCAGACCCCTCACCAGCTTTGTTGCCCTTCTCTGGACACGCTCCAGCACCTCAACATCCTTCTTGTAGTGAGGGGCCCAAAACTGAACACAGGATTCAAGCTGCAGCCTCACCAGTGCCCAGTACAGGGGCACAATCCCTGCCCTGCTCCTGCTGGCCACACTGTTTCTGATACAGGCCAGAATGCTGGTGGCTTTCTTGGCCACCTGGGCACACTGCCGGCTCATGTTCAGCTGGCTGTCAACCAGCACCCTCAGGTCCCTTTCTGCCGGGCAGTTCTCCAGCCACTCCTCCCCAAGCCTGTAGCGTTGCATGGGGTTGTTGTGGCCAAAGTGCAGGACTCTGCACTTGGCCTTATTAAACCTCATACAGTTGGCCTCTGCCCATCGATTCAGTCTGTCCAGATCCCTCTGCAGAGCCCTCCTACCCTCCATGAGATCAACACTCCTGCCCAACTTGGTGTCATCTGCAAACTTACTGAGGGAGCACTCGATCCCCTCATCCAGATCATCAATAAAGATATTGAACAAGACCGGCCCCAGAGCTGAGCCCTGGGGAACACCGCTTGTGACCGGCCGCCAGCCGGATTTAACACCGTTCACCACAACTCTTGGGGCTCGGCCAGGTAGATATCTTAAAAACAATCCAGACAGACCAACCTCATTTGAACATTACATTTCCAACTGGTTTAGAAATATCATTCCTTCGCTTGCTAGATACAAATAGATACAAATGCCAGGGACATTAGCGCTCTCCTACTGCCTTGTTGAGCAGAGGTTTCACTAACACAAGTCAGGCCCTGTGCCTATGTCATCATGGTAACTTCTGGATTCATAGCAAATACATCAGGAAAGGCCCCAGAGTTATCTAGTCTACCTTTTCTCAGAAGGATCAGTTCCACCTAAATCAGTATTGACAAAGGATTGTCTTAAAAAAACACCAGTGACAGAAAGCCCAGAAAAGAAAGAAAGGAAGAAACAAAATGTAAGTCTGCCTGTGTTTGAATGTGTACACAAAGAGAAGCAACATATTTGCCACAGTGCTACTCCAGTGAACCAAAATGAAGAGTGAAGCTCAATCTTGTATGCTATGAATTTCTCTCTGTGTGTTAGCTGGGAGAAAATTAATGTTATGGCTCTTTCACTAAATGAGTTTTTTGAAAGAGCATGTCATTTATCTGCTTTATGTGGTCTTTATTCCCTGAAGGATACCACTGCTGAGCACTTGTGCAGAATGCACATTGTTCCTGGTCTGCATTTGGTAGAAGACATGGTAAAAGCCAAGACTATGTGGACCTTGTCAGGACATCAGCTAACATTCGGTAGCCAGGTAAAGGATCTCCTGAGCAGAAGTTCTGGACCGTTGCTTTCACATTAGGACAGGCTGGAGCCTGAGCATAGTTTCCTTGGTGCACTTTCTTAACCAGAAAAGCTTTTTCTCTAACCAACCTGCCAGTGATCAGAACAACAAGCTCCTTTGTGGAGTCCAAAGTAAGGTGATTTAAGACCAGACACCCCAAGCAACCACTTCTCCTGTCGTGCAGACAACCAGTTACCCAGAATCTGACTTGTGAGTGGTCTTTCCTTGCTGTGTATATGTATTCTGGAGAAGAGACCTTTTCCCTACACCATTAGCAACTACAATATCCATGTGGCTGACATGGAAGAGGCAGCGAAGTCTCTCTTTAGACTGTATGCTTCTCCTTGGAGATGGTATGCTTAGGTACAGCCACATGCTGAATATTTTCTCTTCCAGTTTGCCTTTTCCTCTCTTTCTATTTTATTTTTCTTAGTAGTCCTAGCAAAGAGTTTTTCATCATTATGTTCTGATATGGAAGGCTTTTTTTCCCTTTTCCCGTTTTCAATTGACTCATATTTTCCAGCATCCACTGTTCTCTCTCCATCCTGCACTTTTCCTGCATGCATGCTCACAGCTGGCCAAGGGAGAGCTGTATGTTTCCTCTCTGAGGATCCAGCCTTGGCCTTGAGGTCTAGGTCGTAATACATGTACCCTGCATGCATCAAAAGGACAAAGCACTATTTGGAGCCAGGGAATACGAACTGAGCTTGTCAATGCTTCTTTTAAATTTCTTTCCTGTTTGTTTACTCAGGAGTCTTTTGATCTGGGAAGTCTGCCCTCCCCTTCCTTTGTTTCAGCCAGAATCCTCAATGATGTGAACTGAAGTTCAGGGTAGGGAGGAGCAGTTCAAGAAATGCACGTGGTGAAATGAAAAGCACAGGGAAGTTGTGCTTGCCTGAACTTGGATTATGGCTGCAGCACCGATACCTTGATGCTTAGTTTGTAGGTTACCCTTGGAACACCTCCATACACCCAGCTTCAGTGCGTGGTTGTATACAGTATGGAAGGACCAGATATGTGGCTTAATTCAGTGAGCCTGACTGGTTTGGCTTTGTTATGAAGACTCCTTGTTGGCATTATAAGCCAATAAAAGTTGCAATCAAAGCTGTAGTTCCAGGATTGCTTTCAAATTCTGTACTCCAGTGCCCAGGAGGCACCATGCCCCTCTCGTTGTACTTGGCTGACTGATGCAGCAGCTACTTGATGGTCAGTGCACCCTTTTGTGATCCAGAGCTGGGATCAAGCATCATTCACACTGAAACTTAATTCTAGAGCTGACTGTCCCACATGAGGTCTTCTTTCTGTAAGAAGACTTAAAAGTACCCCCCAGGATCAAAATATTACCCAAACTCAAATAGAAGTGGAATGTTTGTTTTACACCCAGGCCGCCCCTTAAATTTACTTTTTCCAGAGTACCTCTAGTTGTGCCTTCACCTTGCTTACCCATAGGTGGAGAGCACTGGAGGGAACAGTGGTTTATAGATCTATCGTGATAACATAGATATACCACAAGAAAATAACCTCTTATTATTATCTAGATGTACATCAAATCATTTCGATATCAAGACCTGCCAGGGGAACTCTACAATGTTCTGCAGTCGAACCTACCAGCAGCCAATGGCATCATGCATATTGTTAACACCCTAAGGAAAAAAACCAGCACGGACAACCTCAGAAACCCACAGGTACACAGACGTTTATATTTCTGTTTTATGGGACAGCGGAATAAACACTTTAGAAAAAGAAGCCTATTTTCATCATTAAACTTCCAAATCAGTGTGTCTTTTTTTAAAGGGAAAAGGCTATTTACTTTGTTTTCAGCTCCTGATAAGGCCTGTTAGACACTATTATGTCAGCGTACCATTAGAAGTAGCTAATAGCACTGCATAAGCCAGATGCAGACCTTGCAATGATGCTTTTACAGTGCTTGCATCAGTAAGGGGTTCTACTTCCATGAGTAAGATCACTCCCGTCATAGCAAATGAGCTCTTTTTCAATTGTATCTTACAGAATATGTATCTTACAGGATAAATATTGAAAAAGCATTTTTCACATAAAAATCAAATGAAGATTTTCTTTAATCGGTCTGTACTGCATTTTGAAATTATAATCAAAAAGTTGACTTTGCATTAAAAATATTTAAAATGGGCACAAATAATCATTAGACTTTTGCATTTTGAAGTCGTGTCTTGCAATTGAGACACTGGGTAGAGGTTTCAGGTTCAAGTTCTGCTAAGCACTTTTTCCTGTTAGCTGGGAGAAGTTTTTGCTATAGCTAGTACATTGCTAAGCCTGAGCATTTTGCGCAACAAATATTGTTTCTATATGCAGAAAGCAGATCCTGTTACCTCGCTTGCAAAAAAATTACTTGTAGAATGACACAAGCTCTTGGATTTGGTAGGATTTTGGCAGTAGTTTGCACTCCCTTTACACTACGGTTAATTAATTTATAAAAACAGACTGTGCAATGTTGTGGTTGTATTTTGTGTGTTTAAAAAGCAGCTGGAGCGTTGTGTTGAGTGTTAGTAGCTCCTCAGCTGAAGTGTCCTGAGGATAGTGTATCAATTGTACAAGTTCTGAGAGTTCATATGGATTTGATTATGCTCATCACTGATGTTAAGAAGCTCTCAGTCTTAAGGCCTGCATGAGGATGTTTTCCAAAAAGGAGTGTCTGAGGTCCAGAGGGCAAGCTGGACCTCTGTGTTTGTGTGCTCAGGTACCTTCAGGGAAGGGTTTGCAGCTACTCTGATATGGCAGGACAGCAAGAGCTCCCGGCAGAGCTTTTCTTTCTCTGGACTTCTTCAGACATTTCCTTCCCTTGTGATGTTGGCTTTGCAATGAAGGCTAGTGATCACGTCAGCCCGTTGTGGCATCAAATCCCTTTGTACCAGTGTCCCTTGGAAATAATGTTCTGTGCCTCTGCATGTTCTATGGGAAGCACTTTCTGCCAAAAAGCCATGCAGATTCCTGGAAATAAAGGTCAGACAAGTCCCTTCACAAGTTTTGATACTTGAATGAACGTTTGACCTGTTACCTTTGTCTTCATGGGCAATGTGGTAAAAAGGAAAGCATCTATTTCCTCAGGAATTAAAAAGTAAATTAGTGTTTTCAGGAATATGCATATGTATTGTATTTTCTCAGCATTGGGGATCATTTGCAGGTGGCAGAGTGAACTCTTGTCCTCAAAGCACAGGGAGACTTGAGATGACAGAGCAGCTCCACTGCCTACCAGCCTGGTACTGATTTGTATGTTGCTGGAAGTAGTGTGTCTATAGTTTTAATGATAGTGAGCAATTGCCTCTTCATTTAATTTAATCTGCAGATGGGAGTAGAAAGGGATGCTCAAGTGCATGGTACCTTGGAAAATCTGATCTATTGTGCATGAGAAGGAATTTGTGCCTAAGTTACTGCAGGCTCAGTCCTTGCTTGGTCAACTGGCCAATACAAAGGGTTTGAAGACTTTGAGGATGATGGTCTCCTGTAGATGTTTACATGCAAACCACAAACATAAACTGGCCAAGGGCATTCCAGTACGTGCTTAGGCCTCACATCAGCCCCAGATGTTTTTTTTCCTTTTTGTATCTTCTTGCAGAAAACCATCGGTGAGATCCTTGCTTCAATGGAGATCTTCAGTAGATTTGAAACCATACTGGAGGTAAACATGTTTGTCTGCCTCAGGAAAGTGTGGTATTACTGCTGTTGCAAAGCCTGCTGCTGTTTTTATGGGAATTTTGAGTAACATTTAAGTACATCTCAGTGGTTTGGCTTTCCTTCTGGGTGCTTTTTTCTGTGTCGTTTCTTATTTTGTGTTTTTTACATAAGCAAATGTAATGGAAAAGATTGGAGTTTTCACCTCTATAGGGGAGCTGGCACAAGCAGCAAGCATACACACCTCTTTCCCATCTGCTTCCCCACTTCCCCTTCCCTTCTCCCCAGGAGACTTTGTTCTCCAAAGTGTGTTTAGTTCTCAACCACTGTCATGACAAAGAGTGAAGGTTTCGTGACTGGCCATGCCAAGCTAGATTGTAGCTACCTATTTTTGGGTTGTATATATCTAAATAAAAGCAGTCCTCAGGTTATAAACCCTTGAGGCTGCTGCCCAGGATTCATTTAGTTAGTATTTTCACTAGGTACAGACTGATTTTTCCTTTTACCTCCACCAGTGTCATCTGGACCTGCTCTAGCATTGCTCACAACAATCTTGGCCTGCCTGTTCAGTTCTGTGTCTGTTAGTTGTTTACAAAATTCACTAACTGCAATTGTGATTATAGGCTTGATTCTCTTTTTCTTCTCTTCAGGCAAAAAGGCACAGTTTTAGTCTCTCTGTAATGTACTTGTGTGTTCAAAGCATGCAGGGAGCATTAGTCCAGTACTCCCTTTTTCACATTAACCACATTTGCACCAGTGGCTTCATTGTCCAAGCTATGTTTTTGTAGCATTTATATATTAATAAATTTATATTTATATGTATATAAATATAAATTTATTAATATATTATATATGTATGTTTGGTGTCCAGTTGCCTCTTGTATACGTTTGCTTTTCAATAGCGCTGCCTCTAGTGGGTTGCTTAGAGTTTCCTCTCCCTTCCTGATAGACCCCCCTCGCTAACTCATGCTAGATCCATGATGAAATCTTTTTATTGTTTTGCAGAACTGTGGCCTGCCTGCAATACTGGATGGACCAGGCCCCTTTACTGTATTTGTACCCAGCAATGATGGTGTGGATAAGTTGCGAGATGGAAGGCTCATTTATCTTTTCACAGAGGTGAGAACTCATAGTACTTTAAGACACTGTGAGCTAACTCTGTTGCACTAGGTTGTACTGGAATAGCTTGTGCAATGTATCCGATCATTGCTCCTGGAGACAGCTAAGCCATGTCTCTGTTTCTGTAAGGCTTTGGGAAAGAAGCGAATGCTGATGGAACCTGCAATGAGAAATATTGTTAGCCAGATTGTTTAAATCTGATGTTTGGATTGCTTTTGTCACCCTGGTATTGGGTAGGGGAAAAGAAAGGAACTTGTTCACCAAATGAATTCACTGCTATAGTACATTGGCATTGTCAGTCATTGGTTGAAAAAAATGAGGTTGCTTCCTCTTGTTCCTGAGCATTGAAGGGGTATCTAATTTTTATGTTATCTTCTTTCCTTAGGGCATAAATAAGCTTCAGGAACTTGTGAAACATCATATCTACACTTCAGCAGCGGTAAGGCAGGCAGCAATAATTCCAGATAATTGGGGTCTTTGGGGCCAGCATGTTATCAACTGTGGTGTTTGACGTAGAGGTTGGAGTGTCAGTGACTTCAGCTGCTACTTTTTGGACTTCCTCTGGAGGAGCAAAGTTGTGATTCAGGATCTGATGAGGCAAAATGTTTATCATGAAAGTGGTTGCCAAAAGGGACAGCTTGTGCTCTCCCATCATGAAACTGAGTTTCCTGGAAGTGATGGTGCTCTTTAGTTGGATGGCCTTTGCAATGAAAATATTGTCCAGCAGAGTTTGCTGCTGGCAAATGCTCTCTTGTTATCATTTTAATTTGTTAAACTATTAATTAGGAGTGTACTTTAATTATGAACTCTCCAGCCTACAGTTTCCCAAAAACACTAATAGCAGTGACACAAAAGTTATAGCCAGGTGAAGAATTGGTCCAAACTCCCTGCTCCTTTTCCCCTGTTCTTGGGCTCCACCAGTGGCTAAAGTTAGAGGTGGAGAACTAGTGCAAATGAGCCTGTGATCTGAGCCGGTACTGCCCACGCTTGCAGCCACATTGCTGTGTACTGTAATGGCAGGGTAAATAAAATCAACACATTGCATCAAGAAGACATTTTCCCTTATACAATAAACAAGAGAAATGTTTAAAGTTAGACACAAAACCTGTGGAGATAATGAACGCTCAAGCATTATGTTACAATGTAATGCCCTTCATTAAGAAATAACAATATTATTCCCATTCTTTACTGAGAAGCAAATGTCAGTCCTTGTGATTTTCCTAGTTCTGATAGAGAAAATGAGCAGCACTTTAACAAAGCAGCACTTGGGATTGGCGAATAACAACATGGTAACAAGCTGAGCTACTGTTTAATAACCTGTTGGACACAAAAGTAACAATTGTCTTGGTTCTCAGAACTTCTCAGATCATTCAGTGTCTCAGTACAGTAGCTGCAGTTTACATTTTTTCTGACTTTAGAAATAAGCTTATTCATTAAGTCAAAATATGTTCTCTATTATGCTTCTGGCTGAGCTTTCATTGTTTATTGAATATGTCCTGGAAAACCCCCTTATTAGTCTGACTATTTGCAGCTGTATTAGCAGGAAACACTATTAGTGAGATTTGATTTCATCGGTGCTGGACTGTTTCTTATACAAGGAATGAAAACCAAGGCTGCTGCCACCAGCACCGCTGTTTGTGCTATTGCAAACCATTCACACAAAGTTCTGAATTTTCCTCTGATCCATTGTGTGTGTTTAAGGTATTTCATGAAATGTAAATGTTAAAGTCAAGTTCCCTTTAGAAGTTTAAGTGGGGGGAATCATGGAAGGATTCTGTCAGCTGTACTGACCCTGCTTTTTTATGGTACTGTTCCCTTGTGTTTTTATTTCAGGTGACTGTAGAGAAACTGATAATGATGCCACACATTGTTACTATGGCTAACCAAATAATTACCATCAACATCAGTGCAGATGTAAGTATGAATCAAAACCCCTTTGGGCAAACCTTCCTGTGCTAGGAGAAAGTCTGGATGGGGTTCTGAACAATGTGAGCAATTCTGAACAATTTCATCCCATCTCTGCTTTCTCCTCTGCTTAAAAAAAATAGACTTAAATGAGGTCATTGAGTTAGTTTGCTTCTTATCCAAACTGTGACTCCGCTAAGAGGCTTGACCATTCATGTGGTTGCACCTGATGTTGTGTACCATCTGTTTCCGGCATTGGCTTTATGTAGTTGATACAGTCTAACAGGCTAAAAGGCAGATAAATTATTTGTGTTTCTGCATCAGGGAAGAATTCTGATGGATGAATCAGGGATACCCTTAAACATGCGAGACATTGTGGCATCAAATGGTATTATTCATACCCTGGATGGCATCTTCATCCCTCCTTCAATAATTCCCATTTTGCCTCACAGATGCAATGAAGAGCAACATAAAATTGTGACAGTAAGTCAGCTTCTCCCATTCTCACACTAGCGGTTGCTGTAGAGCCCACACTCGCCTGGAGGGACAAAAGCAGGCTGAGTAAATTGCATTTGGGAAATGTGTTTTCTCTGAGAGGTCCCCTGATATGAACTTAGGCAGTATCAGCACTGTCAGTGTTTCTTCTGCTGGCAGTTGGCACTGCTTTCCTGGCAATCAGAAAATGTTCCTTGTAGGTTGTTGTTCTTTCCTTGCACCCGTCCTACTTTTGATTCAGAAGTATTTACCTTTTCGTAAGGCCTTAGATGATCTTCTTCACACCATAGTTGCTAACTCAGCTGGCAACGCTTTGTTCCCACTGCTATCAGCATTGGTTCCCTGTAGTCTGGACAGGAAGCAGTCATTCAGTAGCAGAAGCTGTAAATGCTGTGCAGTATTCTCACCTGAACAGTTTTGTATACCTTATTTTAGGTGCTTGCTCCCCAGTTTGATCATTAGTAGGTTACTGAAGAAAGAAGATGAGGCTCTGAACAGGCAAGAGGTACCTGATTTGGAATCACAAGTGGCCAGAGGGAATCACGTAACTTGCTGATTTTAGTGACGGCTGCTGCATGGATGCGCAAAGTTTTCCAGCATACCTGTGTGTCTAGTGACTGGTAGACTCACAGGGTGGAGACAGACCCCATCTTGCAGTCAGGTGCAAGCATCTCCTTGAGACAAAAGAGTCAATTTAAGTGACAAACTCCATTTAGAGTGTGGAAACTCCCTTGTAGGAATGTTTCTGATACATGTTGTGATGTTTTGGATATATACCGGGAGCAGTGGCTCTGTAGCGTTCTTGGCATGGGGAATGGGTTCCTTTGAGAAGATTAAGTTTTCCCCTTCTGTTTTCTTAACAGGGCTCTTGTGTGGATTGTGAGGCCCTCAACAACAGCGTTTGCCCACCTGGCAGCAGAGAAATGGTAAATATTTGTGGTTATTTTGGTAATTTCTTCTTTGCATGATGACATACAGACACACTTATAGACTGTTTCTAACCCATGCCACTTTCAAATAAATAGAGAGCAGGAAAGGCAACCAGTAGAGAGGCTTATTAGAGGATACATACTCCCTACAAATCCATGCTCTGTGATCCCAGACTGTCACTCACTAACTGCTCTGTGTTATTTCTTATCCTGAAGTCTGTTTGCTGAATCAATGAAGAGAGCCCTGAGACAGTCTGGGCAAAATGAAATTGTAGACTTGCAGCTTTTAGCACTTCTGCTCTGCCTCAGGCAGAGCTTTTCTGCTCACATGCTGAGTCTGCCAGCTTCTCCAGACTGCTAGAACCAAGCCTGAGCCCACTAGCACCATCCAGTACTACCACTGCCTATATCACGGCTAGAGATCACAACAAGCTTTCTTCACTGCAGAGGGTGAGAAACCTATCTCCCTGTTGATTCAGAGATGAGCAGAGCTAGCTGAAGGTGGAGTAAGGAGGAGGAAGAGGCTGGGTGCTGGTGTTTGAGTTATCCCATGCTGAGTTTAGCAGAACAGCAAGTTCACCTTCTTCCCTGACTGTCTCACCTCCCCGTCTGTCTGTCTCACCTCCTTCCGTCTTTTTCCTTCCCTCCCTCCCTCTCTCATTCTCTCTTACTCCCTCTCTGCCCCGCTCTCCCTCCCTCCTGCCTTTCTCGCCCTCTTCTTCCTTCTCTCTCCCCTTTCTTCCTTCCCTCTTTCTCACACTCTGTTTCTCCCCCTGGCCCTTTTCTCTGCTGTGTCTCCTCTCCTCTCCCTCCCTCCTCCTCTCTCCCTACCCTCTCCCCCTACTCTCACTCTCTCCCTTATAATAGACACTATTATTAGAACAAAGGGGCAGCACTTTGGATCAGACTGGGGGACTGCCGGGAGCAAGAGGAAGCCACTGTGTGCCTTCTTTCATGATACGCATGCCGTAACGGTATCTTGTTCACCTTGGCTCCTCTGTGAACTTCCGCAGCTCAGAGATAGGCATAGTTGCTCTCTGCAGCAAAAAGCAGGGGGGAAGGTTACAGTGCTGATGACTTGTTTTGTTTGTACAGGAACCAACGCTCTTCCCAAAAGAATGTGTCTACATCCATGATCCACAAGGCCTGAATGTCCTGAAGAAGGGGTGCGCCAGGTACTGCAACCAAACCGTCACGGTGAGTGTGACATACATGTCATACGTGTGACCACATACCCTTTGAAAAGAGCTCAGCTTTTCTCTTCCTCATTCATCAAGAAGAGCTCTGACTCCTTGAGCTGAGAGAGGGCTGGATGGGAGCAAAAGGAAAGCTGTCCCATGCAAAGGGCTGTCCTCAGGACCATCATGTGACCTGCCTACCTGCTTTGGCTTGGCAAACAGAGAGAACATGAGGTACAAACCTGCTGCAAATGTTAGAAAAGCAGCTCAGTTAAACCTGACTACAGTAAATAAATAAAACAAAGCACACCATTTGTGACCAGCCAAGCTGGAGGAAGCCATTAGGGTTGCACCAAATGGTGCAATGTTAGCTGTGGCACGTTTTCTCTGAGAGTGCCCTGGTTTTAGCATTTCTCCCAAAGGAAGCTGAGCACAGGGAAAGTGCTGTAAGATGTGAAGTGATTGCATCCTGTTTATGAAACGTTATCAGATGGTTCAAGAAAGTCTCTCTTAGCAAGTTTATGCAAGAAAGTCTCTCTTAGCAAGTTTATGGACCTCATGTTAGTCTGCAGCTCCTGAGCTCTCACGGTGCCAATTATATGGAACGATTTTTGGTTGTCTCATTAAATACTGATGATTATTTGTGTTGTGATTGCTGTTCTGTTGATCGGTCATGACAAGACCTGTGATCCAGGATTGCTACATCCCTCCAAAGGAATGCAGTCCTCAGTAAGGATAAAGTAGGAATGAGTGGATCAGCACTATTAAAGAAATAAAAGTTGATAGAAAACATGGAGTCAGAGGGCAAAAAGTAGGGATTTATTCTGAGAAGATTAGGCTGTAAGCAGAAAGAAGGGTATTGTTGAAAAATAATTTAAATGCAGGAGTTCCTAGGAACACAGATGCCAAAGGAAGCAGTCCATTTCAGTCCACAGCAGAGAGGAGGACCAGGATTTCAGAACTATGAGGGCAGGATGACTCCAGGCAATTCTTGTTAAGTCGCGTCACATTTCACCAATTTTGCTTTTGTTTCAGAAACCTGGATGCTGCAAAGGATTCTTTGGTCCAGATTGCATGCCATGCCCAGGGGGATTTTCCAGTCCATGCTATGGCCGGGGAAATGTAAGTATGAAAGATCCTTCTGTGTTGCAATGAGCACTTGAGACAGTGTGATTAGAAAGTGTAGTTGTAGATAAGTACAATTCAGAGTTTGTGCTTCAGGGCTAAGCCCACAGCGATGGCAGCAGAAGATCCAGGGAGAATGGCACGGACTTAGTGGGTTTTCTCTCTTGAGCTCTAATGTGAATCATGTCATGGCTGTTGGGGACAGCTCTGGCTCTGTGGGATTTTGTATTACTACCACAACTCTTCATGACTATTTTTTACTGCAAGTATCAAAGTGCCTTTGAGAGATATCAGTACCTTGGCTTTGCCTTGGTTCCCTGAATTTCAATCACTTTGGTTTTCTTTTTGTTTTCCTTCCAGTGCAGCGATGGCATACAAGGGAATGGCAACTGTCACTGCTTTGAAGGTTTCAAAGGAATAGCCTGCCATATCTGTTCAAACCCAAACAAGCATGGCGAGAACTGCGACGAAGGTTGGTAATTCTGATAGAGACACTAGAGGAAAATGCAGGGCAAGAATATAGTGCAGGTTCATGTATCCTGGATTCCCTTCTGGCCAGACCAGCCTCACAAAAGAAGTGATGGAAATGTCATCATGGGTGTCCCTTCAAACAACAGTGGAGAAAACATGGCTGATATGGCTGTGGTGATGGGGGTCCTGGAAACATCAGCCAAATTTAGGTGTGGGACTCTGATTTAGATCTCTGCTGCTAGGCAAGAAAAGACAGTTGACAAGGGCATTGCGCTTAACAGCCTAAATTTGAGCTTGTCCGTACAGCCTGTAAAAAACACAGACCCAGGCAGTCACAGGATATGTTGCTGGCCAGGTTTTGAGTTATGATGGGTGTCTCTCAGCAAACGTCCCTGTGTCAAGAACAAATGTGATAATTATTTGGTATCACAAGAGGTTGTGAAGGAAAGATGGGAATCTACAAAATGCCATCACTGTGGTGGATTCCGGACTTTTTGTAGTTACTGTTCTTACTCCATGTACTTGACAGATTGTGGCTGTGTTCATGGTGTCTGTGACAACAGGCCTGGCAGCGGCGGTGTGTGTCAGTCCTGGTCCTGTAAGGAAGGCTATACTGGGAAATTCTGTGACAAGACATCCAAGAACTGTGGCCCAAGCGGGCTGTCCCAGTACTGCCACCAGAATGCTGTCTGCAGCCTCAATGACACAGCAAGGTGAGTCTTTCTGGCATATACATTCAGGTGGGCACATTGCCATTGTACAGACACACAGCAGCTATGAGGCTGCTAGTCCTGTACTTATGTATATATGTCTGCATACTCGGTGCACAGGATTGTTTGAGTAACACAGCCAACCTGCTAGAAATCAAAGTCAGGCTCTTGCTTGCTTGAGAGGCTCAAACTGCCTTTTGCTCTCTGCTGACTTTCAGAAGGGGCTGCTCTATCTGTGTCCCTTTTGTACTTATACTTTTAAGGTGCATCTGCAGGGATGGATACGAAGGTGACGGGTTTTCCTGCCAGCCCATCGACCTGTGCAGTCAGCCAGAACGAGGAGGCTGTTCACAGAATGTAAGTAGGGTCAGACTGTCAAATGGAGAATCAGAGCAGGGATCCAGGACTGCTGGGACTGTTACGCATTTTGTGTGCTAACTTTCCCTGTCTCTAAGATGGGGTGGATTAACAGGTACCTTGACACAGCCCTCCTAAGGATGTCAGTCATTTGGGTTGGTTCCAAAATGCGACACCCTAGGGAGAGTTTGGCTGGTTTGCACCAGATATTCTGGCAGCTACAGAGATTAGCTGTACAGATAATTTTTGGTTGGTATTGATTTTCCCCTCAAGCTCTTCTAATGTGTGTTGGTTTCTCTGTTGCTGTGTTCAGGCTGTAGCTTAGCTGTGAGCTTCAACTCATATTTCTAGTAACCATCAACACTACATTATTATCCTTTCAACACTACATTACTATCCTTTCAACACTACATTATTATCCTTTGAAAAGAACTGTGGTGCTTTATGATGGAAATGACTGCCAAATGGTCAGACCTCATCATAATTTAGGCCTCTCAGTGAGAGGAACACATTGGGCCGTGTAGAAGGAAATAGGATGGCAATGGGTACAAAGTAGGTCTTTCCTGAGAGAGATCTGCCCTCCATCATTGATTCCATCCCGCATGTTCAGGCAGGAGATTGTGCTCTTCCTCTTCAGGGAATATTTCTTCTGTAGTGGAAGATCTTTACAGGATGGTAGAGAATGCTCTGGGAGTTCTGAGCCACCCTAGACACAAGTGACTGCCTCTTTGAAAACACTAAATGTTTCCAGAATGACTTTATGATGAAGTTGTCTAGGACCTTTCTGGAGAAGATGCTTCCACCCCCCACCCCCAGTGCTGGAATCAGAGTTGGTCATTCAGAAACTCTCCACAGTCTGATGAAGGAGATTTGTTGCTGTGTTTGCACTGCAGCTCCTCCCTTCTTTTGCGGAGTGTAATTCTTTTTCTCTCCCTTCTCCTGGAGGCCCTGTGCACCAGTACGGGCCCCGGCACCGCCACCTGCCAATGCAACACCGGCTGGACCGGGGATGGGAAGGCCTGCGTGGCTATAGACAACTGCATGCTGGAGAGCAGAGGGAACTGTCACATCAATGCGGACTGTGTTTATATCGGCCCTGGCCAGGTATGATCAATGCTAAGCAGTCTGATGGTGAACTTAACGTTTCCTAAGCTACTTTGAGGCGGTCTGGGATCACCAGAGGTAGAAATTGGGCTGGTCGGCAGCAAAGCCTGCTTGTGTGCTGCCAGAAACACCAGCTGCAGCTAAAACCACACAGTGTGCTTGCATGAGGTGAGATGCACTGATGTGTTTGAGGCTGCTGCTTTACTCTGAAACTTTCATGCAGCAAAAGGAAGAGACTGTACGCCATAATACACCTCAGTATAAGGCATCAATTGCTGTGTTCCCCTTGTTCCCAGGTCATAACATTGTCTCAAGGTAATCATGAGTGCTGTGATAGAGGATGATGCCCTGCTAAGGAAATATCTCCACATTTCTAGGTCTTGAGGGACCAGGAAGAAAACTTGGGAAAATAAATTAAGAATAGGTTTTACTGCCTTAGGCCTTTTTTGGGTAGCAAATGAGGATGCTCTGATAGGTCTATAAAATTGAAATGTCTCTTTCTTGCAGAGCAAGTGTGTCTGCAAGAGGGGTTATGCTGGCGATGGCCACTACTGTGATGCAATCAACCCATGCCTCATGGACAATGGTGGCTGCCATGACTTGGTGAGTAACTAAAGCGCTATCCCAAGGCTGGTATGGCAGTGGAGGTTCCTCTGGTCCCTAACAGAGGTTTTTCAGCGATGGCATTGAGAGAATTGCAGGGATTTACGTTACATCATCTTACTGGCATGCCACTGAGGTGTTATAAATGTTTGGTCTCTGATCTACCCAGGCAGATCCTCTGTTTTTTGTGAGTTCACACAACCAAAGCCATCACCTAGGCTTTGCTGCATGAGGTATAAATTCAGTGCCACCATAAAGGCAACAGGAGGAAAGTACATCTGTGTGCTCCTCTAACTCAGGGCATAGGAGGCCAGAATTCAAGTCCTAGATAGGTGTAACGCTGCATAACCTGTGTTTGCTCTCTAATTTCTTCTTTCCTTGTACTTGCAGGCTATGTGTGTACCCCTTGGAGGAGGAGAGAGATCCTGCGCTTGCCCTCAAGGCTACATGGGGGATGGCATGACATGCTATGGCGACATTCTAAAAGTGAGTAAAAAGTAAATGTCTGAAGTCTTCTTGAGATTGGAGAGAAATGGCTCTGCTCTTAGTTTCCTTTTCTCTGTTACCTGAACTGGCTCCTCCCAGCACCAGCCTGACAGCAAAGCATGTGTGTCTGCCCAAGGCCACAGAGACAGAACTGGTGCCAAGGCCAATGTGTTTGTGAAACCATTGGCAATAATTTCTAAGCTGCTTCACCCCTCTCTGTCCTGTGCAATAAGTCATCTTTTTGTTGTTGTTTGGAAACTTTTTCATGTCAGAGCTTTTAGACCCATTTTCTGTCATTAGAAATATCAAAGGCCATTGTGGATTCAATCCCTGTCCCTGGTAAATCCCCTGAGCAATTGCAGACAAGTTGAAGAGTTTGTTTATTTGGGAATATATTTTTTTTTGATGACTGGAGTATGGTTTTAGGCGTGCCCATCCCATGATACACAGTGCCTGTAATGGTTGTAAGGTGAGACAGGAATGTCTAAGTCGTCATTGCCAGATTTGATATTGCAAAGGGCTCCTTTCCCCTAACCCCAGGGGTTTGCAGGGGTAACCCTTCTGTTGTTTCTATTTGGAAGGAGCTGGCCAGGAATTCCCACTTTGCAGGCTTCTATGACTGGCTTAAGGTAAGAACAGCCATGGGATGCCCGCACAGGTAAGTTCGGTAGAAGTGAAGTCTCTGTGAACACTGCTGCTAGAAAAAGAGCAACTTAATTTATCTTTTTCAACAGCAAAGGAGAAATTGTTACAGAGCAGACATGTAGAAAAGCTCTGGTTTATGATAGAGTGAGGGTTGTGTGTTTTGGGGCCGTTTCTAGCACTGGAGGAAGCTGGGGCCGTGTTACTAATTTTCATGGTTGTATCATCTGTAACTCCTGGCCATCATAAAATAGCGCAGAAGGGAAAGAAAAAGGGGTAGCATTATAATAGCTATTTTTCAGAAGAGCACACTTTGAGAAATTAAACTGTATGTTTGTTCCTTCTCTTGTTCCTGCTTCCCTGTCTCTGGTGTGGCAATAACAGAAATAATCCGCAGACTGCAGCAAGCCTGTGGAAGCATGCTATGATATAAGGCATCTAATTATGTTTTAGCTTACCTGTCCTGCTGCATACATTGCTTTTGCCAGGAATAATCTTGGTCCGTCCCCCACAACTGATGCTGAGGGTTCAGAAAGGATTTATGGTTTGAAGGTTAATTGAAGTATGAAAGTAGGACTTAAAGCAGCAGGTTCTCCCTTGGCAAACAGGTGTCAGCCGTTTTGGCTACACTACCTGTGGCACTCATTGCCAACAGCACTTACCTGCCACGTGCGGGAGAGCCTGCTGTGCTGCTGAGCATACGCTCTCTTTCTACACATCCCTTTCACATGACTGCAAGAGCAGGATGGCTGTTGGTTATATGTGGCACTGGCATGTCTTATTTGTTCATTTTTGTGCTTTGGACAACAGAAATCTCTCTTCAGCATCCCAGCAGGAACGAATGTTACTGTCCTGGTGCCATCAGAGGCAGCTATCAAAAACTTGAGCAAGACTGAGAAAGATTTCTGGTTGACCCCCCACATGCTGCCATTTTTAGTCAGGTACGAGGAGACTCCTGCCTTTGGTTTATATTGCCAAACAACAGTAACAAAGCTGGGAGTTGGATTTCTGCCTGTAAAAGACCAATAAAGAGCTATCTTGAGATAAATATAGAAGCAAGATTAAATATCTAGCAGGCAAAGAATTTAGTAAGCATTTAAAACATAACAGACCTCAGGAAACTGGAAGTGGGTTTATTTTTCGTGTATTTGCAGAGAGAGATTTTCCCTGTCATATGGATGCAGATGGCATCAGGACAAGTAATTCCCTCCGTCATTCTCTCCACATGATGAACTCTCATGTGAGAGATGTGAATGTTGGGTGGCATGGTCTTATCTCCCTGGTACTACCAACAGTGCCCTAATCTTTTCTTTACCTGCCTTTGTTCCCTTTAGGGCCCACTTTCTCGAAGGTGTCTTCACTGGTGAAAAGCTCAAAAAGTACGACAGGCCAGAATTACCTACCCTCAACCCGCAGGCCAGATGGCAGATAAACACCAGGAGCAGCGTAAGGGTTTCTTATGTAACACACATGTACCAGTATGAAATTAAACTGCTCAAGAGCTGTTGTATCCAGTGTGGAGCCTGCATGGGACACTGATGCCCTAAACTCAGACATCTTTCAAAAATTGTACCCAGATCAATCATGTGCAACCCTGAAGGAACAATATACTTGGTTTGAACTTGTTTGATAGTTTTTAACCCTTTTGCTTCTCTCTCTGATGCTTTTGCAGGTATTAACTATCCAGAATGCGAGTATAGTCGTCAGCGACATCCCTGCCAGCAACGGCATTATTCATGTCCTCGGTAAGGTACGTCGGTACATGTGATACCGGGAAACACTGCAGTTGTAGCAGCAGGTTTGTGTTGCAGCGTCTGTAATGGGGCCAAGGAGGATTACATGTCTGGACAGTTAGGAAGGGATATAATGGCAAAAATATATTTGGTTATCACAAGGTCCTGACAGATGTTTCCTGTGCAGCAGTGTTTAATGTTTAAAATATTTGTCTCCAGGAGAAGCAGGAGGGGAGTTCCTCTTCTCTTGGCTAACACAAGAAGAGTTAAGGCTATTGCAGAACTGTGTAAAATGAGGCCATTTCCAATTCCTTTCTTGCGAGCAGGGCAGGAGTCTAGTGTGATTTCCCTCAGATACCCTTGCCCAACCTTGCTTATGAACTCATTTTTTGTGCAGGTTTTGTTGCCGCCTTCAGGAGATATCCCACCGAGTCCTCCAGGTCTGCAGAAACAGCTTGAGACAGTTGCCTCATTCAGCACATTCAGGGAATTGCTACAGGTAAGCAGTCGAGGTGAGAACTGTTGTGGTTGTCTGAACTGTCTTTTGAACAAATTCCCACCTTAGCCTGTACTGTGGACCAAAATTTGGACTGCCTGATGAGAAAAGGGGGACCAGCTGTTACCTACCATTCATGAGTGATCTTCTAGGAAAGCAGCCAAAGAGTTATATGCTTACAGTTAGATCTCTGTATCATTGGCATGTTATTACAGTGGAAGACAACCTGTCTACCGCAGGTGCTCTCATGCATGTAGAGGGCAGAGAAACCTAGAGGAAAAGGAAGATTTGTTCATAATTGGGAAGCTGCACTTAGGTCAGCCCAGGAGGAGGAGCAAGCAATTAGATGTTTGTGACTGAGTAGAAGTTGTATATCCCATTTCAAGCATTTCCTCTAGCCCTCTTGCCTTGTAATTGATTTTATGTGTGGTTTGGTCTTTAGTGAGTACAAGTGTAATTGCTAATGTTATTGTTTTGACATTTTTTAGCAATACCAGCTCATTGGAAAAATCGAGTCCTCTGAAAAATACACGGTTTTTGTTCCTGGAAATAATTCCATTGAGGAGTACTGCCAAGCTGCCAACGTGACACAGCTGGTAAGCTTGCTGCTTGCTTACACTTTGAGTACGTATTGCGGTAAATGCAGGGACATGTACATTGTCAGATCATAAACCTGAGTTCAGTGGATTTGAGCATGGAGAGGAGAAGCATGTCTGATGCTAAAATCTAGGAGAAATGTGGCAGAGAAAAATGAGAGGATTTCCTGGGGTCTTGCAGCGGGATCTGAAAAGAATATTTGGACTCCAAATGTGAATTTCTGAGTAGATTTGAATGTGGATAGATGGCACAACATGTTCCCCTTTCTGACTGACTGTGGCATATCTGTGGCAATTTTGAACCTTTTGAAGGATTCCAAAAAACGTTTATGACTTCATCCGGTAACAGAGTCATCGGGTGTGATCAGTCATCTGTGCTAGGGAGTTACTAGACTTTTTGGGCTTAATTAGGTGTAACAGATTGCTTAGGAACTCTTCTTATGTCATACCTGTGACTGAATTGTAGTCTAGGAAGTCAAGAGAGTCCTAACATTTGGTTTTTTTGTGGATTTAGGACAACGAGACAGTGCAGTACCACGTTGTACTGGGAGAGAAGCTCTTGCCTGTGGACTTGAGAAGTGGAATCCATAAGAACAGCATGTTAGGGCTCTCCTACTGGCTAATGTTTTATCAAAATAGCACCCAGGTAAGGAGGGAAGACTGTTCTGCCATTTGAGGATCTGGCTAGACCCATCACTTTCTAAGGCTGGTGGCTGGATACAACCTTACAGTTTGCCTATTGTGACTGTCTGACAGCTGTCAAGAAATCCATACAAAAAGCGTTGAAGGTTATAATCTCAGCTGTTTCCTTCTCCTTTGCAGAAGTTTGTCAATAATATTCCTTTGGATGGAAAATTTCTTGAGACAAAGAATGGCATGTTGATCGGGGTTTCACAAGTCCTCCAGATACAGAAGAATCGTTGTACTGCCAATACCACCACCATACAAAAGGTAATGATCATTACTAAGGAGCTGACTACCATTTCACAGGGTTTCTCCACCTGCTGAACCAAACTGATGAATAGCAGACAACTTAGCTTGACTCTTCCATATGGATGAGACAGTAGCTTGTGGTCTGACCCCAGATGAGCCTCATGTGAAATGGGGCATCATGGAGACTTGGTACCTCCTAGCCTCAGACTCTGTACTTCTAATGCAGCAGATCTGCAGCTCTTGTGCAGATCACATTCGTTTCACTTGCTGGGGCTCTCTCACAGCTGTGGGGCAGGCTGGTGCAGGGACTCCCAGATACTGAGCTGTGGAAGGAGAATCCAGCCCAATTCTTGCATGGCATGACCATAAGCTCCCCTAGGAAATGTGGTCTGCCTGGAAGTTATGGCCAAAGTCCATCCCCCATGGATCTTGTGGCTCTGGGCTATCTGAAGATTGCAGGGTCAGACTGAGGTATGCCAACATTGTTACAGATCAGAAAAAAAGTATTTACAACCTTGCATGAAGGAACTCCATGCCTACAGAAAGCCTACCCCAGCTCAGAGACTCAGTAAGGGTATAGCATGTGATCTCTTCCGGTTTGTTTTGTGGTACGGTCTCTGGGATGCAGAAATAAGACCCTACCTATACCACTGGAGTGCAGGAATAAGACCTTGTGTGAAGCCTTTGATAGCAGCCAGGACCTGAGGGTCATGCATCATAACTTTTCTTCTTTTGGTGTTTTGAGCCATGGAGATAAATACGTCTTCGTCTTTGTCCCAGCCAGCAGCCTGTACAGCACCATTTGTAATTCAAGAGTAGTGTCTTGGGGTGACGTGGGTAGAGGGCACACATGTGACTTGTCCTATTCTCTGTGCCCTAGTCAAGATGCGGCAAGTGTGAGAAGGGGATCAAATGTCCTCCTGGATCAGTTCTTGTGGTGAGTCTTTCATTCATGTGACATCTCAGTGCAGATAGTGCTTTGATGTCCTTTTATTGCTCTATAGATGTAATCTTGATACCTGAAACAATGTGCCCTTGAGTCCTCTGTGGCTCATTCATTAGCAAGGTTTGTAAGAGAAAGGAGAGGTTTATGCAGGAAAAAAAAAACATGAACCATGAGGCTCCTTACAGGGCTGGCTTTGCCTGAATTTCAGGAGTCCTTTAGAGCATGCAGTGTGGGGAGATCCCCCTCTTAGGGGGAAAAAGAAGAGATGTCATCTTTGATCTTTTACTCTTTTGACATTATCAGCAAGGAAAGCCAGTTTAGGGGTTCTGATAGCAATTTCCCAGCCTGGACCATTGATTTGTTTACACAGATGGGCTGGTTGTGTCTGCAGCTTGTTTGTGAGTGACAAACATCTCCAGAGAGGAAAACAACTAAACATTTCATCTCCATGCTGGCTATGAATTGCCTAGCAGCCACATCTGGCTTCTTGCTTTACTCTATGCCAAGTATTTTCCCATCACTTTTTCTCAGTATTCACACTGACATGTGTATGTATACCATGGATTTGGCAGGTAACAAAATAGAGTCTGTGTGGTCACCTCACATCTAGAGATGCTTCATTGGTCTTGGCTCTGGATAGTCCAAATTTTTAGGGCTCTTCCTGCAGGATAAAAAGCATTATTCCTGTGGCAAGAACACTGTCACATGCACCCAAAACGTACAATGTTTGTCTAAATATTGTAAGAACTTCTATCTGTATGTATATTAATTATATCTGCAGGAATTGCCAGGAAGCAAGAATCTCGCTCGCTGTGAATTACGCTCTGGGGATACAGGAATACTTGGCTGCCATTTCACCTGTGCAAAAGTTTCTCTGGTAAGAAAAACATTTTCCTTGAATTCATTTTGACAAAAGCAAGATGGGTATTAGAAATACAGCCATGGAAATGGCTGTGCTGGAGTCCTGGCCTGCATTTGTGCTATTGCATAGCTGAGACTGAGCTCATCTGGGAGTCGCTTTCCATCCTGGAGAGGGCATTGGAGAAAAAACAAACCTGCGGAAATGTCTGCATAGTGATGGATAATGGTCTGCTGCTTTGGTATTGTTGCTTTGGGTTTTGTCCTGCAGAGGAAGAGGAGGAGTTCAGTGCTTGCAGTCTGGTTTCCTAAGGAAGTGAGGCATGAATGATGGTATTTTGCTTGTGCACGTGCCTTCCCAAATAACTGATGACTAATTGGAGCTGAACCAAAGGGAGGAGCAGGTCTTGCAGCTATTGTGACCCCTACCAGTTTTGTGAAAATGTGTGGCTGGGAGAAAACACTTGAAGAGGAAATGGTAAAAGAAAGACTTGTGAGAATTTGAGCTCTTATAGATATCAAAGCATCTCCCTGGAAAGTTTAGTGGGAATGGGAGACTGAGGAGAAGGGAGAGAGGCCATATGATGGCCATATGAGAGGATATATGGTACCCACAGGCAGAGCTTCAGTCAGCACTTGTACCTCACTGGGTGTTTCTGCATTCCTTCGTTGGATGATGTTTCTCTTCATCTGTGCTGTCCCACTTGGTCCCATCATGGTTGCCTCCCCTCTGTAGGTAGATGCAGAAAGAAATGAGAGCAGTTAAATCAGGCTTCTGAGCCAAATCACCTTCTGGCAGAACCTTTTTCAGCCCACTGGTGGGACACAGGCAGGAGATGGGCTGGATGGACACAGGACTGAACTACCAAATGGCCAGTGTTGTTCAAGTGGTACTGCAGACCTTCACATGAGGCTCTGAGCAACAGAGCACCCCATTTTGGGGGTTTCACTCCGTCCTACCTGTGCATATCTGGTCCTTTTCATGCGTTGTCAGAAGTGATGGCTATTGCACAGTTAAAGGAGTACAGTAGCTTCCCCGATCAAGCTGTACCTTGTCTGTGCTGCACAAGACGGCTCACCCCAAGCTGTTCTTGTTGATTCCCCAGAGGTCTGTCTGCTGCCCTGGCTACTACGGACACATGTGCGAGATGTGCCCAGGGAAGCCAGGCCAGTGGTGCTCCGGGAACGGGGAATGCCAGGATGGCATCGAGGGCAGTGGAGAGTGTCGATGCCTGGAGGGTTTCCATGGCACTGCCTGCGAAATGTGTGAAGTGGGCCGATACGGAGCTGACTGCAAATCAGGTGACACCTATGGCTATTGCAGCTTGTGTGTACCATTCTGCTTGAAAGAGGGGAAAAGTGGCAACGTCTCAGCTCTCAGGAGGGGTGGTGGGTGGGAAGAAATGTCCCAAAACCTTTGAGAGAGGTGAATGGCTGGCAGGCCACTGAGAGAGGGACAGTGAGAGTAAGTTCTTTTGGTCAGCCAGAGGAATGCCCATTTTTCATCCTCAAACCAAGGTGTGACTGCCATCACTGAAAGTGTTCAAAAAACATGTAGACATGGCACTTTGGGATATGGTTTAGTGGGCATGGTGGTGTTGAATTGATGGTTGGACTTGGTGATCTTAAAGATCTTTTCCAACCTTAATGATTCTGTGCTTCTGTGACTGACTGTGCTATGCTGCTCATCCTGCTGCCACCAAAACTGTAGAAAAGAGAGGTGGGTGGTCTGTTCCTGGGTTTTTTGGCCTGGTAGTGAGGGAACAGGAGCCGATACTCCTGTGACATTTTCTTTAAGGTAGCTTGATGCATTGGATTAGGAACAGAGCAGCGAGACTCTGCTTGTGAGACCTGGTTGGTCTGACAGTGATGGCTGTTTATATTTACCCTGCAGAATGTGCCTGCGACAACGGCATATGTAACGACGGACTGCAAGGGGACGGGAGCTGCGAGTGTTTCCCGGGATGGGAGGGCCCTACCTGCCGAGAAAGTATGTGAGTGTGAAGGGGGCCCATGGTGTAATACTGCCTTTTTGGCAGAGGAATCTGTGTTAGCTGAGCAAGGTTGCATGTGCTTTGCTTCGCCCAGAAAGCTTATCAGACTGTGCTAGCTCATTCCTGCACATGAGCTGCGTTTGTGGTGCGACTTCCCCAACAGCACATGAGCCCTGGAGTTATTTGGGTGAAATTCATGTAGGGAAAAGCATATCACCTGCTTCTGACCCTCTTTGAGGCACCTCAAGAGCCCCTCACCCTGGGAGAGAGATGGAAGCTCCCAGTCAGATTGGGTTAACTATCACTCCTGTTACTTGCCTAAGAAAGTGGCAGAGCTTGATTTGAAGCCTCCAAAGGGCCCCAGTGTGCCTGCCACGTTGCTTTTTCTGCTCGCAGATACATTGATTTAGGCGAGCTCAGGCCGTGGTCTGCAGTTGTCAATGAATCTGTCATTGTGTGTCAAAGTAATATGTTGAAGATAGTTGTTCCTGGGATTTGGGATTATAATTACCTTAGGGTGGGGCAGAACATGAGCTCCTAAATACTGTGGGATTTTAAAGATTTGCACACGAAGATTGATTTTGTAGTGAAGTCAAATGTTTTGGGGGCATTTAGAAATGGAAATTGAGTGGAACTGTCCTATCTAGTGTAAATGAAAAGCATGAAACAAGTTCATCTGTTTGCTTTGAATGGGGCAAAACCAAATGGCCCTGTATGTTTGGATTAACAAGGTTTCCGTCCTTGTTTCATTCCAAGCAATGTGGAGGCCATGCAGGTAGGATCAAATTGAACCGTTAGACAGAGAACATCAAATTCACTCCATTGCAAAATGCCAGAAGATAAATCCCATGAGGTTTTCCTGCTGCCATGCAGGACGTGAGAGTTAGCATAACTGCTGGCATGTCCCATCATCACTCAGGGCACCACAAGTATGGTATAGTGAGGCTGTTTGCAGTCCTTTACTCTAGATGGCAGAAATGTGCCCAGCAAGTGCTAAATTGAAAATGCCAAGTAGCGTTTGTGTTTTCTCTTGCAGGAATTGAGATTGATTTATGCAATAACACTTGCCATCAAATGGCCAAGTAAGTACAGACAAGGGGCTGGGGCATTCTGAGAAAGCCATGTGTATTTGTATGTATTTTACATAGAGGTGATTCTGTGTTTAGGTCTTTGCAGAGGGCTGGGATGAGGTGCCTGCTCATTAAAGGTGCATAAATGTCAGCTCCAACCTGGGAACTCTCTTTGGTGCTAAGCTACATCCATTTTCCCCAAGGATTTTGTCTATCTGAGCATAAATTCTTTCCAAGTTCCTTCTGTTTTTGTGGATAGGAAAAAGCAGAGACTGCAAGGTACTACTAATTTGGGGAGCAAATCAAACAGCCATTTTCAAGCCCTTTCTGCCTTGCCTGTCCCCACCAAGGAATTAAATAGGCTGATGGGCTGTGACGACTCCCTCTTGCTGCCTTTTCCATCTATTCTCTGGTCTTCTGTTTTGCGATACTGGGGCCCAGCCATCTCCGTTGTACTGTGCAGAAGCACACGGAGGTGGTGAAGGTGCACTGCATGAGGTGTGAAGCCTGTGCCTGGATGCCAGCTCCCTGGCCAGTGTGACTTGAGTATTTGGTGCTGCAAAGAAATACGCAGCAACTTCAGGCATGTTCCTCTTGTGGTCATTGTGGTCTCTAACTTGCACATTGCAGACTTGTATAGCGTTTCCCACTGGCTGAGCAAATCAGGAGGTGTTGTCAGTTTATTCCTTTCTTGTTTCAGCTGCCTCAATAGTTCTGCAGATTCCCCACCTACATGCTTCTGCTCCGCTGGGTACACAGGGAATGGGACCCATTGCACAGGTATGTCCAACGAGGGTGGGTAAGATTCAATGCTTGCAGACATCTGTTGAGGCTGCGTAAAGACAAGGGGTTTGTTTGTGAAATAAAAGGCATGATGTTACCAGGAGAAAGATCATTCAAACCCTTTTCATCTCAGCTGTCCCTCATGTGGTAGAGAGGTTTTCCAGTCCAGAGCTTTACACAGGATGCTCTTGATGTTGCTAGAGCCTGCGGGAGAGTGATAAAATGGCAGGCAAGTGTAGCAGAGCAGTTCTTGCTGCTTGTGGAGAAAGATGGACATGAATGGGTTGTTTTAGTTCTGGTATCACAGCAACAGTGGCAAAGATATACATACGTTGGCCATGAATCCCTGGAATACAGATGCTTCGACTCCCTAGAATTTTGTGCTCCTCTTATTTTTGGCCATGCTGAAATTGGGTAGAAGCAGTGCAGCAGTTGTGCCAAAATGAGGTAGGATTTTGGGATACTGCTCTAGAACTACTTACAAACCCGGTCTATGTCAAAACCAGACAGAAAAGAAAACACCACTCAGAATGATAAAATTGTAACAATCAAATCAAAACACTGGTAGACATCAGTTACTTTTCAGAATTGCCCTTGCTTGAAAATGAGTGAGGGCGAAACAGCAAAAAAAAAAAGTTTTATGTTGTGCAGGACTTTTTTTTTTTTTTTTTTTTTTGGTGGGTCTAACCGTTAGTACTCCATGAGCAAATGCTGTGACGGAAAGACTTCTTAGTCAAATTTGGGGATTACTTAAGCTCAGCATGACTTTTGGACTGGCCTCTCTTAGATCTGGATGAGGCCACATGCCTTTAAAGGACCTACAGTTTCATTGAGAAACAAAGGGATTTTAATAAAATCCTGTGATTTTTGTTGAGATGGATGATCATTTTGGCACAGTTGGTCTTTCCTAGATGCTCTGAGCTGATTCTGCTTCTCTTGTTTGTGGTCACAGAAATAGATCCATGCACTATCGATCATGGTGGCTGCTCCATACACGCTGTGTGTACTAAAGTATCCCCAGGAGAGAGAACCTGTGTTTGTAAGGAAGGCTATGCTGGAGACGGGACGCTCTGCATGGGTGAGTGCTTAATGTGTGTTTTGGTGGTAGTGGTGAGGTATCATCCGTGCAAAGGGGAATTTCAGACTTAAAAGCGTTAAAAATTCAGGTTAAAGTGTTGAATAACTCAATTTTCCTTTCACTTTGTTCATGCAGTGATTATTTCAAAGCAAGTAATTGCTGGCTGATCTTGATTCAACTGTCTTTCTGCTTTTTGTCAAGCTGTATGCACACTTAAGTGTACATACATACCTGTAGGTATGTGCTCAGCATTCTCCCAAGTCATCATTAGCACAGTGGTCATCACTGTCCCAGCACAGTGCCACCTGAAACTGGGCAGAGAGCCCACGCTGCCCTTGGCACCTGTCTTGCTGGATGGCCTCAGACTAGCGTTTTGGTCTCAAACCAAAACAACCATGAGAGGTTTCTTGCCCTGATGCATGTTGTGGAGAGGTCCAGAGATAGAGAGTGAGGGCAATCTCCCACAGTGGTGCTCTGAGGTGAGGGTGGAGCTGTGGGAGAGTCCAGTCCTCTCATACCTTTTAAAGTGCACCCAGGCAGACGTGGGATTTTCTGTGGGCAGATTTATCACAATTCAGAGACCCACATGTAGCGGGAGTAGAACTTGCAACTTGCAGTTCTTCCCTATTCCTTTGCTATCACAAGTCACTTTTCCTCAAAGATGTTTTCCAAGCTGGGCAGGTCCTCCCTGTTGTTTTCCCAATACCTCTTTGGGTCACCAATTCCCAGCTGCCTTGAGCAGTCCTCAGCAATAATGTGGCCTTATTGTTTTGCTGCAGAAATTGATCTCTGTCTCGAAAGCAACGGGGGCTGCCACACCAATGCAGAGTGCATTAAAACAGGGCCAAGGAAGGTAAGATGGGTGTCAGGGCAACGTTATTATGGAGGTTGTCACAGCTGTTTAGTTCTCTCAAAGACAATCCTTTCCATGGCAGTGCTCTGCCTCGTGCTTATTACCTTCCACATAGAAGAGTTGCCTGGAAAAGGCATAAGAACATTGCCGTTTCCTTGAAAGTAGATGCTTTCTGTTGGTCAGAGGCTGGAGCCAGTCTCGGGTTATATTTGCTGTGGACACAAGCATGGTTATTCCTGAAGTGTGTGATGGGTGCTGTACCGCATGCTTTCCGTCCAGCCCAGCCATCATGTGTTTTTCTTTATTAGGTCCAAGTTTCAGACTGAACATCTGTTCTCCCTCCAGGTTGCCTGCAACTGTCTTCCTGGTTACAGTGGGGATGGTGTGAGCCAGTGCAACCCCATCAACTTGTGTGAACAGGTATGTCTGCATTTTGCAATTACCGGAGGTGAAGGCCACAGCTGTGAAGCATCCCTTTCTCCCAACAGTTAACAGCAAGAACAGGGTTAGCCTGCTTGTTTAGAGCTGGCTGTCTTGCCTTTTCACATACCAGCTGGATTTCCTGGTGTGTTTGGTTTCTGTTGCCTCTTGCAATGACCTGCAAATACTATCTCGGCCACCGGGCACTCCTCTTGTTGGGAGAAGCGATGTGGAAACATTGACATAGGGCTGGAGGCATGTGGGCTTGTTTCTCTGCATCCATTTTGTGTGAAATAGGCTCAAAAGCTTAAAAGTAATCTGTGCTCATGGCATTGCTGTCCTGTCAAAGTCTTTCTCACGAGAGACATGGCATGATTTTGTCATCACTGTGGGTTCCAAAGTAAAGTGCAAAACCTTTGTTTCATAGTAGGATTTGGTGCTGAAAAGCCCTTGAGGATCTGGGTGAAGTTTATTCTAAGACACTAAACAGATGTGAGGAATGGTTTCCTTCCCACTGGGCTGGGTGTAGTTAGCAACTCCCAGATACAAGTGGCCATTCAAATTGTTGGTGATGCCCCGCCATGCAAGCCTTTCACTTTTCTTGCTAGAACAATGGAGGCTGCAGTCCGTTTGGGCTCTGCAAATACACAGGCCCTGGCACTCGAAACTGCTCCTGCTCTTGGCACAGTATTGGAGATGGCTTCACCTGCCATGGCAAAGTGTACCAGGTGAGAATTGTGCGCCACATCTTGTGTGTTCAGGCTTCCTGCCCTGCAGCAAACCACTCCCTCCCCTCCAAGTGTGACCTGCGGGTGAGCAGATCTGTAGTGTCACATCAACACGTGTGTGGTGTAGTAGATACAGGCGCTTTGAGGCAAGCTATCCATAAATCATAGGTGTATTTGGGGTGCCAGCTGAGTGAGAGAATCACAGTAAAGTGACCTTGCTCCAAAGGGAGCTGAACACTCTACTGCTCTGTCAGCAGCACTGGCCATACCTCCAGGGAGCTGTTTTCTTAATGCGACAAGCAAATGGGAGTCTTTTTTTTTTTTTCCCCACCACAAAGGGAACCCACTTCTCCCAGTCTGTGGGATCAGGGCAAGTGTCCCCTGTGGCCATGCCGGCACTTGAGATTCAGTCTGGGCAGCAGTCTGTCTCCAGCTCTGTTGCCAATTCAATGGCTGTCCTTGGGTAAACTGGTGACCTCTTCTGGTAGTGGCAATAAAAGCTGTCATGCCCACAGCAGAGCCAAGAGAAAAGAGATGGACTCAGTTTTGTGCTTCTGCTCTTAGTGAAAATTAATGTGGTAAGAAGAGGGGGGGTTTGCTCTGCCAAGCCTATGTCTGCCACTCTGGACAGCATCCCAGAACTGGTAGTGGCAGCACAGTGAGGTGAAAGCAGATATTCTGTGAAGCACTTGAGGTGTCCCATGAGCCCAGGGGAAGTTAAACCTGTGAGACAGCTGCTGCAGAAGCAGCCAGCTTTCATCTCTCTGTCTGCTCCATCTTGCAGCATCCGTGATGTGAATGGTGCAGGCAGAGGTCACTACCTGCTTTTGTACCCTCCATGCCATCCATGCCCACAGTGCTGCCAAGGGAGGGAGGGAAAGAGCACTATGGTGTGTCAGGAGAACCAGTGTCCCATTGGGGTGGGAGAGTGACCTGGAGTGGAAGGAGCAAGTCACTATGCTGGCTGGCCAGGAGCAAGCAGAAGGCACTCTGCTAATACCAACTGTTTCTCTTTGTTTAAGGAGCTCGGAAGGATCAAAGATGCATCCGTGTTCTTTAAGATGATACTGGTTGGTGACAAACAGCTTTGTCCTTTTCTCTGTATAGTAAATCCCACTTAGGGTTATCTGCAAAGGATCTTGCTAACTGGAACCATGTTTTCTGTTTCTCTTCCCACAAATGCTCTTCCACCACAGGCAGAAAACATCAAGGAGCTCAGTGGAGCAGGGCCTTTTACTGTCTTCGTCCCACAGACGGATTTCATAGGAAATACCACAACGGTAAGTGTCCTCCCTTCCAAAGCACTGTCAGGTGTTTGGCAAGCTCCAGTCATGGCAATGTCCCCTCTGGGGCTGTTCTGCCCAGTAAATTGAAGCAAAGGGGCTGCACTGCAGAGGGTTAAAGTCATCCTCCATTCTCCATCAGTGTAAGAGTGGAGGTTTGGATGCTGGCTCACTACAGAGCCAATCTGGGCAGGGGTGGACATGGCTTCTGTTGTAAGGAGACCCTTACTGGACCCCCTGCCTCAGGGTCCTCAGAGGCACTGTGCCAAATCAGTGGTGCGTGGTGACTTTCATTACCCATGGCTGTTAGGGACTGGTAACAACAAGGCTTCACGGTATCTGTGATGAAGACCTCTTATTTCTGCTCTGTGCCTCAGGCGCTGCCATTCTGCCTCCACTGGTCCCTTCCTTCTAGTCCCAATAAGTGGGATGTCTGGGGCAAGTGGAGACATGAGGGAGGAGACATCCTTATTCATGACTCTGTGAACCAGACGGGTTCATGACCAACAGCTTTCTGGTGTTGGTGTAATGGAAGATCCTAATACCATCACTCACAAGTCCTGTTGTGCAGCTTCACACTGCTAGTCCCAGCCTTTTTCCCATGGGTCCCCCCATTCATCCAGTAAAGGAACAATTCCCAAAGACCATGTATCCAGGTGTCACTTCCTCAAGGCCAATGTGGTCGTTTGTCCTCCATCAAGGGACCTGAATGCTGTTTTTGTCAAGCTGGTTGAAATTTCCCAAAGCTCTCAAATGGTTTTGTGCATTCGCTGCGTTTTGGGGGGGGACTGACTCTCCTGCAGGGATGTGTCAGAGGGGGCTTCGGCAATCCAGGTCTACCTCATCGCGTCTGGGGGCCCCCCACAAGGCAAAATGCCCCCAGTGTGATCTTACTCTTGTTTTCTCTCGGTAGTTTGAGGAGTGGAGGAGCAGAGGTCTCCTCCGGGAGCTGCTTCGCTACCACATGGTGGGTTGCCAGAAATTGCTGTCCAGTGACCTTGAAGCCCAGGAGTCCCTTACATCTTTATCTGGCTACAAAATAAAGATCACAGTGAAAGAGGTAGTTCTTTGTTACAATTCCATTCCCTGTAGCACTTCTCAAGACATCGCTTTTGCCGTCATTTGAAGGCCATTGTGGTTGGTTATGGCAAGTCACTTGCCTAGGGCCTGCAGATGGCTTATAGGGCAGTGCTGTGGATGGGAATACCTCATCGCATCCCTTCTCTCTCAGAATAGCATCTATCTCAATGAGGAAGCCAAAGTGGTCACGAGTGACATCATCGGTGTGAACGGGGTCATTCATTTCATCAACAAGGTCCTCATTCCAAGTGACCTGGTGGATCGTAACATTTCCTCAAAGGTCTCACGGGTAAGGCTGAAGCAGTGACTGTGCCCTGATAACTGCTGTAGTGAGGACAGGGCTAGGATCTTTCTCCCAACAGCTCTGATAGAGATAAGCCCTCTACCCGCACCCTCAGCCCAAGGCTGCGTGAGGTATTCTTCCTCCCTGCTCCTAGCTGTGTAGGTCATGTCTGAGGGCACAGATTTGGCTTGTGAAGGTGACAGCATTTGTGGCGTAGCAGTATTTGGGACCAGAGTTGTGATTCATCACTAGGGAAGAGCAGTACTGGGTGTAGGCAGGGGGATCATGTCCCGTGTCAGCCATCACACTCCTTTTACAGTGCAGAGCAGGTTGCAGTGTGAGAGTGACAGTGTGTCTCTGGTACTCCTGAAACCAGTGCTAGGAGCTTATAGCTCATGCATTTTGCAGTAAATAATACCACATTTTCTGTACAGCAAAGCAGAGTGCTGAAATTTATGCCAGCTCCTGCCATGGCAGCATCTACCCAGGATGAATCAGAAAAGTGGTGGCTGCTGAATGCCAGCATTCGCCAGGCCAAATCTGTCGGCACGATGATGACAGAGATAAACTTGTATTTAGCTACAGTAGTTGTTAACTGTCTGGTTTCTTCCTTGTGTTGCTGTGCCAGGTCCTGGAGGGGGACCTCTTAGTGATGGTTGTTTGCTTTCTTCCCTCTGCAGCAAAATATCACGGAAGTGGCAGAGGCCTTTGGGTACACCATTTATAGCAAGCTGCTGCAGGTGAGCAACCAGAGTCCTGCTGCTCTCTGGGGAGGTGGCATGTACACGTGCATCTTCAGTTTTTGCTTGTGGCTTTTTCTTTGTATCCCCTCTTATCTTGGACAGGATGCAGAGCTGCTTCCACTGATTAGTGATCCCCTGCACAGACCTTTCACCATGCTGTGGCCCACAGATGCTGCATTTAATGCCCTCTCAGAGAAAAGGCAGAAGTGGCTGTACCACAGAGAGCATCGGGATGTGCTGGCCTCCTACCTCAAAGCACACATAATCAGGGACACAAAGGTAAATGTGGACAACAAACAGGCTCCTACCTCCTGAGGCCACGTGTGGTGCCACCACCTGCCTATGGTTACGCCAGAGCAACCTTGCCCAATGTTTTGCTGCTGTAGAACATGCAGTACATTTGTTGTCTTGAAAAGACCCAAAGCTGTTTGAGCATTTGAGGCAACTACCACTTAATCGTGAACCTCTGGTACAGCGTGGCTGAACTGACACCTTCTGTCATCAGCTTCCTGGGGAGGCCACATCACCTCCAGAGAGTCAACACAAGGCTCACAAACAGGCTCTTGTCTATAGGGGTGGTGAACAAGGGAAGAGTCCAGCTGAGCAAAACCCATAAGGGTCTGCTTATGCATGCTGGCCTCTCACTGTTCAGGAGTCTGAGACTAACCCAGCAGAGTTAGGCTGTTCCACCCACACCAGCTTCATGTGCTGCCATGTTACACCCCCTCTCGGTGTGGCTGCTGACGCCTGTTCTCACCAAGCAGCATCCTGTTAGGAGCATGAACTGCCAGTTTTGCCTGACTCCCCCTTCATACTGTCCATTTTCCCTCTTAGATAGTTGCTGGTAATGTGCCCCAAGTCGAATCCATACGGACCATGCACGGCTCCACCATTTCATTCAGCTGCAGCAAAACCCATGTGGTGAGTGATGGTGATGCTGGGCTCTGCTTTCCTCTGAGCAAGTGTCCCTGGGCATAGCCACGGGGCAGCTGATGCTCCATGTTGGTCACTGGCAGGAAGTAAACACAGAGTTGGGGTGCTTGCAGGCTGAGCCACCCCGTTCCCCTGGCTACAGCTGAGCCTCTAGAGAGGTTCTAGACTCTGTGGCCACCTGGCATGAAAGTGCAGAGGCGTGTGGTGCCTGCACACGTGCTTCATGATGACCAGGTTGTGAAGCCAACCACATGGTGCCATGACCATTACAGAGCCCATGTTCATGGACAGAGGCTGTTTCTTAGGAGAGATAGCCATGAAAAGTGGCAATTGGGAAGGGTGGTCAAAGACACAAGGGGTGATTGAGAAGTCATGACAGCCAAAAAGGGGACAACCTTTGGGTAGTGCAGCCAGGATGTAAGATGTGCCAGAATCACAACCTGCTTTCTTCCTCTGGTAGGGGGAGCTTCTGGTGGGGAACGGCGATGCCACCATCATCCAGAGGCACATGGAATTCAACGGGGGCATTGCTTATGGCATCGATAGGCTGTTGGAGCCACCGGATCTGGGATCTCGGTGTGATGAGTTCGTCTTTGTTGAGCTGCAGGTGAGCACTTGCAATGAGGCCAGTGAGGATCTGTGCCCTCTGTTGAGCTCCATGCCTGGGAAGAGGGATGTCGGGAGGCCTTGCTGCTCTTCCTTGGCAAAGCTCCAAGCAGCCGAGAGAGGCAGAAGCACATATTGAGTTGTTGTGAGGTTTCTTTCTCCCCTCCACAGGGATCTACAGAGAGCTGCGGACTCTGTGGCTTCGAGCCACCCTGCCCTGCTGGCTCTGTTCAACGGGTAAAGTTCACAGTTTTGTCACCAAGGAGGCCTGTAATGGGGCTGATAATACCCACGTGCCCCTCATGTTTTAGCAGCAAAACGAAGGCACACCTGCATGTGGCGAGTCCCTCGGCTCAGTCGCATTGTCCGTGCCTTGCCCCAAGTCACGTGGTCCCGTAGGGCAGGAGCTGAACTGAGTAACATGGGGTGAAGAGGTCCAAAGGTCTTTGCTTGGTCAATCCCTGTATGGGTGACAGTGGCTGCAGGGGTCCCTGCCCTTCTGGCACCCAGAAGTCCCTGGGGGCTTCTCTGGGTGCTTTATAGCAAAAGAGCTCCGCCTGGCCCTGGACCAGGGATCAAATGGTGAGCAGCCTTGGGGGGCAGTGGTTGTACCCCGTTCTCACTGCCTAGCCTGTTGTCTCTCTCTGCCGGGCTTTTGGCATGTCCCTGAGCTACGCCTGTGGCTCCTCTGTCACCAGCCCCATCGCATGTTAGGAAGCCTCTGTTACTTGTCATAAAACCGAATGAGTGGCACTAGAAAAGTCAAAGGTGAGATGTCAGTGACCAATGTGGCAAACTCTGTGTTCTGCCTGTTTCCTCGCAGGGGAAAACCAGGCAGTGCTACTATTATGGAAACCAGCTGTTGAGAAACACTTTTCTGTTTCACCGCAACTCCCTGTTGCGGCCGTCCTGGCCACCCTCCCCGTGGGACCCCTTCAGAAGACAATTCTCTTCCAGGGGGCCTCTGAAACGAGGCTGCAAGAGGAGCTGCATTTCCACCCAGTGGGTCCCTCAGTGCTGTGCAAACCACTATGGCCGTGACTGTTGGGGTAAGGAGCCGCCACAGCCCTTTCTTGCGTGGGAAGGTGGTTTTTGGCTCAGCACAGATGTCTGGTGTCCATGAATGTGCTTCCCTGAGGAAGGGTGGGAAAAACGCCAGGCAGGGAGCCCCAGTCCACAGAGGGTGCAGGGGACGATCCCCTGGGAGTGTGTGTGGATGGTATAACGAGGAATTCCCTTTCCTTGGAGAAATCTGTGTCCCATGGAGAGCCCTGGGCACAGGACCGCAGGGGGTGGCCATGAGACATGTCACTCACCCGTAGATCTTGCCAATGCTCAACCATTCCCCAGCATCTGCCCTCTGCGCTTTGTGCCTGGGCAGCTTTCAGGTCCTTGGATGAGCCTGCTGCCAGGTTAGCATGGGGTGGGCCAGCACAAACTCAACATGTTGCAGCAGAAGGTCATCCCAGGCTGCAAACTGTGCCAGATTTGTCTCTCTTGCCCCCATTCCTAAGGTTTATTGTCATGGAATGTCCCCAGCACTCACTCCCAGGACTGCCGAGCAGGCTCTGCGGTCCAAGCACCCCGTAAGCGGCAACTCACGTGGCACCAGGCTCCCCTCCAGCACAGGGTCACTTTGTCATCACAGCCTCACTGAGGTGCCCCATTTGCAGCATGCCCAGGAGGGCTGGAGGCGCCGTGCAGTAACCGTGGTACTTGTGATGACAAAATTGGTGGCTCGGGGAGATGCAACTGCAGCCAGGCTTTCATCGGGACCAGCTGTGAGCTGTGTGCACCAGGCAGATACGGGCCTGACTGCCGAGGTAGGACTGCTTCTGCCTGTTGGGGTGGTAGCAATGCAGAGGGTTTGTGCGGAGGTGGCTGCGGCTCAGGGCGCTACCTGAAGGGGGCTGGGTGCTGGCCTCTTTGCAGCTTACAGCACAGGAACCGGTGTTGCCACGTCTGCATCAGTCCCAGTAATGCTCAGGTCAGACCTCTGGCGCTGGGGACATCCCTCCATGGGCTCTCGGCAGGACAGCCATTTGGGCAAACGTAGTTTGCCATCTCAGACTACTCCAGCTGTAGGTTGAGAAGGCTGGGTGGCATGTGCCAGGAAGCCATGCTACCGATGGCCTCGCTTCTGTGCTGAGGCCCTGGGGTCAAAAACTCTTCCTCATTTATCACGCACAGCTGAAAGCCCCAGTGTGGCAGAAAGCGTTAATGATGTGTTTTGGGCTGAGGGACAAATCTGTAAGTCATGATGAACCCCATACAGAAAGAGCATCTCCTGGGATATGTTCAGCAGGGACCTGTGCCCCTGTGAGGGAAAGGGAGTTCCCCGTTCCCCTGTCCCAAGCTGGGCTTTATGGGGTCTCCAGGGATGTTTTTGATGGCTGTATGGTTGCAGGGACTCGGAGTGAAAAACACATCTCTAGAAAAGCCCAGGGAAGGGGAATGACGGGTTTGTGGGTGCAGAGAGGCTTTCCCTTCCTCCGTGAAGGGAGTGTGTTCCTGGGGAGGGGGGCAGGTCTGTCAGGGACAGGAAGGGATGTGTGCCTACTGCCGTGCCCGCCTTCATGAGCTGCCCACACAAGCCACGTTTCTGCCACGTGGCTGTCTCATGGCCTTTCACTGCCACCAAGGCAAATGCCGTGACACTATTTTACCCGTTCCTCACAGAGTGTAACTGTACTGAGAACGGTGTGTGCAACGGAGGACTGCATGGTGATGGCTTCTGCTTCTGTGCTGAGGGCTGGACCGGGGACCGCTGCGAAATCAGACTAGGTGAGGCGCGCCGAGCCCCACCACCTGCTGTTCTCTGCACTGGTCAAGCAGCCGCTTGGAAGTATCTCCAAAAAGGAGTTCTCACTTGCGGGGCTCATCCTGAGATCTGGCCCATGCCGTTGAATTTCACAAGGGTGAGGGTGGTGAGGAGGAGGAGGAGGAAAGTTGCACTTGATCCTGAACAAGTTCCTGAGCTCAGAGGTGCTCCAGGAGGAGCTTGAGGGTGAGCTGAAGGCCTGAGGCTTATCTGAAGGAGTACCAGTCCTCTGGGTGTGGGCGAGGCATCTGCAGAAAAGCACAGTGGAAAAAGCGGGGAGCATGGGCCTGGGGCAGAAGCTGGCGATGGCAGCCGTGCCCATCTTGCAGCCCTTAGATCATTCTGACCTGTGTGTGTTGTGGTTTCAGTCATGACACCCACCTGCTCCCCACCGTGCCACCCCCAGGCTGTCTGCCGCTCCGGCAACCTTTGCGAATGCGACCTACACTACGAAGGAGATGGGAGAACGTGCTCAGGTAGGGGGGAGCCATGAGGGGCTAGGACAGAGGGGTGGCGAGCGAAGGGGAAAGTGGACAACACTGCAAGACAACAGGTCACCATCTCCTGAACAGGTCCATGGAGGATGGCCATATCTGTGGGATTATGGGCAGCACAGACAGACAGACCACCAGGATACCTAGCAAGTTGTTTTAGTTAACCTAACACTTCTATCGCTGCAGTGATCGACATGTGCAGCCAGGACAACGGGGGGTGTGCCAGGCACGCGCACTGCATGCAGGTCGGCGTGAACATGTCTTGTGCCTGTGCTCCCGGGTACGGAGGTGACGGCTACGTCTGCGACCCCATAGACAGATGTGCGGACGGTAGGAACGGGGACTGCAGCCAGCACGCCAACTGCATCAGCACCGGGCCGGTGAGTATGTACCGTAGGTCCAGGGAGACCTGCATGCCTGGGAGCACAGCGCAGGTGACTGCTGTGGGATGCTTCAGGCTGCTGGAGGACAACAAAGTGACAGTGTCCCCTGTTACTGCGGGCCCCTGGCCTGCCTCTCCTCTCCAGTCCCCTCAGCTAGTGCAGTCATCCTGCAGGTCCTTACTGCCAGGCAGGAGCCGTGTGCTCGGTCTGCTGCCTGGCTGTGGTGACGGTCCTGCTGATGTTATACTGAGGCCATTTTTCCCATTCCTCTGTCCAAGGGGCATAAGCTTTGTCAGTCTTGGCATTGCTGGACTATTCTTGGGGCTCCGGGATGGTCCTTTGAGGACAGTGCTGGCTTTTTGTGTGGACGAACCAGAGCTGCTCACTGCAGACCGGAAGATGGGACTGGGAACGTGATGCAGTGCGAGAATGATGAGCCATGTACCTGGAAGCTCATCTGTCCTTCAAACAGCACGTGACAAGGATTCAATGTGATGTTTTTGGTTTGTGTGCAGTTGGATGTGGGGGCAGGACAGAGGCCATGTGGCCTTTTGTAGCTCTGTTGTAGTCACAGTGGGTTGTGGAGGCATTCTGAAGCCTCATCCCCGTCTTCACAGGGATACAAGCATCCCCAGCTGGCATCTGCATGTTTGCAGTCACGCAAATGCCATCCTTCCTTTGTGCTGCAGAACGAGCGGCGCTGCGAGTGCAAGCGGGGCTACGTTGGTGACGGGATCCAGTGCCTGGAAGAGGTCGTGCACCCCATGGACCGGTGCCTGGAAGACAACGGGCAGTGCCATCGGGAGGCCATTTGCACTGACCTTCATTTTCACGGTGAGGGTGCTCAACCCCGCAGTGCCAGGGATGATGTTCCGCAGAGAGGTCCCACTCCCTCATCCTCACCTTCTGGCTGGGGCACCCCTCAGGACAGCTGGAGGGTGGGATGGCCAAGGGACCGGGGACTTGCCTCTGTAGCTTGGTCTGTTTTTCACATCCCTCTTTTTCCTACACATCATACGGGGGAGGACAAGCCATCCTTGTCTGCTCCTGTGTGATGCTTGAGATGGCCTGAGCGGGATTACACTACCAGTAAGCACTGACCCCCTCATGGAAGGCGAGAAGTTTAGAGGAAGCTGTGCTGCATCCCACCTCAGCCTCACTTGAGCACTGTCCGCATCCCACCCCTCCCGTGCAGCACAGAGCACCTCCACTGGCAGTGCACACAGGGGACCCACCTGACTGCCCCGGGGAGACTGCTCGCTCTCTGTACTGTACTGATGCTCCCTGGCCTTGGTATTTTGCAGATAAGACTATGGGCGTATTTCATCTGCAGTCACCCCGAAAGAAGTACGACTTCACTTACGAGCAGGCTCAGAAGGCCTGTGCCGCAGAAGGTGCTTCCTTGGCCACTTTCCGGCAGCTCTCGGCAGCACAGCAGGTCAGGGCAGGGATGCAGAGGTTGGGCAGGGGCTGGCTCCGTCACCTCGGGTGGGGATGTGAAGTGCTTCTCCCCGGGCCCGGCGCAGCGTTAGCGAGCCCATGACGAGTGGGTGGGTGACCTCTCATCCCGTCAGCCAGGCCCTGTTTGCTCCATCTACATCCATGAAACCAAGGACGGCTGGTGGGTCTTGCCAGTCGCACTGGGATGAGACTTCTGGCAGTGCCCAATTCCATTAGGTGGTGGAGGAATGTCAGATAAGGCTGCACGATGGGAGTGTGCATCAGGGCAGAAAACCTGGGCCAGGGATATTCTTTTTAATGTAATCAGTCATCTTCCTCTGCTAGATGGGATTCCATCTGTGCTTGGTGGGTTGGCTGGACAATGGCACAGCCGGATACCCCACAGCCTACCCCAACCCCAGCTGTGGGGCTAACCGAGTGGGCATCGTGGACTACGGCTCCCGAAGCAACCTGAGTGAGACCTGGGATGCGTTCTGCTACCGGGAGAAGGGTGAGTGGCATGAGCACATTTCCTGGGGACAGTTCTGTCGGGCACAAGGGGCATGTCAGGGCAGCAGGCAGAGAACTGCCCTCAGAGCATGAGGCGTGGGGCACGCAGGTGCAGCCCCTTTCCCCCTGCCCCTTGTCGGGAGGGAACATGCTGAGGGGCATCCAGGAGTCAAGGGAGAGGTGGTCAGTGTAGCCACCATTGGCGAGTCAGGTCACATCTTGGCTTTCCTTTGCAGATCTGACTTGCACTTGCCGTGATGGGTTCGTGGGAGATGGATATTGGTGCAGTGGCAAACTCCCCGATGTGCTCGCAGACCATGCTCGCTTCTCCACCTTCTATTCCGTAAGCAATACTCTCCCGGTTCTTTGGTATGCCAGCAGCTGGCAACACGGCAGAGGGAAGGCCCTTCTCCACAGGGAGACGTGGTGGTTTGGTCTGCCTGTGGGGTGCAGAGTACAAACACAGAGGTATTTTCTTTCTGGAGCTGGGGGATGTTTCCTGGGCTCAGGAAGGTAACAGCCTTGAGTTCTCTGCAGCATGCTCATGGGGAAGATCTGCCGTCTTTTCTAGATGTTGCTCGATTTTGCCAATGACACAGAAGAAGGACTGGACTTTTTCATCTCTTTGTCTGATGATTCCGCTCCGAAAACTCTCTTTGTCCCTCTGAATTCTGGCTTCGCAGACAATGAAGTAAGCAAGCAGGGATGAGCAGCCACTTCAGGGTACATGAAACGAACTATCAATCAGAGCCCCAGAGGAGAGCAGGAGTCCGCCAAAGCTGGCATGATGGTGATGAGAAATAGAGTCTGGGGAAGGAGGAGGAATTTAGGTCAGAAGGGAGTGCTGGCGGAGGTCTCTAGTGCAGCCCCCTCCCTCAGAAGAGCCATTCAGGTCAGATTGCTCAGAGCCTTCTCCACTTGAGCTTTGACTATTTCCAAGCCTGGCAGTCCCTGCCCTTCTCTGTGTATTAGCTTTGTGCTGTGTTCCCCATGGTTTGAGCTGTCTTGTGGCCATGGAGAGTGCCTGGGCTTAAGCCGGGCCAGGGCTGCACACAGCAGGAGGGAAGGGGTGAGAGCCAGCTCAGCTGTTTCTCATCCCTGTGCTCTGTTGCTTTTTTCAGACGCTGACAGGAGAAGAACTGAAGCTCCATGTGTCATCCAGCAATGTTGTACTGTTCAGCTTCAACCTCACAACGGGCACCATCATCCCCTCTCAGTCAGGATATGACCTCCATGTGTCAGACCTCCCAGTGGGCAACAGCACAGAGCACGCAGTAGGTTTAACTTCTGAAGAGGTCAAAAACCCACCAGTTTTCACCATGTCTCTTTTGAGACAGGGAACAACAGGAAGGCTTTGTGGTTGGGTGACATCATCTCTGCCCTGTGCTGTAGGATGCCAAGGGGATCAATGACACGATGATTGTGGAGTGGGACATCATAGCTTACAACGGCATCATTCACGTGATCGCAGAGCCACTGAGGATCCCACTGCCCATCGTGCATCTCGGTCAGGTGAGTGTCTGAGGGCATCAATGGGGAAGGAAGGTGCTGAAACAGCTGACGTCCCTGGGAATGGGGACGAGATGACCGAGTCATCCTCTCCGCCCTCCTGGCATGGCTCATTTTGGCCGGGCTGCCCACAGTCATGCTGCGGTGCCGCAGTGGGCGGCTGTGCAGGAGATCCCATCGCTCTGCCAGGGCAGAGCCGTACCTGGGACGTCGTTTTTCCACGCAGGTGAACGGTGTGGCGCAGGCGTCGGGCTCCGTGGCCACAGGGACGTTGTCAGCGCTCTGCTTTGCGCTGGCCCTGGCTGCCGGTGGCGGCGTCGCCTATTACTGCGTGAAGAGGCGGCGGCAGGAGGAGCAGTTCGGGTATTTTCAGGTAAGTGCGTGCAGCCTGCGGGCTCGGGAGTGGGGCAGGGGGATGGAGTCTGGGGGAGCGCGGCTCATCTGTGGCGTGCCCTGAAGGGCACTGGGGGCTGGGGCAGGGGGCAGCCACGCGTGGGCGCGACGCTCGTGGGGCGAGCAGCGGGGAAGGGGTGGGAGGGGCGCTGCGTCCCCCGAGGCCCCGCCCCCCGCCAATCCCGCGCCTCCCTTTCCAGGCGGACCTCCGCGCGGACGAGGAGGAGGAAGCGGTGCCGCAGCAGGCGCGCGCGCGCCCGGAGGCGGAGCCGCGCGCCGCCAGGCCCCGCCCCCAGCGGCCGCTCGTCGCCATCCCCAACCCGCTCTACGGCGGCCACGCCCCAGACTACGAGCCGTTGCAGGTGAGCCCCGCCCCGCCCCTCCGCCGCGCGCTCCCCCTCCCCGCTCTGAGCCCGCTCTCTCCCGCAGGAAGCGCTGCTGGCGGAGCCCGGCGCCGGCCGCTCCCCGCAGTGAGGCCCCGCGCCACCGGTCCTCGCCGCCCCCGCCCGCCACGGCCTCCCACCGACCGCCCCGCCGGGACCTGCTGCCCGTCAGCCCCCAGCAGACAAGGCCTCCAGCCCGTTCTTGGCTGGTCCCTCCCCACCAACTGCCCCGTACGAGGTGCCTCCGTGCTCCCTCTCCAGTACCACGGGCTCTGTTAAACCAACCCCAGGGACGCACGGCCAGCCGTCTGAGTGTGTGACAGCCCCTGGGGAACACCAGCCCTCTCTCCTGCACCCTCACACTCCCCCCATGGCTGGGTACGAGTCTCGTCAGTTAGTCACCACACCAAACACCTCTTTTGCTCCTCCATCCAGGGCCCCCCTGCCTGCGCTACGGCCATAAGGGGCACAACCTGCTCAGTGCTGGACACCTCAGGCCCAGCCTCTCAGACACCCCCCGCCCCAGCTGCGTCCCAGGGTGTTTCTTGGTCGCAGCCCCAGGGTAGGCAAAGGCACAGAGAGGAGCACCACCCCTGCAGTGAGTTGGTTAGTCAGTTAGTTATGCATGCTGCAGACTTTTATTGAGCCTTCACACTACACTCAGCACAAAGACATCACAAATGGCACATGCACATACTACAACCATTTGATTAGAGCAGCCACGTTAACAGCAATCGTTCAGGCCACTGAGTCAAGAGCAAGGCATTTTGAAAGCCTGCGACAGGCTGGCATGTAGCACAAAGACGAGGCAGTGAGACGCATGTGACAGAGTGACAGGGCAGCCTGGCACGCTGCCGGGGAGGAACGTGCGGGAGAAGAGACGTGTGTAGCTCACTGAGGGCTGCTGACGCTTACATGTCATACTCCAGCACCTTTCTCTAAGGAGTTTCCTGGCAGAGGGCCCTCTACACTGACCTCGTTCTTGTCCCCCAGCTGCCCCCCACATTGACAACACTCAGCCCAGACAGCAGTTGCTGCAGTCCAGTGCTCACAAGCAACCTCTGCCTGCCCCCAGCCTCTTCCCTAAAGCAACAGCCCTTACCTGCCACCCAGACACACCGTGTGTGTCCCCAATTCCCATCATGCGCACTCTGCAGTTACTCACCCATTTCCTTGCCCGCTCACTGCCAGACCAGCACAAGAAGTGCATCCATTCTCTGTTCCCCCTCTCCTACCTGTCACCTCCACCCCAACTGCCCCCGTGAGCAAGCTGGTACTGTCACCCTTGTTGCCATCTGCAAATGGCGCAGCAGTGAGGGGAGGAGAAGCACCAAAATGTCCAGAGCCTACACCAAGAGCTCCTCTGCCTTCAAACATCCCCTGACTGCCCCTGCACGTCTCTCTCCAGTGAGAGCAGCCACATTACTCATCTCCCACAGGCTTAGGGGCCCTCACAGACCACACAGACCCCTTCATCCCATAGCCATGGGCTTCTCATACACACACAGCTTTCTGACGGCATGATGTTCTCCTGTTTCCCGAGGCCAGTCCCCATCAGTATCACAAACTCTCAGCAACCCCTACCCACCTAACTGCCCCCTCCACCCCTCCTCAAGGCCTTGCCTCTCCCTCAGGGCAGTCTGAAGCCTGGCCAGGAACAGCATGGCCCTGAACCTGGTGAAGAACCTACTTTCTGACCTGCCTGGGCCTCGAGCCTGTCACTCTTGGCCCTGGTCCTCTATGCTCTGGCATGGCTACTCTCCATTACCTCTTTCCTCTTCCTCCTCAGGAGGCACTACAGTACTTTGCAGGGCCACACTCCCCTCCCTGACCCACCACACCCAGCAGCACTTCCTGCTCGCACCCTGCCCCCAGGACATCCTCAGAGGCCCTCCAGACACCTTAGGCCACAGCTCCACAAACATGAGTGGAAGGGCACCACCTCTGCTGCCAACGCTGCACCTTCCCTGAAAGGCTGAACATGCCCCCACAGACCATACTGTATCAATTAATTCCCACAATAGTGATGTCAGATAGCACCAAAATATACCAAGCTCCCTCAAAAAACAGACATGCCAGCAAATACTTGGTTTTAGACCATCTGACTGACTGACTTACTCCCACCCAGCTCTCACAGAGGACTGGCATATCCGGCACATCATTTAACCAGAGGCACCAGCTGGACAGACCAGGCTCGTGGAGAGCAGGATAGGGCTGCTGGTACCAGTTCTGGATAGGTAATGCTGCTGATCCTTTGTCATTCACTGATGCACTCTGCTCGATGCCCAGTCAGTAACTCTGTCCCCCTCAGTGTCCACCTGCACCTGCCATAGTTCCCAAGGATCCCAGGGCAGCTACAGACCTGACACCCTTTGTCACACCTCAGATGGGAGTCTGCATTGCACTCACCAGGCACTAGAGACTCAGGACTCCATTTCTGAGCCATGTCTCTGGCCACACAGCGGCAGCTTCCCACCACCAGCACTGGCTCTCCATCTCACCTACTCCTACAGAGAGTTCCCCGCAGCTCACTTGTGGCCCCAAACAAGCACCCATCCTCTGTCCAGCTTGCAAAGCACCTCAGGGAAAGGGATGGAGCCAGTGAAGGGGAAAAAATAAACACACCATCTACACACAACCATAAGTGTCAAACGCCCTTTAGTGGTAGACAGAGGTGCTGCTGGCCGAGCAGCCTGGGCCCCCATACAGACTCGCACTGTGCTGTTGCCCAGAGTACCTGGCCCTTCACCGGATATGCACCATCTCCTCCAGGAAGGGGGTTTTCATGCAGCCTGTGCAGAGCTGATCCATCCAGAGTGGAGCCTCGTGCTGCAGAGGGGTGCGCCGTGGGTAGAAGGTGAAATTCACATCGTAGTTCAGCAGGCAGCTGATGGAAGCCATGTAGATATCAGAGAACCGCACCAGCCGTCGAGAGAAGTACGTGGGGTTGTGGAAGGTGCGGAAGATGCTTCCAAACTGGGGGTTGAACAGGTTCTTTGTCAGGGACCTGAGAGGAAAGAAACAGTGCTCTGTAGATAAAAGGCCATGGTCACAGATTCTTCCCCCTCCAATCCCTTAGCCCCAGAAGACATCTTGGGATTGCCCCAAGTACCCTCCAACTCAGGCTGTGATACAGACCAGTCCCTGTGCAGTGAGACTGTGATGAATATTCACCGCACTCTTACTCTTCCTTGTTTATCATACCTGTTACGGGCAGTGACCCACCCGCAGTGCCAGGAGCCACAGTAGCAGACAAGGGACACCACCTCCCCTCTCCCACCTTGTCTTCAAACCAGTTCAGCCGCCCAGCATCCCGGGCTGCAGGGCTGCACTGCTGCTTCCTGCGCCCCAGACAAGTGACACCAGAGAGAACCACAGGCCAACCACTGCAGCACCACTGTCCCCAAAACAGGTTATAAAACGGACCCAGTGCAGACCTGGGAGCGAGCCCCCAAGAGACCTCATGAGCAAGGGGGACAACGCTCACCTGATCTCCTGACGTTCCTTCATCCACTCCAGCAATACTTGCTTCGACTCCGCATCCTGATACATCTGCAAAGACAACAGCAGAAAGCGCCACGTTGCATCAGTCCTGCAGACCACACCTCAGCTCCCCCCGGTTTCCACTGTAACTCACAAACCCACGGGTCCACTGCACGAGGAGGAGATATTTTTGAGAACACAGGCAAGATGGTACGTCCCCCGATTCCCATGCTAGGCCCAAATCACAGACTCGGAAGGCGGCATACTACCTGCCCTGCTCAGACAGGAGCTGTTTACCTGCATTCTCTCCAGCAGCCCCGTCAGAGCCTGCTGCCAAGTCAGGGAGTGCATGTACTGCTCTGTGTTTATGATCCGAATCTCCGTCTCCAATTCAGGAACGATGGCTCCAGTCCTCCAGCCGTGACGCAGCATAAGGTCCTAGAGGTCGGGGTGAAAAAACAACCAAGAATTCAACAGGAAGACTGAAAGCCAAACACAATCCTATTTCCTAGAAGTGTGGTCTGTTCCCATTATAGATTCTCAGGGGACAGGCATCCATAGCCCATGCTGGGTCATGCCAGGAACACCTATCATCTCCCAGCCAGCAGCTGTGTGAAGCACCTAGAAATGCTGGATTCACACAAACTGCTCTCGGGTGCGCAGACCAACAGATGTTCTTTACCCACAGAAAGTACTTCAGGAGCCCTTTCTCCACTGTTTGATTCTGCGTTGCAGCAGAGTGGGGATGCTTATGTGTCCTGTGTGTGCCCCAAAACCCGCAGGCTGCAGAGGACCCAGCACAGCATGCTGGAGACCTGAGCACTCGGAGCAGGGCCCTGCCTTACACTCCAACACAGCTGTGACCCCAACAGTCACACAGGCTTGCTCCCACCTCACTGGAGAGCAGAGACCTTTTCACTTACTTACCGCAAGGTCGCTGTACAGATGGTCGCCAAAGTAGAGCACTTTGGACCCACGCCAGCCCGTCAGCCTCAGAAAATCAAAGAGGTTACCCTGCAAGTAAAAGGAACACGGAGAGAAATGTGGTTACAGGCCAAATGCCTCCATCCGCACTGCACCGTACTGGGCAGCCACCCCAGCAGCGCTGTCGAGCCACCTTACCACATGCAGATGTGAGCACTCTCATGAGACGTTAACCTGCTTGCTCCCCGCCATCCAGACCCAGAGGTTTCTGTTCTTCCCCACCTTATCTCATTTTCCTTCCATGTGACAACACCCTTGCACATCCCTGAGCTTTTCTCATGCTACAGAAAAAGACAGAAGCTCTTCCGAAACCAGTAAGCAATTGAGGGGGAAGTTCTGTGCTCTAGGGCACAGCAAGTCAAGGGGACTACATGGACTAAAAAGGCAACAAAAGGAGGCAGATTAGAGGCCAAAAGTGAGAGACAGCTAAATCAGAAAAGCTGGAATGAAAGAATCCCCGGTGGTCTGGGTTCAGACATTGTTCAGCTCAGGTGACAGTGACTGCACCCTGTGAGGCAAATCGGAGGTAAGGTGAGCACCATCACGCAAGGCTTTCTGAGTCAGGAGCATTTCAGGCTGTTCTCACATCACTGACCATCATCCCAACCTGAAAGATTAACAACACCTACACATTCACAGGGACTGCTTAACCAAGCCAAAAAGCCAGGCAGCTTGGGTAGAGTCACAGCTAAGTAAAACAAACCAAACCCCAAAGCACCAGCTAAAGCACAGCGCAGAGCAGCTTTCAAGGCTTTCCAAATATCTGTCCGTACACGGAGGAGACTTCAGGGACCCCCCCTTCTTCCATCTCCACACAAGTTTTCCACGTGAGTCACAACAGAAACAAAACCCACTAGGAAAGAAAAAGGCCCCATCAGCACCAGCAGACTAGACTGTGCCAGCACAAGCAGTCAATGCAAACCTGCGAGCCACCCTGCAGCAATCTCTCCAGCCAGTCTCCAGTGCCAGGAAAGAGCTAGCACCCCTACCCAACAGCACTGGCGCAGGCAGAAAACCCCCAAATACAAACCAGCTCCCACAAAAGCCTGCAGCCTGGCATTTGGCCACTGGCAACGTGCTGTATGCACAGCAAAGGGTGCCCAGAGCCAGGATGCTGGGCCTCCCATTGCTGCAGCATCACTGGAGCTGTGCAGACTTCCCTTAACAACACGGAAACGGAGGGCCAGGCATTTCTTGGACATGACATTGCTGCTGCTCGCTTTGAGGGTTGCTCAGGAAGCCACTGGCAGAGCAGGGAAATGGACAACAGCCTTGGGAGGAGGATGGTCCTTTTGCTGTGCTCCAGTCACCTCAAACAGCAGTGGACCTGACAACCAGGAGACCTGCACTTGGACCTCCACTGAGCCATAGCCCTGTTACATGACCTCCAGGAGCCAGCTGTCCTGCTCCCCACCTCCTGAGACAGCAGTCTGGGGGAGGGATGTGAGTACATACATGCCACAAACAGAAAACACCACTTCTATCAGAAAGGAGGGCCTAGAGGGCCTTCACTTGAATTTCCCAGACCCCAGTGCAAAACACCAATCCCTGAGGTCCCATTCGTACGACATGAGATAGATAGATACCCACAGCACAGCTACCATACAGCTGTGCTTCAGGGGGCTGGAACAAGTCTGCTCAGAGGCCTCTAGCAACATCACCAGCACAGCAAGGTCCATGGCCACTAACACATGCCAGAAAGAAGCATATTGTGGCACTCCAAGAAATCAAAAATGATAGCGACAGGGTGGACTACAACCAGGATACACACTCTGTCACATCTCAAGAACCACAGTTCTTGGCAGAGGATGGGACGCTAGCAGAGCGCTTTGGCAGACCCACTGGAACCAGCCAGAGGCTTCCCCAACAACACTACTCAAGGACATGACCTACTTCTCTGCCACAGGTCAGGTCCCAGCTACTTGACCGCAATCTCAGTTTCTTCCCGTGGGATTGGACAGCTCACATAACCAAGAACAAACTGTCCTAAAGCCAGAGGCAACTTGTTCTCAGGGGACAGACCAGCAGCAAGGAAAACACCCCAAGACTGCAAGTTCACCAGAGCAACAGCCCACCCTTGGGACACGGTTATCCTTCAGGAAGGGGAGGGGGACGGGAACCAGGCTTTGTATCCTATTTGATCACCCTTGTTTCTCCATTCCCTCCTCCACAACTCCACCTTTTCCAATCTTACGGAGAACAATGTGGAGTGAGGTGTGGAAGATCTTTGCAAACACACCAGATTGCAGAGAGCTCTGCCTCCTTACCCACTCTTGGAAGCCCCTTCAGGACAAGAGTTTTAGGACCAGGATATCAGAAGAACCAAACTGTTCTATCAATCAGCCATGCTGGACAATGATGTCAGAACAGAGCTCCTACGCTCAAGGTTCCATTGTACACCGGGGCAGGGGGCATTCACTGATCCCTGCTGCACATGCAGAGGATGTTTCCCTACTACCCCTTCTCACACAAACAGGGCAGCAGCGGGGAAAAACTCATCCTGGCAGAGATAACTCAGCACAGGTCCTCCTGGGCAGAAAGGCAAGCACCCAACACCCTAAGTCAGCTGGCCCTGCTCTGTCTTTTCCTCTCTTGTCCCTGTCCTTCAGTCTCTAATGTCAAGAAGCCCAGCTGAGCTGGGTAGCATACCTCACTCCTGTTACACGCCCTTCTGCAGCATGAGCTACATGGAGCTGGGTGGGAAACAGTTTCAGAGCTGCAGACAAAAAGCCTTCCTCACAGGCAGCTCTGATATACCTTACTTCGGCTCTGCCTCCTGCAATTGTAAAAGCTCTGACTGCCAGGAGAGCAGCCTTTTCTACAGCTGGCATGAAGCATCTCTCGCCATTCTCAGAGGCTGGTTGATCGCACCTGACAGGCAACACAGCTCTCTGCAGGGCTTTCCAATACAGGAAAAGACCCTTTATTCTAATGCTTACAACCCAGCAAAAGCTGAAAGACTTTTCAGAGGCCTGCAAATCACAAGGCTATTGCTCCACAGCATGCCAAGAGACATGCTGAAAGCATTTAGGGGGACAGCAAGATCTCTGCATGTGGACAGAGGGCATCTCTCACTGCCACCAGCCAGCACAGCACATAGAGCCTAGAGTGCATCTCCTCTATCACAAGTTCCCTCTATCACAGGTGCTTTTTTCAAGCATTGCCATTTTTTACTTTTCAAACTTCAGTGTCAGACATCCACAAGTGACCTATAGAAGAACACATCATTTTCCCCCACCCTGACTAAACAGATTTTCCTAGTTGGGGGACTTCCAAAAATGGGGACTTAACACGAGTCCCTGCCATTTCAGACTCTTGCTTCGTATCCCTTATGCACCCAGGTCACTTTACCTCTTTGTAGATCTTTCCTTTCTCCAGCTGGTTTATTTTGTCCCACTGCAGTGACCCTTTATCATCCAGTTTTCGAAAAGGTCTGGAAAAACAGCAGGGAGATGTCAACTTCCTTTGATTTTTGGTGATTGTTACCCAGCAACCACAACATTTGAATTAGAAAACTTGTTTACCTATGTAACAACTCATAATAAAAGCGCTACGTGAGAAGTGACCTTCTGGGCCTTCTGCGCTATTTTTCTCAGGGAAAGAGAAAGTGCAAGAGGGAAACATCTTTTCAAAATCCTTCCATTGACTGTAACCTTTTCATGCCAATATCCCTAACAACTGTTCTTGCTTTTCAGATCCAGAGAAGAGGTTAAAAAAAAAAAAATAATAATAAAGACTCCCTCTGACATGCTAAGGCCAGGAAGGCTTTGCCATGAAACACTTTGTGTCATGTTCCAGTCTGGCTACGCCCCAGCCCAGCGGAGACTGTGGAATGTCTTAATAGGATAAAACAGTCTGCAGAGCAGATGGAAAACAGTCTCTGTGCTGTTCTGGGCAGCTGACCCGAGCTGGCTCCTGGTGTTTCTGAGGGCTTTCCTGGTTACCTTCCACTTGGACAGAAGCTGCAAAACAAGGCTTAAGTTACTTGACCCCCATGAACAGTCACGCTCGAAGGGAACATTGCTCCTTCTTGGGATAGGAGTTCCCAACTGTGAGCTCTGGGGTCATAAGCCCTGGTATGAAGCTGCTGCTCCTGCAAGCAAAGAACAGTCTCATCCAGAAGTACTGTATGATCCTGAGCTGCCTTAGGGCAGAAGGAATCCAGCCTCTCACCATGAACTTTACAGCCTACCCGAGCAAGGAGCTCCTCAACCACGAGTGGTCTCCAGTGCACGCCTGCATTTTCCCTTTGAGAAAACACTCCACAGTTCACTACAGCTCACCATCAGGAAGTTCCTTCACCTTGGATGCATGTCATTCCACTGGCCCACTATACGAGCAGACCCTTTGGCACCATGCAGCCATAAGGTTTTATCTCCTAGATCATCATAACTCCATGCTACATTTTTAAGACATTTCACCTACATCCCATGAAGAAAACCTTTAATAAGGCCATTTCGTAGGTTTACTCCAGTTTATGCTAGTGGCCTGGGAAATGGGGGAAGAAAACACATAAAGAGGAAAGAACAGATCTCTCCCTCAAGGGCAGTAACTCCTGGTCAATCGTAAGTTGAGGCAACAAAGCAGATACAAGTCCCCAAAGCAAATAATCCAAAAAGCAAAGCGAGGACAGCAGCTTGCCCCTTGGCGGCTCCTAACTGACCACAAAACCCAGCCGCCACATACAAAGGCCTCCAGAGCTGCCAATTACCAAACAACATGTATCCAGTAACTAAAAAAAAAGCAACCAACCAAACAAACAAACCAACCAACCAACAAACAATCCAAACCAAAACCCAAACCACACAGATATTTGCTTTGGTGAACAGGAAAAGGAAAGATTTTAGTACATTCTCAAGACCTAGAGCCAAGAAACGGCCAGCTCTCATACACACCATTCCACTTAAATCTTTTCTAATAATGGACTTAAATCTTTAGAAAAGATTATTACCCCTAAAAATCTAAGTTAAGCCCAGACCATGACAAAACTGATGAGGCTTAAGACAGCCAATTTTAGAAACACGCTTTCTGCTTGGCACTACACATTCCATCCACTTATTCCCAGACTGGTCAGTTTTCATCTCCTCAGAGACTATCTGAGAGGGCAGCAGCAGGCTGGATGCCTACTAGACCTAGATTATGCATAGAAAAACACTACTCTTTTGAAAGGTAAAAGGAGCCATTTACTCCAGGAAAGGGGCCCCAGAACCTCAGGCCCACATGCAGCAGTGCAGTATCGCCCCATGACACGTACTTCCGCCGATCAGTGAAGAAGTTGGGCTTGTCAGCTTGGACAATGACCATGTCGAATAAGTCCCGCCAGTTCTTGCCAACCATGTGTTTCATTCCTTTGTCCCTAAGGGCAAAGGAACAGAAAAGTTAACAGATCCGGTACTCTTTTGCACCCAACACCACATCTTTACAACAGTCTGTCCTAAATTTACTCTCAATTCAGTAACAGTGAAGAAAGCATAGAGATCTGAATTCCCCCAAGGCTGTCTCATTGCATGGAGGATTGATGTAGCGCTTTGACCGTTTCCAGCTGTCCCACCCTTTCTCCTGTACCATGGGAAGTCCAGAAAAGTCTATAATGCAGCAAAAGCTGCTAGAGGTAATCTAAAGCAGCAGCTCTGTAATGTTGTGGCCAGCCATAGCCTCGTATCTTCTTCAAAAAGTGAGAGTCAGTGATGCATAGAGAGCTGTGGGGAGCAACGTTCACCACAGCTGGTTCTCAGAGAGCACTCTCATGACTGTTGCCACAAAAACCTCTAGCATACAACTTTCAGATGCTCACAGGAGAGACCGCCCTGCACAGCTCTTGTGACCCATCGATGTGCAATAACGGTACTCACACAAAGCTAAAGGGACTGTTTGTAATGAGGAAGAGTTTCTTCTTGTGGTTCACCAGTCGGTTTAGCACAGCATAGATTTCATCCCCATGCAGAATATACTGTTCTATATTGGAATAAAACAGACACATCAATCAAAAAATTTTGGTATAAGTCATGACCACATTTCTTTAAAAACAAAAACAAACCTAGCCCCTATTCCAATAGGGATGCAAAAGGCCTGAGTTATACCCACCTCAGGCCAGCAGGTAGTGAACTACCATGGTGATAAAATGGCCTTCCTCATCCTCATCAATCCCATCTAGATGGAGGAAAAAAACTAAGGAACTGACAAGGTTGGCAAAAAAGAGGGTTGATACCAACCCATCACAAGGGACAGGCACAGCCACTCCAGGCCATGTTGCTACTTTCTTTCCCCTGAATGACCAGGAGGCCTTCCCAGATGGTGCCTTTGCATGTTCACATCATGCCAAGGACCGTGACCCCTCGCTTACAGGCTGAAGGAAAACAAACAACGCAAGCAATGAGGTAGCCATTTCCTCCATTAAAATAGATCCTGACCCTAAATACCACTTGGTTCTTAATGCCACTCTACCCCTCAGCTGCCTTTAGGCATGCCACAACCAAGTATGTCATTGATGTCTGTGTCCCTCTGACTCCTGTGACTGCATGTAGGGCCTACACAGTCTTCTTACACAGAACGCCACACAGTATGAGACACATCAAAATGGATTTGGCACCAGAGCTCTACTTAACTCACCCATATCTTTTTCAATCCATTTGTACATCACTCCTTTCACATGTACATCTCTAATAGCATCCTAAAGAAAAAGGCAGGAAAAAAAAATTCAGTTTTATATCTGGCATTCCTGTTCCCTAGCATGCAAACCTATTGCCACCACCGAGGACCAATACAGTAATGACACACCCCCTCTTCCTGCTGAATGAAGAAAAGCTACATTAACGCTAAGCAGAGGATCTTGTACAGTGAGGCTCACCAACATGCCAAAAAGAAGAACACAGTGGCTAGCTCAGCCGATACAGTACAAGGGGAAAAATCTCAAAACCTATCCGTGAAACCACAGTTTCCTTCCTGCTCCTGGAAGCCAGCACGTGTTAACACACTGTTACCAAGGTAATCAAGACTCTGCAACTCCAAAACCACTTACTGCCCCAAAACCATACTGGCCCAGACACTAGCTGGCTTTTCTTCCTCCCTATGTCTGTGGAAACTCTGCCAAAAATAACCCAAAAGATGGGAGCGTGGCTGAGGCGAACAGCAGGAAAAGCGAGCATCTGTGATTCCAAAACGCTCCCCACAAACCAAGGAGGGCTACAGCTCCCAGCCCTGGATGGCCAGCAGGCGCAGGCAGAGCAGAAGCTTCCACTAGGAGGGTGAGGGTTTTTTGCTAAAATAGAGCTGCCCCCTTTTCAGGAGGGAGGCAAGTTAAAACAGATATTGTCAAGGGCATCCAAATATCCTCTATTTTCCAGGCCAGAGGCCAAGAGGCACCACATTTTTGGACACACCCAACTGAGATTCTTCCCAAGTCTCCATCCAATGTGATATGCCAGATACACAAAACCATTTCCAGGGCAGCAACACATTTTACAGTGTTTGCACACGCAAACGCTTGTTTTAATGGTACCATTTTCACCCCGGACAATTTAGACAGGTAAACAAATGCTGCCTTTTCCCAGGACCCCTAAATCCCTGTTACACTACGTGTGCTCCTTCGGGAGTTGTCCTTTCAGACTGGATTCCCACACTTGCCACTGACATTGCTGTGGTGACACTTGCACACAACACCACACAGTCACCTGGTCTCATGGCAGGGCTGGTGAAACCTGCTCGTCACCCCAAAAATAATTTCCTTCAAAGCTGGGAGAAAACCAGAATTTACAACTTAGATGAAGGATGATGAAGGAGGAGGCGGCATCTCTTCAAAACAGAGTTTTAGAAGTCGTTTTCCACCATATGGATTTGAATTGTAAAAAAGCAGAGGTCACATTCACCAAGAGACTGCCTTATTGGAAAGAAACAACAAAAAGCAAGAGTGCTAACAAGAAAACAACTTTCTTTTGACCAGTACTGGCACTAAAATCAAGCAATGCTTTGGATTTGTGTCAAAAGTATTTTTGCAGAGCAGAAAGAGATTCCAGTGTGCTCCTTCCCTAAACCCCTGTCCCCGCAAAAAGCAAAAGAAGCAAAAGAGGAAAAAACAACTGTGTGTGGGGGAGAATTATAAGGTTCCTGAAGGTAAAATCTTGGTAGCCTGGGGAGGTGTCAAACAGGGCTCAAAAGCTCCTCCAAAGGAAAGCAGGGCAAACTGTATGCTCTTACTCCCAAACAGGAAGCAACCTAACTGGTGTGACAGGACTACTTGGTTTACATGCCAGCTTCAGCCTTTACCATTGCCTCGGGGTCTGCCCTTTTGACTCAGTGCAGCGTCTCTGGCACTCAACCTGCTCCCAAACACACAGCGCTGCACTCAGGACTACCACTAAGAATTACAGAAGAGTGTCAGGTTTAGACATGTCTTAACCCACTGTGAGACTGTGTTGTAATAACAGCTGGGGCTACGCAAGTCCCCTCGGACACCTGTCTGTGTAGGCACAGAAGGATCTCTGTGCTCACGTCTGCAAACCGTTTCTTTGCGCTTGCACTCGGGTACTGCAAGGGGATAAGTTTTTCTAAAATGTTTGCTAATTCTCATCGTACAGAAAAAAGCAAGAACTCTTCTGGTGAGAGCACAGGACAGTCCCCAACTTTTCAGTATAGATTTTAGGCATTGGCACAGATTTTCTGTCATAGCTCTCTTCCCTGCCTACCTCAGTCACTCGTCAGGAACAACCACATCCCTCAGCAAAGGATGTAAAGGCAAATGCCAGGATTAGCGCTCAGGAGTTTGTGGGCTTGAGCACACCATTTGCCCTGTACTGAGTATGGATTAGGCTGTGGCAACCACACATCTGCTCTCAAGATTTCAATTAGGAATATGTCCATTTTGACCTCAAAAGAAGGCTCAGAAGACACTCTTGACAAAAGGCCTCGGGATTCACCAGTATCCCCTCTTCCCATTCCGCCCCCCCCCCCCAAGAGCAAAAGCAACTACAAAAACTAACACCTTAGAAACATGTTAAGGTCTTGTGGGAAACTGGCTGGCACGTTCTTATCAAGCACTAACAGAAGGTCAGAACGTAAGCAGTAATCTTTGGCTGCAAAGCTGACAGGGTGGATCCTTATCACAAAAGAGGCAGCACAGATGTGGAGCTCCATTTCCCTCACAAGGTGACTGAACAGTGTATGTATGGGCTGCTACCAGTGGATGAGCATAAGATTCCCACAAAGTACAAATCCAAAACCCCTTTCCATGGAAAAAGGCATGCGATAAGGCTTGGCTACCGAGGAAGATGGATGATCTGTCAACAAAAGTCACCCAGGGCAGCAATCTCAAGCACTTAACATCTTGCTTACAGCATTAACTAAGAAGTCAAACAGTACCCCCTAACAATGCTAATGATCCCGTGCAGCCCTTTCAAATGCCAGGGGTGAAGCTGGAGGGCACAGTTAGCACCTTGGAGTAACTGGCTTTTGAAAGCCACAGGAAAACACCCCAAAAGGATCAGACTGCTTTGTAGCTGCAAAGGGGTGGATTTTCGAAGCAGGCAAGGGCAGGAATTTCACAATCGCTGTATAAAACAAACTGGTACATGGCCAGACCAAGCCTTTTCGTAAAATGAGATACTAACAAGAAAGCAGAGCTTAAAAGTCTGTGGAACCAGGAAACGTTTACACAAGCTTTGTGACATATTTCCCACGGAAGGACCTTCAACCTAACCAGCCTAGGCACTCCTGCAAGAGATAATGCACAGCAACACCAGCTCTGTAGTACAGACAGAAACCTAACATGTTCTGAAAACACAGCTTTGAATATTCCCTGGTAATACTTTAACCTAAAGGGGCAACAACACCAACATGTTAGGCTACTTGCTAACAGCCCCTTAGGTTTGGGTAATGTAGAGCTCACCAGTGTTAACAAGCCAAAGAGCTCACAGTTCTGATGTGGTATGAGCTATAGGGCAGTTGATATTTTACTTACAGATATATCCTTGTAAAGATGCACCTGGTCAAACTCGATGCCATGAGTTATGAAATAATCAATGACTGAAGAGAGCAGCGTCATTTCAGGAAGAGAAAAAATGTCCATAAACTGCTTAAGTGATGGACCCTGGAAAGCAAAAAATGAAGGAGACACATTAAACAAAAAATACTTGGGGGGAAAAAAAAGTAAAGACTACAAACAAATTCATATCACCCACTACTAGCTGGAAGACATTCCAGGCTAACAAAAAGAAAAACACTAATGTGGAAAGTCCCAGCGGTCAGCAAGTAGCCCTCTCTTTTCAACCAAAACACTAACCTAATGCATTAACACTTGACAAGAGAGAGGCTTCTCCTTCACAGAAATCATTAAACAAAGCCAGCATCATTAACACCCTAGGGTGAAGGAGGAGGAATCGGGGTCCTAGCCACTAGTCCGTCCTAGACGCTAACTTTTATTTCAACACCATGCCCTCTGCTTCCCACCTCGCCTTTTGGCATTATCATGGATGCCAAGAGACAACGCTCTGCTATCTCCAGAAGCGGCTATTGGCCCTTGCTGGAGGTGCCCCATCTCTCATCTAAACCAGGCTGTGACATTGGACACATGGGAACCGCAGCTGCTCTAACCGCATTCCAGCGAGGTTTCACCAGCAATGCAAGAATCACTCCAACGAGCAGTTTGTCAATGCTGCCTGTCCTTGAGTTGCTACCAAAAACCTAGAGTGGGCACAAAGAACAACAGCTTCGGTCCAGCCAGCAGTCAAGTGTAAATGGACGATTAAATCCTGCACAAGCAATAACTCATCTTGCATTAGGCAAGGTTGTAGCTCTTCCATACGTTTGCTATTTTTGTTGCCTATCAATCATAAACCTATCAGCAGGTTGACAGCAAACTTTGGCTCCAGAGAGGCCTTCCGATAAAATAAAGCTTCATTATTCAGTATGTACCACCTGTGCAGAGGATTAGGGTGAGTCTCACTGGCAAGCTGAAGCTGGAATAAATTTCTTCATCTCTCATCGCTGAAGTGCCAGATCAGCCAAGGGAACTCTTACTAAGGTCTTGTACATGAAAAGCAATTTGGGAAGTACACAACCCAGTCACCAGAGATGCCCTGACAATCCAGTCGCATCATGCCTGTGCACGTGAGCTTTGAACAATCCATGGCTGACAGCTGCAAAGCTGCAACTCTCTAGGATAATACTGGTCCACATCAGAAGACATTGAGTATAGTTATGTGACAGACAGACATGAAAGCAGCATCTTAAAGATCACAGAAGGTACACATGGTAGAAGCTGACAGAGGATACATGCTGCCTAATAACAAACATGTGCCACTGTCATGTCAGGATGTAACAACAGTAACGTCTCGCATTTAGTCTGGTCTTGTAAGCGTAGGACAAGAGACCAGCAGTCTGCAGCACTGTCTAAAGGCAATATTGGGACAACACAAATTGGCGTCAAGAAAGAAGATGAAACAAACAGCACTTTGCCTGAGGTCTGTTACCAAAAAAGATGCTGCGATCAAAAGCTATGTCGGTGTGCTGAGGCTTATACAATGTCTATCCATCCATCCAGCACAGGACAACTTGACCTACAGCAGAAGGGAACACAGAGAAGTGGATTGGGCCCCATATCGCACACAGTGGTGCTGCTTAGCGATACATGCTGAATCCTTTCCACAGTCTTTTGTCCATTTTGATGTGTGGTTGCTAAAGGAACATTTCTCTCACTAGCAAAAGCAAAATTTCCTGAAAATACCCCCATCTTTTTTTTCCTGTTCAGGTATTCTGAGAAAGAAGCAAGAGGGACACAGACAGGCAGTTCCTACCGAAATCACTAGGTATGGGATTTAGCAGAGCGCAGCAGAGCAATGACCTGTCCCACCAAGACCTCAAGCAGAGAGGAGACAGTTAAACATTCACTGTTAACAGTAGGTAAGTCAACTCTGATTTTGTTTTTGTGCCTTATGCCATCATCCTACAAGGCAAGTCCAGCCTCCCCCCATCCATTAAGTGGCCTCCGCTTCCTTATAGCGGACATAATGACACAAGTCAGGATGAAAACTGGATCACAGTTTTAGAAAGAATGCTACATATGTTTTTTCCACAATGCCCATAAGTTCCTCACCTTCATTATAGGCCAGCAGTAGTCCTGCCAGTAAAAGCCACACTAGTTGTGGTGTTTAATGCTGGGCAAGATCTGTGCCTACCTACTGCAGGTGTTGGTATGCCGGTAGCTGTCCATACACTTGCCAAGAGAGCATCGAGAAAACTCTTAAGGGAGAGTATTTACACACTTCCCCTACATCAGTCCCACTTGTCTCACCTGGAATCACTTGTTGCCTGGAATCACTGACCTGGCAGACCCTCCTGTTACCCATACAGGTAGCAACATCAGCATGGCAGACTAAAGAGGACAAGATCAAAGATCTCTGCTAAAGCCTCACTCCACACCAGTTGCACTGCAGCAGCAGTCATCTTAACCCGGATGCTTTCCCACTAATGTGCTAGTGGCACAGGTTGAGCAGCCGTTGCTGGATGCAAATGTCATTAGTTGTATATACTTTCATTCTCTTTAGGATCCACCTATTAGTTTATGGAGTTCATTGCTTTATTAGAAGAGGAGATTTGCCCCTTCGCAAAGAATAAGCTGCTATCCCTACTTGTGTGGCCAAATGTTATAGCAAACTTTTCAATACTAACTACAGGAGAGAAGAAAACACCTGGTATGTACAAAGCAGCACAGAAAGGCACCTTGGCATGAGCACCTGGTTCTACAAAAGGCCACAACTCGAAGCAGATTTCATGTTTACAATTATTTAAAAAGGAAGGTGAAATCATCTCAAGTTTGCCAGGAGCAAGGAGAGTTGTACAGCAGGAGGCTAATCGAGTACAGTTTACAGACAGATACCAAATTCTAAACAGAAACATCCTATTTCAAAGATGGAAGCAACACTGAGCTATAAACAGAGTATATACTTATCCAGAAAGCAACCACTCAGCTTAATTGTTCCCAAGAGAGAGAGAAATCAAAAAGCGACCTTGCTGGAGACTTCACACAGCAGACTCAAAGAGGTATTACCAGAGGAAGCCTGCCCTTCTCCTTCCAGCTTCCCCTAAGGCAACTGAACTAACAAAGGGCAAGAAACAAAGCAATTCTGAGGGGAAAGGGATGTGAACGGCCCCGCTTGACCACTACCCCACACTAGACACTTGAGGAAGAAAACCCTCTCCTAACTTCCTCTAGTTTAGGCAACCAAAGGAATTCTACATTTCCTTACAGACAGAATTTCAATACTTAACTGTGACACTCGTGGATGCCAACCCTATGAATAACATCCACTGAGTAGGTCTAGAGAGGTGTGGAGGGGAATCCCTTTCATGAAGGGGAAACCCCCCACCCACCCAAAAACAAAGAGAGAAAAGCATTGCAAGCACCCTGCTGCTAGACACACATACCTCCTCCCACACAACTCACTGCAAACACCATCACTGCAGGCTGCCCTGGTAGTTTGGGAGATAGATTTGGCCAAGGAACAAGCGGAGAACATCTCCCTATCAGTCTCCAGAGCCATTCAGCTCTAGGCCAATAGCCCTGGTGTTTAGGAATGCTTCGCAGATGGCTTTCACATGCTAAACTGCTAAATAACCTCTGGGGCAAATTCCCACTAGAACAAAAACACACACTACAGCTCACTAGGGACTAAGCCTTTCAGAGTCCAAGGGAGGCTGGAATCATTTACATGCTTATACAATTCACTCTGTTTTCCTAGTTATTAAAAGAGCTGCCGCATCACACCAGTAAAGGCCTTACAATACCTTGCCGTAGAAGTCACTCATCTGGTACAGGGGGATGTGCTGCGTACCACCGTACAGTTCGATTACCTCTTCGTCAGGCACTGGTTTGAGCCCTCTAGACACAAAATGACAGACATAGTTTGTCAATAATCACCGGTCTGCACAGAGCTACACACTGCAGAGAAAGAGAAGATGGGACAAACAGGCTCCTTTCTAAAACTCACAAATTTCTCTTGCACGAAAGAGATAGCCAGAGAACATGACAGCTACATGGTTTCTTAAGATTCACATAAAATCTTTCCCGAGACATTCTTCAGATACCTTGTTTGCTCCTTCAAGTTAATTGAGGGGCTTTATCCACATTCCAGAAGAGTTCAGACAGAGGCTTCTCTCTGTATGCTGTCAATCTGCGGACAAGACTGACCCACCACATCAGCCCCACGATCTGACTTTGGCAGCACTGGGTAACTGTAAGTTTGGAGTGCTTGCTTCCACGAGGTATATCAACGTTAAATGCAAAAGTGTAGGAAAAGAGCTTTCTGAAAATGAGATTTCCTTCCTATTCAGTTTTCCTAAGCAAAACAAGTTCTTTCCTAAGACCATTCAACAGAGATTGCTGTTTTTCCCCAAAACACCATAATCACAGGTATGGCTAGGAGCTGCACCATTCATGAACATCAGGTTATCTGACTGCTGCACGTTTTGCCTCTTGCACAATTTTTGATTGCTGTTTACTCAAGCAGTCAGCAACTTTCCCTTTCTCCCTTCCTATTCAATCATGGTATATCCTCTGAGAAGTTAAAAGTTGCCACAGTTGTGCTCAAAAGCAAAGGACAGTTTAGGAAAAGGACACTTCAAGAAGGATAGTTACAAACAGATAATAGCAGAAAAAAATGTTTAAATGCGTTATAGCTAAAAATCTTTTTATGAAGCTGAAGTGAAATATGGGGCAGTACCAAGCCCTCCTCTCCCCCGCCCCAAAAGCTAACACTCAAAGAAGCCAATTCTCTCCGATTATGAAACTCCCTTCTTAATATTCTTAGAGTGTTTACTGTAACTGAAGCTTAACAGCAAAAGGACAGAGTTCAAGAAAAAAACCAAAAAAACCAACACTGGCTTCCATGCTCGGGAAATACAGATTTACAGGAGCTTTTCTGCCGACATCTATAAATTACTACTTCTTACAAACCAACCCCACTCCACCTTGGGGCAAAGTTTTCTCCCAGTCTCTAGTCTCACAACTTTTTTGAGACAAGTTTGCTCTGCACTGTTTCATTCACTTATTGCAAAGCACACCCAGCTCTCTTTGGAGAGCAACAGAACAGAAGGAAAAATAGGACAACCTAGGTCTCAAACTGAGCACAGATTCTGATACTTTTTTGATATATCTGCACTGCTTTAAGGTTTTATTTCCACATTCAGACCACTCTCCTCTTAGCTTTGTGACAAGACAAAGCGTGCCACTGGTGGGATACACTCCTGCCTGAGGAAGAGAGGCCCCGTATGTGGACTACATACAGAAGAGTCCTTTCCTAGTTGCACTTTTTGCTTACAGACATCAACCCAGATATGCTGTAGCTGCAACTCAGACATCACGCAGAGTACGTGACCAGATGTGTCATTAAACATTACAAAAAGCTCGAGGTCTTCCCACACACACTTGGCTTGAAATGCTTGAGAAAAATAACTCCCTGCAATTATATGCCAGGTAAGCATTTGAAGCAAGTGCAAACAGGATAAGCCAGATGAGGCTGTGCTCCGCTCACCCCCCATATGCCATGAACATACAGTCAGATTTAGTAATCCACCTTTGCATATACGGGCCCTTAGAAAATGATTTTCAGAACTGACAGACCTATATGCTGTCCCCAGTTGGACATAATGGAAAGCATCGATCTTCATCAGAAGACTCTGTGATAAGGGATAGATATTTACTGTTAGAATTGGGTAGGTTTACAGTGAAACCTTATTTAGGTTTCAAATTCCACACAAATGACTTTTAGAAAATAAAATTCAATATAAACATCCCACATCTACGTACTTTAAGTTGCACTCACTCCCCAGCCACTTCTACACACACTTACTCATACTGTGACTTTTTATTGGCCTCTCTGGCAACAGACCATCTTTCTATGAGCCGAAGTACCACTGTCTGTTACACTCCAAAGTTAGTGGACAGGGATGCCGTTGGAAAACAGAGAAAATGCTTCTGTGACTCAGTCTCTTCTTATCTCCCTTCCAAAAGCACACACGTTCCAAAGGAGCTTTGTGTGCACAAGAGATCTATTTCTCCTCACATTTATCTTAAACAAGTTTTGGTTTAGAGCACAGCTGTGGCCAGTCATTCTCTTTAGCCAAGAGCTCTCCCCTCCACCACTTCTCCCCCTCCACAAGAGACATGTAAGCAAAGATGTTCAAGAGCACACCAGGCTGGTAACATTAGAGCTTTCTTTGCATTTTTTTTTTTTTAATCAGACTTCCCTATTCATGAGTCATCCCTTCACCTCCATCCATCATTCTGAAGCTGTAACACAATTCTCAGGGCATGGAAAGCAGCCTCACACTAAACCCGCATTGCTCTGCAACTCAAATAAGGACACAGCATCAAATTATTTGTGCTGTTTCTGCCACAGTGCAAGGTAACTGATTCCACAGATCATTCACAACCTTCAGGCACCTTCTTTTATCATAGTATCATATCAGTGCAGGTTGTTACACCTTGGGCAGACCTCCCACTAGTTTGTGAGGAATGCAGGCAAATATGCTGAAAGATTTAGACAGGCACTACCCAGTTTTTCATGTGTTTTGTGAACTCCGATCCTGAGAAGAGAGAGTCCTCACCTTCTACTCACTCAAAGGGCACTTTGCTTGGCTAGGCTAGTCGCCTCTGTGTTCCTTTGATATATCAGCCAGAGATTTAAGCAGAGAAAGAAACTTCAGTTTCTCACACCTCTACTTCTTACTTTGTAAAGTCAGAGGCATGAGCGGTCTGCTGCCATGCTGTCATGGCAGCTCAGACAAAAGACACAGGAAAACTCTATATAGTTTTTTCGTCCTTCTCTTTTGTTGACGCTGCTGGAGAACAGCGCGCACACTCCAGCCTGTACTGCCTGCTTCCCTGAATTTACTCAAAGCTCAGCATAAGAAAAGCTACTACAATGAAGCAACTTTCTCTGCTGTGCTCCCACCTCACTGCCTGGCTGCAGCAGCCAGCATTACATCACTGGGCATCAGGCGTTCAGGGAATCCGTCCAAAGTACTGAAAAGGGTTAAAGCTAATGCTTGCACTTTTCTTGCCTATGCTTCTAAGAAGCATGCATCTCAAGTAGCTTGGATCTTTTTCCAAGCAGTTCTATTATTCGGGGTGGGGGTGGGGAAGGCTTCCTAAAGCATTCTCCTGACAAGTAATTTCTATTATTAGAGGAAGACATAATGCCTCAGCTCCTGGCAAGTGCTTGTAGAGGCAGGATTGAGGTTTGTTGTTTAAATTTCCTTAAAGACAAAAATGATCACACAAACAAGCTGAGTTTTCTATTAATTAGCTTGTGGGATCAACTGACTTTTAAATTGGCAAGGCCGTTCACCAGAGGTCTTTGCTAGAATGTCCCATTCTGCTACAGGCTATGCAAACACCAAAGACATCTTTCCCTTGTAAGGTTTATAAGCAAGAACCCAGGCAATGAAAAGCACAGCCACCCAGACTATGTATTTCACTGATAGTTTGGTGACTGATGTTATTGTAAGCAATGACAGAAAGTATTTCCACCAAAAACATAACACAATGGAAGACAAAGCCCAGAAGTCTGAACTTTGTACAGCTTACCTTTTGTACATCATAGTGCAGTCCGCGTATGGCAAACCCTGGAATGTAGTCATACTTCCCAAGCCCTTCTGGATACTGGGAAGACAGACAGCAACATCGTTAGAGGCCTAAGCATTGGGTTATCAACAAAATTATTTCACCTGTTGAGCTGGCTTTGTTCTACTAGTCTCTCACCCCTGGCATAAACTGACCAAGGAACAGATGCACTTCATTTTGCCCCTTCAACAAAGAAAGTGGATGAACGGAGAAAGACATAAAGGATCAGGATCTCCAAAACTAGTTTCTCTCATGCAAGGGACACTAGTGAAAACGTAAGAGATTCACTTGGGCAGTAAGAACAGTTCTAGTAAGCTCCAGTCAATGCATATATTTGGCAAAGCAATGGCACTGCAGAGCCCCTCTAAAAAGAAAGACATGACAAGAAGAAATGCACAGACTAGTCACCTATTGCAAACAGGGTGTCCATTATTGGACATGCTATACAGCGTCATCCATGTTGACTCACACACGTCAAGTCCTGTATGGGTTCAGTGTTGGCCCACGGTTCATGTTTGTCCACCACTGTGGACCTCAAACCAGCAATTCTGTAGGCTTTATTTCCATACTTAGGTAAAACAGACCAGACCTTTCGAGACTAAGGTTCCTGCTCTATATTTATAAAACCTCAGGAACGTACAGCATGGTAAATTGTCTCAAAGGAAATTAATTCCACATACAGACAAAACTTTCTGCAATCAAAGATTGCGAAACATTAAATTTATCTCAATAAAACAAGTAATTGACACATGCACAGAATGCGGCATTTTGCAAACACATCTGGGGCATTGCAAAGACAGCAGTAAGCTTAATTGAGTGGAAATTCTTAGCACATCATTACCTTGAATTGTTCTATTAGGATGTCTCTGGCAGTGTTGAAAATCATAGAGTGTAGTAAATTAGAATACTGTGCTAATGTGTAATCGTAGTCAAAGCCATATATCTCAACATCTCCCAGGCTGATCTCATTGTTAGCGTAGATAGCGGCCGGGTTGAGGAGATTGCAGACTCCTGGTGGAAGGAGATCTAAGGGAAAGGGGAGAGGTTAGAGAAACCGAGAGGATCACTGAAATTTCAACTTTTCATTCCGGACCTGACAGCAGCTGGAAGTACCACACAGCAGCAGCAGCGGAGCACAGTGCTGCTGCCGAAGGCCATTAACCCACTCAAATAATCCTCCCCATGAAAAAAACCCCACTGTGAAACCTCTGGCTGCGTCTGGTGATGATGCTAACCACTTTCACAGTAAGACTGACCTTTTGTGTGAGGAAGACACAAAACAATGTCCTCGGGTCTCTGGCCTACATGAAGCAAAACAGACCAGAGATTTTGAAGTGTCAAATTTCTAGCTCACAGCAGCTGTATTTTCAGCAGGCTCACCAACATGAAAGGTAGCTGTCATACATCATCAGAAAAACAGGTGATCCTCACTTAAAACTTTAGCAAGACAAACAGGTTAACTCTACTCTTTGAGAAATCTAGATTACTTCAAACTAGAAATTTTGAGGTTTGCCTTTTGGCATTTTTTGTTTCTCACAGAAGCAGCCAGACTTCACAGAGCAATCCTGCAGGTACCATTAGGGCTTTTTAAAAATTATTAACGGGCAGGATAAAACAAGGTTTTGTACAAACAGCAACAAAATGTTAAAAAACCCCAACATATTAAGCTCTGCTCTTGGAGCACGTAATGCTGATAGCAACAAGTTCTCTGCTTTCCTCCGATAAACAGCTGTGGAATCAGCTCAGTCCTTGCGTGTGGCTTGTCACTCCAAAACAGGGTTACTGTTCAAGATGCTTGTGAATAACACTTCGCTCCCCAGACCACTGGCAAAATGGGGGTTAAGTGACCTAGCAGCTGAACCACCTGTATATCCTTTTCCAGAGCTAGTCTAGAGAGCAGAGAGCTTTAGCTGCACTACAATGGGAGAGACAGGAACAGACCCTCCCCAGGCTTCCCGCTCCACGAGAGCTGTCCATTGCAAGATGAGAAAGAGCAATAAAAATAGTTCCCTGTAGTAGGTTGCCTAGTCACATCCACACTGGGGGACAGAGAGGGGAAGGAGACATTTCCTCCCCCCTCACAGGCAGCAATTTTCTCTTTGAATGATAGGAAAAGTGCAGACATTTTCCAGATCCTACACAGCATCAGCAGGTAGGATATTTTTTTTTCCCTTCCTACCTTAACTTTTGGCTTTTAGCAAGAACCCCTGTGCCGGTTCTTTAGTGCCTCCTTGCTATAAAACCAAGTTTCATCTGAATCTAGAACAAAAAAAATATTATTAGAAAGAGATACCAGCCATTCCCAATAAAGACTTTGTCTGGAATGATTACAGAATTTAGGTAAAAGTCCAAAGCACATTTGCGAGCACTAATCCAAAGAGGTGACCAAAGAAACAGAGGATTCAGATATATCATAACACTTATTTTTAAGGGGAGAGGCACATTACAAAACATACCAACCCTCTCTCCTAGCTCACTTTCCTGTGGCCTTCAAACGCAATTCACCAGATCAATTAGAAAGGAATTGCTAGAAAAGAAAGCAGTATTTTAAGACAGGAGGGCTGACTTACTGGCTACACAGGAAGATCAAGAGCCCTCTTTCAGTGACTCTGCTGGTGGCAAAGTTCCTGGAAGAGGCTGACGAGAGCGGACGCAATCTGAGTACTTCCCACTGGGATTTTAAGAGATGGGAAACGTAAATAGGATTCAGATGATCACAACTTTCATCCTCTCATCATAAATGCCCTCTGCACCATAAACAAACAGAGCTCCACTTCCTGCCTCACCTCCAGATCACTTGTGGGAAGATCTTTTTTCTAAGTGTATGCTGGGATTTGCAGGGTGTTATGTTTCTTCTTCACAAGGAAAATGACACAACCTTAATCACATCATGGTGCAAATATGCAGTGCTTTTCTCTCATAATGGAAGCACTTTTTTTAGGAGAAATGCAACCCACTTGCTGCTACGATATCCCTACATAGAGGTCAAGCTCTTCCAACATTTACCATTTGCTAACAGATTTATAACAACACCTTATGATAGTGTGAGAGCAGCACAAAATCCCATTGCCCGAACCCCATCTTTCCTTTCACAGAAGGCATGAGACCCGTCTAGATTCAACAACATATGCCAGCTACAACTTTTACAAAAATACAATCAGGAAAAGCTAAGGGAGCAGTACGATTTTGTAACAAGGAAAGGGTAGTCAGATTCGCCACGCGCATGAAGCGAGTCTTATCTGTGATCAGAAGCATAAGCAGTAACTGTGCCACACAGTATGATTTATGAAGTATATTTAGACCCACTGGATGAAGTCATGCTCCTCCCTGCCAGCCTCAAATGTACAGAGCCTGTCTGCTGTTCTCTGACAACCTCCTGCCCAGCTCATTTTACCCCCCTCAGACATTTTGTCACTAACTTACACAGCACGTTCTCTCTTACTTCACAAGGGCCGAAAAGAGATGCATACGCTAGCCAAAACGCTTTTTCACCATTGCCTCACACATAACGTGTTCCCTACGCACACTTCCTGCAGCTCCGCACATCTCCTGGCTGTGTTTCCTATCGCACATCATCGTCACCAAACCAACCCGCAGCAGCTTGCTGACAGCTTGCTCTTTCCACGCCATCATCCTCCATCTTAAATTTACAGTAGTTTCAAAGTCACTGATCCCCTAAAGAGAAGAAGAAAGCTCTGGGTTTCAGTCCACAGACTCATGCTGCACGTTTGGCTTACTGTAAACGTCCACTTGCAGCATCATCCTCAATAGAGCGGTCGGTGTCAGTCTCCTCTTTACGCTCACACAGCGACTCTGCAGGTTCAAACTACTCCAGAGAAGAGACAGAAGCTGGGAGCATACGCAAGATCGGTTTCAATACAAGAGCCCAAATATGCCTGGGTTACCAAGAAGTTTGGGGTTTTGCTGGGCTTGCTTTTTTGTGTGTTTGTTTTTGATTGTTTTGTTTTTTAAGTTAATCACCTGGGTGGTTACAAATTCCGAGTGCTTAATCAAGTCCTGGGCTGCAGACTTGGGCACTGCTGCTCTGCTGACGTTGAGCACGTAAATCTGCCAGGGATCTTTGCCTCAGTTTGCGTGGCAATCATCAAGTCAAAACAAACAGACAACAGTCTCCAAAAGCCTAAGAAGATGCCATTTTTCAAGAACAATAGCTTTTGCTTTTCCTCTGCCAAGACACTGAAACAGATTGCTGGACAGATATGATAAATTACAGCAAGGGGAAAAAAAAAAACCCCAAACAAACATGTTTTGGTTATTTAAAAAGAATGATAATCCCAAGTACTCTTTTCTTCAGGGTCCTAACTGGAAAAGGGGACAATATCACAGTTAGTCACCGTCTACCCAACGCTTCACCCAGGAATTACGATCTAAGTGAGAACCAGCATGCGTACATCTGAGGACAGTGGGAAAAAACAGCTCTTGCAATAGATACAAACCCCTGGAATTTGCATACTTGCACAATTTGCTTCAGTTTGCAACTCTGACAGTTTTAAGGGAAGTGTCTAGATATCCATGGTACATGATGAAACTCAGCAACAAAGGCAGATCACAAGTAAGTGTGTTTGATCTCATGTGTTTTTTACACCCGGGTGTAAACGCAAGGCAAACACATAACATCGTCACGTTACTACCGTGAGGCCCTGAACAACTGCCTAAACGGAACTATCTTCATGACAGCACAAGTGCCTCTTCCCAGGCAATAACCCACATTGTTAGAAAGCAGTAACACTCAACCCCTGTTGTGACAGCAGAGATGGAAACAAAAGCAGGTAATTAACTGTGAGCAACAGTTAGAGACGCCAAGACACCATATGGCCCCTTCTGATGTGAAAAATGCTCCCATCAGGAGATGCCAAACATGTCCCATGCACTTCTGAGCTCCCGGGGGTAACCAGCAGCATCATGTAGGAAATGCGCCTTTTCTCTCAGCCTCAGATCCAGCATGTTAGTGAAGAATAATATATAAAAAAGGCAACTCACACTCAACTCTCACACCCGTTGTACTCCCAGAGGTCCAACACAGCAGACTTCTGTGCTAATTTCTTTGTAAGACTAGTGAGGAAACAAGCGATACCAAAAGGCAAATGGCCACCATCCTCCACGTTCTTCATGAATCAGAAAGTTCCCTTTGCTCACTCTGACTTGCTTTCTAAAGATAAACTGCCAGTTTTCCTCCCTTCCAAGTACATCTTTATCCTCTTGAAGTGTTGTTTTGTACCATTTCTTGCAAAGCACTCCAACCAGCTGAAGTAGGTGCCTCTACCAAGAGGGTAGGAAGAGGGAAATGTTACTTAAAAAAGGAGGAACCATGTTAAAAGAGTGATGAAAATCACTCTGAAGCACAGTCTTGAATTTATGCCATTATGCCTAAACATTTTGGGATTTCTTGCCAATGAAATCTACACAAACCAAAAGCAATATTAAAAAATACCGTTTCATTCCAAAATCACATTTTTTTATATACACAAAGGCACTAGTAAATTTGCTGCTGTAAGAGTTCTTCACAAGGGAAAACATTTAGCTTTAGGAAAGCAGAATTGGGAAGTTAACATAACTGGTCGCACTTCCAGATCTGGCTGCTAATTGTCGTTGCCAGTCCCAGCTCAATCCACAGATGCCACAACACATGAAACGTGAACACTCCCTAAGCGATTCGCAGGGCGTTTGTTATCATAGCACTAGACTTGTTTCCTGGTTTGGCAAAGAGTGAGGCTCTTCAATCTTTGTGCCTGCTTGAGATTAGCGACATAAGCGGAGTCAGAATGTGCTGGATTGCAAAAATCACCTCTGCACCACACCAAACTCATTTAACCACGTTTGTCATGTGGAGGTAAGAAGTTAACAGTTATTTTAAAGGTTCCTTATTGTAGCCACATTTACAAGTTTGAAAGATCTAGGAAAAGACATAGACACTTGCTTACAGCCAAATTCTCACTTGCTTTCCAGTTTCATTGAGTTTCAGGATCGGATGTTTCCTAGAGTGCAGGACTTCGGACATTGCTTACTGAGAGAGCATGTCAGCCTTCCCTGACACTTCAAATGCCATCAAACCGAATACAGCAAGTCTCAACACCATCCCTCTGACAAATGCAATTATACTTTTCCTTTTGGCACAGGAAAAAAGCACATGAAATGGAAGCAGTAATCTCAAATTTTTACAGGTAATGAAATTTAGTCTTAGAAGTTGAAGTTGCAAAAGGTAGAAGGGAATAAGGAAGAGAATCGCTTCTCTTGAGCCAACTCTAAGGGGAGATTTTACCTCAGCAGCACCTTTTGTGTAGCTACGTTGTGCTGTCATTTCTATCACCACACTCAAGCCTGGCAAAACACAGATGTGCATCTCTACAAAGTGGAGAACCTCCAATGCCTGGGCTCTGGCCACCAAGCCTGTACCACCACTGAGTTTTACTGCACAGAAGCTCTCGTCCTACACACCCTGCCCTGTCCAACTCGGTCAGCACTTACCACTGGTATCACCTCTGTGCAAAAATGCAACATTGCTCTATAAGTCAAGTCCTAAGTGAGAGCTTTCATTTATTACATGAAAACGTGTAATAAATTCTCCCGGCAGAGACCTCTCTCCAAAACCAGTAGCACTAACTGACAAAATAGGACAAAGGACTCCACAAAGGTAGAGTTTCAGATAAGGAGGTAGAAGGTGGGACCACAGGAGTCTTCTCAAACTCAATGCCGATAAGTATCGAGACATGACAATGTTTTTAAACCCATAACGCATCCACAGATGTGCACATTTTGCACAACTCAGTTTAGTCGTCAAAGCAACAATTTAAACCAACTTGGACTGACTCTGTTCATGCCTCTTCTGAACAAGACTTGAATAACCGCATAGTTTTGAAATTTTGGGTTGGGGAGCTATTCTTTAAACGAACAAGGGCCTTCTTATTTAACATGTCTAATAGTTACCTGAAGGCTTGTAAAGAGTTTGCTCTGTAACACATGGGCTACTTCATCTAACTTCATTTTGCATTTAGTCCTGCTGATTAGTTCCCCATCTCCAGTAATTACTGTTATCTCTTGCATTCCAACGAAGTGTAACTATGTGAATACAAACTTCACAATCACATAGTAAAGTGAGCATTTTCGCAAGACACCATGACACAGCCTATTAACATATCTGAATTTATGGTGTCAATACCACTACGGAAGAGAAAAAGTGCGTTTGAGGATATTAAGGTCCAAACACCATTACAAGTCTTGCAAGCTGGAATTTCTTTCAAGTGGTGGGGCGAAAACCACAGCTCAGTCTTGGAGCAGGGACTTAACACGAAGCTACTGTCCTCTGTCATCACCCCGTACTGCTTCAGCAGCTCCAGCAAAGGAGCTCACATCCTGCAAAAGCTGGAATGCAGCAGGCTGGGCACCCACAGATCAGCGGCCAATTTACATTTGCGCATCATAAAGGACTTTAGATTTTATGTCAAATCTTGTGTACTGGAAGCTGAGGGAGGAAGGAATGACAGAACTTGCCAATCTCAGAACAGCAAAACTGTTCTTCCAGATGCCTATGGCTGGCTACCTTCCTTCTCCAAGGCGTTAGATAAACAAAAGCTAATGGATTGCTGTTTAACACTATACACAAAGTCACACTTTCTAGCTCTCTCCCATCCTTATCTTCAGCATTCCAAGAATCAAGAAATCACCAGGAAAAAGTTACTCACCCTTATGCCATGAAAGCTATTCTTTCACATTTTCAGGAGAGTTTAATACAGTGGAGATCTGCCAAAAAGACCACAATCCTGTTTTACGCATGGACAGATCTGGTGAGTGGCATGAGTCTTCCAACTTAGCAAGATGTCAGTGTACCTGACGGAGCCAGGTAACTGCTTGGGCAGAGGAGCAAAAACACGCGTGCACGCACACATATGAGTAAAAGGTGTTTCGCATCTGTAACACAAACCGAGGAACGCAAAATTCAGGAGGCATCCTAGCAGCTGTAGCATCAGTCTTCTCCACGCTCGCCTTTGTGCCAGCAGCGAGTTATAAGTTGGACACTGGACTCCTCACCACATCAGTAAACATGACTGTCTATTTGTCCTACTCTAACCACCTTTCCGTATGGCCACCAATGGCAAGTTAGAGAAAAATGCAACAAGCCCTTCATTTAGACCATTCGCCATGACGATATCCACGTTAGGGGGCCAGCTGTGAAGGACCCCACATACTCCACATGTGCTGAAATGCCGAGCCCAGCCAAGGGATGTCGGCAGAGGGAAGCCCAGGATGGGGAGAGGAAGGTCAGGGCCAGATTTCAGTAGAAATAAAACCGCACCAGAGGACCCGTGCGATGGGGGAGTGCAGATGGCATTGCCAGGGAGGCGGCTTCTAGCCCCGGCAGCTGCACAGCGATGAGCACACACACAGCGCGGGGAGAGGCACCAAGCTGCAAAGGAGGGGGGAAGGAAGAAACAAACCCAAACAGCCCAAGCCCGGCAGGACGTGGCAGTCCCGGCGCCCGGAGGCGGCCCTTACCGTAGACCAGCTTTTTCATCTCGTGGTACCTGGCCCACAAGTAGGTCTTGGTGTCGGCTCCCTCGGCCGGGAGGGGCTGGCTGCCCGCGGTGGGGCCGGGCTCGGCGCCGCGCCGGGCTCTGCCGGGGGCCACCGGGTGGTGGTCCCTGGGCTGCCCGTGGCCGCCGTCCCCGGGGCACTGGCTGGCTTTGGGGCGGCAGCTCTGGCAGGAGACGGCCACGGCGAGGAGTCGGGGGGCCGCGCCGCTGCCCCTCCTCAGCACCGCCATGCCCAGCGCCGCCATGGTACCGCCGTACGCTGCAGCCTCGGGTAAGCCCGCGCGCGGCCGGAGCGGGCTGGCTGGCTCCCTCCGCTCCGCTGCCCGCCGCTCCGGCCCGCGGCGGCACCCGCCGGGCAGCCAATCCCCACTGCCCGGTGTGAGGGGGCCGGGCCGGGCCGGGCCGCGCCACACCTCGCCTCGCCGCGAGGGGGCCGGCAGGACCCGGGCGGACGCCGCTCGTCACGCTCCGACCCCTCGGGCGGGGGGCGGGGGCGGTCCCTCACTGCAGCACCGCCCTCACCCCGCTCCGCTGCCCCGTTCCGGCCAATCAGACGAGGCGAGCCGCCCCGGGCGGTGTCACGTGGGTATAGACCACGTCCTTCTGTTTGGCTGTTTCCAGGCCTTGGCAGCCCGCGCTGGAGGTGAGGGGCGCGCGGCACGGGGTCGCGAGCCAGGAGCTGCGCTGATTGGCTGCGCGTCTCCCGGGGGACCGGGAAGGAGGGGGCGGCGGCGGTGGTGGGGTGAGGGGCCGCCGCGGCTGCACGCCTGTCCGCTATGGCCGCGGGGGTGAGGCTGGGCCCTGGCGACCCGCTTCTTTCCTCCCGCCAGCGTAATGGGGGAAGACGGGGGACGGCGGCCCCGCGCCTGGGGCCCTCCCCAGCGGGCGTGGTAGGGCTTGGCCTCCCGGTCGCGGTTTGACCGCGAGGCAGTGGGGGCCGTGGTACGCCTCGTTCTGCCTCTCACACGGTTCCCCGTGTTTTCTTCTTTACACGTGAACTGCTGAAGGCGCCGATCCCGCCCCGGCCATGCTGGTGAACAAGAGAGTGAAGCGCCTCTTGCAGCTGGTGCCTGGGAAGCGGCGCTTCGGCGTTTACAGGTTCCTGCCCTTCTTCTTCCTCCTCGGGGGAGCGATGGAGTGGTTCATGATTAACGTCCGCATTGGCAAGGAGACCTTTTGTAAGTGAGGAGGAGGCGGAGGCGGCCCGGTCCCTGATGAGTCACCGCGGCACCCCCCTCCCGGCGGCCCCGGGACAGCCCCGGGTCTGATTCGGTACCGATCCGGTACCGAGCGCCGCAGCACCTGCGAGCGGCCACCGCAGCAGAGGCGGTTCCCCTTCGCAGCAAGTTAGCAAAGGTCTTAATGGTGGGGGTCCTCACGTGGAGGACCTTAAAGATAACCACCAGATTCTTCCTCCCTAGCAGAAGACACGGAGCGGGCTGAGGGGGGAAACACACAAAAACCATGATCCTGGCTTTAGAATACTAAATTAGACCTTTTTTTTTAACCTTGAAAAAGGCTCACCAGGGTTGTCAGAATTTAAATGTAGGTGTGGGTTCACCTGAAATATAACTTTCTTAATTGGGGAAAAGTACAAAAATTAGTCATGAGGACTTAGCTAATGGCATGTAGTTTCTCGAAATTAAAGCATTTAGTTTTAACGTGGCATTCTTCCCTTTAAGAAACCTTGCAAGAAATTTTTGTGTACTTTGGAAAAAGGATCAGTTCTACTCTATATTATATGAGAATATTCTCATTTTCATGGGAAATCTGCTTGAGTCTCCTGCAGAATAAAATGGCTTCATACAATTTCCATAGCTGACAAACTCGCTGCAAACAATTGCTTCTCATGCTCACTTCTGAAGGCTTGGGTTTGTTGTGGTTTTTCAGTTTAGTATTTCTGAGGCATACCTATATAGTAATAAAGTCAGGTTAGAAACTAAAGCACAGTATCTGTGTACCAGCTGTTCTATTTCAGCTCGAGCCTTATTTTCCTGAAAAGAAAAAAAAAGTGCTATGCCTAAATGATACTATACTACAGTAATAATAACTGTGCAATTTAGCCTTATTAGCTCCATAATCCATGCAAAGGGACAATGTCCAAGACCGATAACCTCTTTTTTTTTTTTTTTTTTTTTGGTCAGTGAGAGACTGTATTTGGTGATGGACATTTAGGGGTTATCAGGGTGAGAGGAGGCAGGAGGAACAGCTAGGAAGGCTATGAAGCTTATGAAAAACCTGAAATGCTGAAGCCATGCTGGCAGTCCTCAAGCGTTGACTTCGTGCCTATAATTTAATTTCCCTTTGGCTTTCAGCTAGTTTGGGTATTTGTATTTTTAATTACCCTCATGGGAAAATAGACAAGAAATTACTGTCACACTGGAAACTTAGTTTTCCTATAAAAACATTTCATCAGGACTGATGGGAAGAACTTTAGCCTGGATGGGAGAACATGAGCTATTTTTAAGTGGTAATAAAGATTTGTGTTGGCTTGAATGTTCAGTTGTCTGCAGAAGAAAATTGGATTGAAAAGTGTAAAAAGAGATGTCAGGCTTTCTACATTTAATACTATCTTGCACTTGGAAAACACTAATATAAAAAAAATCTTTTTCTGGCAGATGACGTTTACCGTAGGAAAAGGTCTGAAAGACAGTACGAGGCAAGGATGGAAGAAAAAGAATTTTAGCAGAAATGTTTCAAGGGGAAGGTCCTGAATGCTTCAAGTGTATTAATACCAAAGAAGCATTACTGCCATGTTGATGGCAGGAGATGATTTTATCTCTGCAAGATGAACTGTAATCCACAAGTTTGTGCAATACACTCTCAGATAGTTTTGGCAGTTTTAGTCTTCTTCCATCTACTTTGTATCTTTACTATTTTGTATTTAAGCCAAATACAATAGTGAAAAGTTCATTGTGTTTAGGCCTCTGCCACTTATTTAATGTGTGTTAATACTTTTAAATAAACTAAACTGAGTAAACAGAGTTTGGCTACCGCTTTTCTTCGCTTGGCGAGACACCATTCTTATGACAAAACCGATGGGAAAGAAATGTTACATATTGCATCCATAGAGTCTCAGCCCAACGGAAATAGTAATTTTTAGTTAGTTTCCTTTATACTGATAGAAACTGCTCTGGCATCTGATTTGTTTTTTTTCCCATGTGGCATAATTTTAACTAGATGAAAAGAGAACAGAGTTAGTGCTCAGTGTTTACTCAGGCCATACTTTTTGGAAAGTCATCCGTGGATTCAGGCTCCACTGCCTGCGAGTGCTGTAATACCCACTGTCTCTACTCTAACAATGAATTGAGCTGAGGGCTTTGGGGAAGAAAAAGTCTGATGTATTTACCTGGTAACAGGCACAAGTTTAGAGGCACATGCAATGGCAGTCCTAGCAAGCCTGAATTCTGCTTGCAGAATTTCCCCAAAAGAAGGAAAACAGAGCTAACCGCTATATCCTGGACAGCTTTTACTCCCTAACACAGTGACGCTACCTCTCAAGTGTGCCAGTGACTATGCATTAGGGTGACTGGTGCAGTAGAATCAGTAAGGATCGTATATTAATGCAATTGTTTTATTTCTGATGGTATATGTATATGCTGAGGGTTCCACAAAGCAGCCAATTCTTAAGTTCAGCCTAAAAACAAACCCAAGGGAGTTTGTATACTTAACATGCATTCCTGTGCTAACTCCTAACAGCTGTTTTCCACAGAAGTATGTTTTCATCAACTAAAGTGACAGTGTCTGTTTTGAGGATGTTACAGTGCAGGCGCTCACCTTGCAAGTGGAGGGTAACCACTGTACTTTGTGTTGTGTCTTCCAAGGACTTGATCTGGAGGACTAGTGCTACTTGTGTTTTCAGGAGATAAAAAAACCGACAGAGAATTAAAGATGTGACCATGCCACTGCATATTTTGACTGGAAAGCAAATGAATTACTTGTGGAAAATCTCTATTTCAGAAGTAATAAGAACCTAGATTCTGACTTTGGTCCCAAGGTAGAGCCCAAGTTCACTTACTCACGCACAAGCTTCTTTTTGCAGTCACAGATCATTCCACAGAAGTAAATCCTGACTGTAGCAATACCTTAAAGAATAAAGCATTACTAAAAAGCCAGATTTTGAGAATTGTTGAGCTTTAGCTCCATCTGCCTTTACTTCTTGAGCCTTCTGGAACCTCTCCTGCCAGCGCTTGGTTTCCATAGAGCAAGTAAGTTTTTCAGTACCTTTGTTTTTTTAAGAAAGCGCCCTAGTTAATTCTCAGTACTCGTGAGCCTGGTGTGAAAGTTTCATGTGGCTTCCCTTAGCACTCCTATAATAGTAGCAGACCGTTTCATAGACATCAGTGAGTCAAGGTCCAATTTTTCACTTATTTTGCAGCACTGTTTCCCATTTGCAGCTGAGAGGACCAGGCATGTCTGGAAGATACCTTAGGTGTCTCCAGCTAGGTAAATAGAAAGTGAGACAGGCTGCAGTTGCTCACAAGAAGTTTGGTGTCAGGGAGTTATGTGGCATTGCTCTGTGACCAGTGCAGGAATAAAATCCTTGTCCAAGTTGGTGTCATGCCATTTCATATACCATTAACACAGATTTGTTGGGACAGAAGATAAAACTTGACATTTAGCAATCTGAACTGTATTCTTGATTCCACAATGCATTTTGCTAGTGCTGGTCCTTCTGCATTCTTCAATTTTGCCAGTCTCTCACTAACGCTACAGGTAGGAGCAGCTGTAAGGGCCCGGTGCCCAGCCCATTCCAGTGCTGAGCACACTTAGGGATTTAGTATCAATTTTAATCTATGCCCAATCTTCAACAACCAAGGTCTTAATTTGGTTTCTCAGCTTTATCCCTGCCAACACCCAGTTCTGTGCTCTTTGCCTTCCCCATCTTCTTTCTGGCTCATGTTTCCCCATTTGCTTCCCATCCTCCAGCTTCCCCGTCCATCTGTCTGCTGTGGTAGTGGGCAACGGGGAGGACGTGAGGACTCTCCTTCGACTCGGAGCTCAGACCAGCACTGGGAACACACCGCTGCTTCCGTTACGCACTGTGGGAGCAAGCCAGGAACACGGCTTTCTTTTTAAGCACTGCTGAGCTTAAACCCTCCCAGTTCTGGGGTTGAGCACGTCCGTTCCTTCTTCAGGGAGTTCATCTGGTGTCAGCCCAGAACACAGCTCAGCATCTACAAATATTCACTTTGCAGCCACTGCAGCAGGACATTCTGAAAATTAGCAAAGCATTTCTACTGAAAGCTTTCCAAGTTGTAAAAGTCAGGTCAATATAGATATCGAGCATGGAAAATTTCAACTCGGTAAAACAGCAGCGGTAAATAGTCATCTGCGAACAAACAGTGATTCTTACTTATAAGCAATGCTGCTCACCACTCCAGCATTAGAGAGGGGACAATTTCACCACTGTAGAAAGAACAGATCTGCTCAATGCTTGTTTCCCTGCTGCTGTGCACCCAAGATACTGCCTGCTGAAAGACCTGTGGCAAGCCAGGAAAGTACTGAAAAGAAGTTCTGGTAAAGAAAGAGTGTATGTGCCCAGCCTGCACTCCTCCCTGGCACAGGGGCACAACAGAATTTTTTCCCAGCTTTTCAGGAGTAGAAAAAGGAAAAAACAGTAATCTGTTACGTATTGGTGAATTCTTCCCTGGAGCAAAACTCCTCCTGTCTTCAGTGGAGGCAAGCTTTCACTTTGGACTTCATACACAGATGCAATACTGTACCTGCACTCTGGTTACGGCCAACCCCAGGTGCTTCCAAGAAAGGTGCAAAACCCTGCAACAGGCACTGGTGGGATGACTGGTCCCGAGGAATTTCCTTAAGTTACCACTGGATGTTGGTGCTTGGCACAAAGCGTGAGAATTAATTATAGTCCTCCCAAAAATCATCCAATGGAAACTGAATTTGGGCACTCCCTGTGGAGACAGCTGCACAGGCTTCATGAAGGACTGACCATCTTTCACCATTTTTGTCTGAGGCTTTTGTCATGCTTAGATTAACCTGAGCTGAGCCACACTGGTCAGTGGTGCTGCTGTGTAATTAAGTGGATTCTCCCTCATTTATTTTCATGTCTCTCCTGCTGCCTCCTTTAACAGATGCATGGCCAGACTTCTGCACTAGATTTTTGATCCTCTTGGCGCAGGAAGGACCAACCGTAGGAGACCACCGTGTTTCTGAGGCCTGGCAGGGACTGAAAATCTCTTTATTCAGGATCACCAGATCTTACTGCACTGCAGCAGCTGTCCTTTTATGTCTTTGTATGATGGTCAAATTAGACTTGCTGGAAAATGCAGTAAGCAAAAAGAATAGAAGAATTATTTTATTACTCAGAAAATTTCACATATATCAATGAATCAGATTCCATTTCTTACTTGATGTTTGAAGTACCCAGCCCTTTTGAAGTACCGCTCCAACTTAGTGCATTTGCAGTCGAGACGGGGCTACGTACATCAACGGATGGTCTTTGGTCTCTCAAACTGAGCAAACAAGATGTAGAGGATGATTAGAATTAGACTCCTCTGTGCAACTGCACCATCAAATTTTAGAAAGATGGAAGTTCTGTAAAACTGGCAACATGTGCGAGAGGGAGCATTTATCCCCCAGGTCCAAGACATGAACGCATGTTAATTAAATACAACTCTATCTGTTCTGGTTGTTTAAATAGTTCTTCGTAAATTGTACATCAGAGGCACCTTGAGATTCAAGAGGTTGCTATCACTTGATTTTTTTTGTCGTTTGTGGTATTAAAGAAAACTTCTATTTAGGTTTTTAATTTTATTGTGTAAAAGATGCTTTTTTCCCATATTACTGTTCTAATTTCCTTTATTATACAGCTATATAAAAGACAGTCCTGAACCAGGTTAACTTCCAGTATGAAATTAAGGCTTGCTGTTTATTTTCAAAGCAATTAATGTGGGGGCAAACTGGGCCTGACTGAATCTTATCATCTCCACTCAGCTTGTTCCCAATGAGTCACATATTACTCAAGGTTTACTGTTCATGCTCCTTATGGCTCAATTTTCAAGCATATTTTTCAGCATCATTGTTCTTATCACCTACCAGGCACACCTTGCAATACACAGGATAATATAAAAAGGATTCTTTACCCACACGCAAGCATGCATGTACCAAGGACTTGATAAAATCTGGATCAGCAACAGCCAGAATTACTTGAAATAAGATCCTAACAAAATTCTTGATGGGACACTCAAACTTGGTTAATCCAAAACACTTTGCAAACTATTTTTATTCAAATTAAAAAGACTCAGGTAAACAAAGTGATGGTACATACATGTTGTAAACCTGGTTAGCAGCTTAACCTTCCGGAGTACAAGATCTAATGAAAAGCCAAGCATGGATTAACCAGGTCCAAAAACATACGCTGAAAAAAAAAAGTCACCAACATCAACGCTTTGAATTTTTACACAAACAGTAAATTTTCTCAAGTAAGGGAAGGACTGTGGAAGAGAACGAATAATTATTAGTCATCTCCAACTGGTTTATGAAAATACCAGTCCTAGATTAATCTATTTTCCACTCTTACAGAAACCAACCATTTCCCATACATACTTTTATTTTAATATGAAAGTTTTGTTTACGCCAGTACAATGAACGGCAGTGGAAAACAAATGAGGGGTTCAAACACCCACGAGGAGAGAGAAAGACAGACAGACATGTCTTTTTTTTTTTTTTTTTTTTTTTTTAAACCAGAGTCAGAAAACAGTTTCTTTTGCTGGTTTTGAATTCTAGACTGTAGCCATTATATCCTAAATTTTACTGCAATCGACTGAAATGCCTCCACTAAACAGAGACATGATTTTGAAATAAATAAACAAAGCTTAAAATAATTGATTAGGGCCAGCCCAGTGGCTTAGTGGTAGTGCTCTGCACTGCCTTGCGGGAGGACCCAGGTTTCATTCACACTTCCAATCTCTTGCTCCTGGGCCGGAAAGAGCAGTGAAAATAGGGCTTCAGCTGCTCGGGCAGGAGAGAGCCAGTGCTGCAAGTCTGCTCATCACTGACCTTCAGATAAATTAAATATCTGAGTTATACAGGCTCCAAAGAGAGTCCCATCCAGTCCTCGAAAGAAAATAAATAAAACAATAACTTAACTAAAATCCATTCCAGGTTCTTTGGTGTATTTTTTGTTAATGCCAAGAAGGAGAAGAATCTGGTGGTGTATTAGTACAATCCATGATAGTTCCAAATACTCAAAAACTAGGATTTGCTGCCTGATCCGCTTCAATGTCCCGTCTTTGTAGCTAAAAATTGCAAAGCCTATGGTAATTTAAATGCATTTTAAGATGATACTGTATATATGGGGGTGGTCTAAGACTATTCAATTTCTACTTTATTAAATAAACTTGATCATTTACAAAGGCCAATAAAGAATTTCTGTACCACAGGTGTGCTACTTGTAAAGTTTAAAATGTAACTTCCCTATATGTTGCTTAGCTCCATTTTCTTCATATCCATTGCACATCTGACCTAGACTGTCCTTAAGTGCCTATTTGTAATTACATGGTTTTCTGAACAATGACTGGAGGATTGCAATAGGAGAGGGAGAGGAATTAGCCAGTAAAACTAAATAACAATTTATACTTGCATGTCACTTCCCTGATCAGTATTAATTACATCAGCAAAACAGAACCCAAGATATCCAGTATTTGAAGAAAAGCATTTAACCTTCTGCTAAATGTACTCAAATAAAAATGTTCTGTACTATTTAGATTTTAAAAAACATTTCCACATGATGAACATCTCTAGCAGTAAGATGAAAGTGTATCGTAAATCAGTTCTTTTGGACCGAGTTGCAGTGACCATGTTCCTGCCAACATTTTTTTCAAATTAATATTGCTTTCCCAGTTACTTAACGCAAACTAAAATAATTTTTTTTCTAAAATTAAGTACATGAAAGGATTTACCTTTAACCAAATAGCTTTGCAGTCCAAAAGGTTGGTTAGTTATGAGGACAGGTAAGTCTTTAGCAGAAGGCAGTCACAACCTTGAAATTTGGCAAGAAGAGTCCATACCTACTTTACTTTGCTTAAAAAAAAAAAAAAAAAAAAACAAACCCGAAATCCTCTGAAGGCTGCAATGCAAGTACTCTATTTCTCCATCGTACTAGGTATGCTGAACTTACACATACCATACAGTAGTATTTTACCTTAAAGTTAATTTCAGTGTCAAATTTCTCAAATTTTGCATTGCAAAACTTTCATTAAGGTGAATCAATATACTTAAAGAGGGCATACACAAATGTCTTACAGTGCCCAATCGTTAACAGAGTATGTGTGAATTTAAACACATCACATTACTTCACTAACAAAACAACTCAACTTTCCTTTTCCTCTAACTTACCTTCCAAGACCTGAACTGGTTCGAAGTTCTGCATGCCTCTCCCACACGCAGACAGAATTGCTTAGGGACGAAGCTTCCCCTTGCCACTGCTCGGTGTTAGGGACATCACAGAACCCCCAAAACAGGTCATGGCAGATGAAACATTTCACCTTCTAAGGGCATGCCAGCACATGTATTCTGTTACTGATTTAGGATCACAATGGCCTTGGCTACACAATGGCTACAACTGGACAGGACTGGACAACATTAGTGGTCAACACACCCTTGTCCCGTCCACACTAGCACTTCCATGATTGCTGTGGCCCACTCAGCTGCCTTGGTATTCACTTGAAATGTCATTTTTATCTAAAGTCAATGCACGTCTTACCTTTAGCTTCTTTTAAGAGATCCTCCCTGTTCACATCCAAGTGAGATTCCTGCTGGAAGTGGCTAGCACACACAAGCACATGTACACACATTCTTCTAAGATGTAAACTATGACTAATTTCACATTCCATTGTACCAATCTGTAAATACTTTGTTTTCTTTTTTCTTCTTTTATATAAAAACAATGGCATCAGATTCTCAGCAATAAAGTATAAGAAAGATGAATCCTTGACTACACTTAACCAATTATGAAATCGCCTTTCAAACAAAGGAAACATATGCAAAAATCCGTGTATTTGATAAAGTCAACTTAATATAACAAAAAGTGAAATATGCTTATTAAAAGTGTCCTTATATAAAAATGGTCTTGCAATGTACAGTAAAATGCAATACAAATTATTGTTGGTTATCTCTCCCCACCCAGTAACTAAAACAGCTATTGTTCCACAAAACTCCTTATATGCCAGTATCAAAGAAAGAAGCAATTATGCGACTAAACATTTTCTATGTTGTACGCCTGACGGATATTAAGGGTGTCTCGTAGCATCAAGTCTCGCAGACGCCATAATGCATCGGCCATTGTGGTATGAGCCCCTTTACTTTTCAACCAGTGTGAAGGGAGTCGGCTCTCTTGTTCTTTTGATAAGTGGACATCTCGTCTTCGTGCTGGAAGGTCAAGAAATGGTCCAGTTATCTACTGCCTTTCATATTCACAGTTCTTCTAGGAAAAAGGGAATGTAACTCTACAGTATAACTTTTATTTAAGCCCATATAATTGATTCTTAGATTTATACAACATTGATGGAATTAGCCTGCTGATAACATATATATTCCCAGTCTGTTGATTTTTTAACAATTACTTCCATGTGCACATTTTATAAAGTAAGCAGCAGATTTATTTAGCATTTTCCATAAAAGCAAGAAAATATTAATGGTTACAAAGAGTGTGTTCTGTCTGGAAACTTCCCACTCTGTATCAAAAGCCTTACCTGCAAGGGTCTGGTCCCACTTGCTGATACTATTTGATTCAGCACTAAGCCCCTCAATATATTTCAGATAGGCTTCAGAATGAAGAAGCCTCTGTGTCTTTGGTGGAGGGGAGACGAACATGGGAGTTGTGGGCTGCTGCATAACTGGCTGACTTGCTGGGCTCTGGCCGGGATATGGAGGGGGTGCCTGCTGTCCCGGCGGGCCAAGGATTCCTATCTGCAATGACAAAGTGATGGAGAGATCACATTTGGGGGAACTGCAGGGAAGCCACTTCACATCAGTGCATCAGGTCATGCTCAACCAATGGAGCTTCAAAACAGGTTATGAGCAAAGGCATAAGGAAATTTCCCTTGAAGACACCTACTTCAGCCAGGGCTATCTGTTGGGGTCACCAAGATGCACAGAGGGAGGAAGTGTAACTGAACCATATTCATATTTAACAGACAACATTGCTCATATTTCTAAACTATGTAAACATATTCTGATTATTTATCACCACTCCTCCTCTCTCCTATTACCCTTAATTACTCCTTTTGCCTCCTTTTTATTTCATGTTTTCCCTAATAACATCATAAACTGTGTGGTCAGTGAAGTGCAGGGTTTAATCTCTAAAACATCTAATCCAAATTGACCCTGATCCTTGGACAACTGGGATACTTCCACAGAATAAATGCTAATTGTTGTCAGGCAAAAATTGCAGGCACACAAATAAATCAGTCACACAGAAGAATTCCAACCATTGTGACTGAGTAGCAGTACTGAGAATTCTTAGCACAGATATCCTGTGGTCTGGTATAACTCAATGTCACAACATACACAATTTACTACTTTCTTGCTCAACTTCTGGTTTTCTTTACGCCCTCTAGCCAAAATCACATTTCTCTTTATGATGCAAAATTTAGTCAATAAAATTGTAAATGTGCTGAACACTTCATCTGTATTAATCACTGAGAAGAAACATCTGATCATCACTGTTATCCAAACTCACAAATTCTGAACTGCCAGTGAACATCTGCTTTGTCAGTTTGTGAAATATGGGAGCAAACACTCATCAATGGCTGAGAAAGTGGACAGCATCCTCTCTGCATCACCAAAGCACGCAAAACCTAAATTACCATCAGTTTAACAGTGTGCCGAAATGACTCATCGTAGTTTACTAGAAGGAAAAGAGAAGAAAGAAGACAAAAAGACAAAAGAAAAAGAAAAAAGAAGAAAAAAGGAAAAAGGAAAAAAGAAGAAAAAAGAAAAAAGGAAAAAAGGAAAAAGGAAAAAGAAAAAATAAGAAGAAAAAAAGAAGAAAAAAGAAAAAAGAAGAAAAAAGAAAAAGCACTGTCTTGCTTACACTGCAGAAGTTACCCACTGGACAGAATCTAGTCAGTCTAATAACAATTCAACCAAGTAAGATATTAACTGGTTCCAAATACATCAATGTACATTTGGTTTATGTCCTCCCTGGGAAAGGCTATGTGCATCCCTACACGTCTTAAGCGAGATGTTGGTCGAACACCAATTCAGAGCCTTAGAGCTAGCCTCATAAATAATGCAAAGATTACTCACCTGCTGGCCAAAAGGACTTGCTCCAGGTGCTGGAGTGCCTACCATGGGGGACACATTTTGGCCTATAACACCTATATTCCAAAATATAAAAAAAATTAGTCTTATTTCAGAGAAGTGACAAATACCTCTTTGGTCTTCCATAGTAAAAAACCTTATACTTCGATATCATTGCTCACAGTTATTTTAAGCAGATGTATGGCATTTAAATATCCCCCTCTCCCCCAATTAAAAAAAAACCTAAACACTTTAGAAGTTTCTGAATTTAAAAAAAAAGCCAACATGACAACTACTAAACATTGGTATGTGGCCTGTTGAATTAATTTAAGAAATGCAAAGTGAATAATTTTTTGTTTTCAGGTTTTTTTCACGTTGCTTAGTGATTGCTTGACTAAATCTTTCTGCTTATAATACATGCTTTTGGCTTGACAGGATCTTCCTGGAATCCTTTAAGAAAGGAAATGCTGATTTGCTTTAGCAACATTGAACATTTCCTTGTGTTCAGTTTTATAAAATTCATTCACAGCAGGAGGATATCCAAGCCATTGCAAAAATTCTGTTAAATCTCACTAATATAAAATTCAACTTGCAGGTTTAGCTTAAATAGTCCTATATATGATACCAATGAACACTTGAAATAAAAAAAAAAAAAAAGTTTGTTTTTCCTTAAGCATATTGAGGCTTTTCCCTATTGCACCGAGTACAGCAGATAACACCCATGTCTCTTACATATAAAAATTTACAAATCTAAATAAGAATCATGCAGTTCCTCTGTTTTACATACAGGTGCTTTGGTCTGAAAAAATGAAAGTTATGCCTGATGCTGCTTTTCGTTCTGTTTATGCCACTTCACATATCCATTCATTGGAAAAGCTGCAAACTATGCTCTTCGTGAGGGTTTAATTTGCACGCAGATTTCTGTATCAGTGATCAAAAGATGTGCCACTGCGTTTTGCACACTAAAGCACATTTCAAATGCATTTTCCATTTGATGACAGCTCCCATTCTAAATGCATCTGTACTAACAGCACATCAGGAGTTGGAAAAAACACTGATAATACAAGTTGTGGAATATGGCACGGATTTTTTTTTTTGGTACAAAGCGAAGAGGTCTGGAGGAAGGCACCCTCACCTTTCTGGCATCAGAGCATGGCTTCACCCTTAGCCCACCCAGCCCGATTTAGCACCACTTTCAGGTGTGGTCCTCCATTCCCAGGCATCATTTTTTCCCTAATCCATATCCTCTCGGTTTAAATACCACACACAGAGTCCACTTTTCCAGTGGGAAAAACTCTTCAAAGAAATGCATTGTCCTGGATTCACCTCCCAAACATTTGTAAGTTTGCTGATGTGCGCTGAAAGTCACCGCCTTGGTGAGTCGGAGACAGGCTCATAGACACACAGCTGTTTTCCTACTCCCTCTATGTGACATTATGGTGAACCTTACGCACCAGCGAAGCTGCAAGCTGCAAACCTGATACTGATGGATTTAAAAAAAAAAAAAAAAGAAAAAAAGAGCAAACAAAAAAACCCAAAACAACTTACACACAGATAAAGTCTTAACAGAGCTTCTGATAAACACCGTTGCAAGTGGGGTAGAGGGAGGCAAACAAGACCACTTTTGTCCACAGCTTAACTGCTGAATATATGGGATGCACTTCTTTTAAATAGGCACATAAGTTATCAGAGGTAAAAGCTGAAAGAATCGGCAGAAAACAGGATGAGGGGGCAGATGAACGTTTTTCCCCATAACATGGACATGCTAATGGCATTAACACTGGAAAAATGTTTATGGTTCATTCAGCCTCACTTTTTGTCAAGAATGTGGCAAAAAAATAGCAAACGTGTAGTAGATACACTCTCAAAAAGAAATTCAAATTTGGCCACGATTGTATACTGAGTTCACTTTATCCCCAAATGTTTCCAGTTACTGTTCTGTCAAGAAGGTTTAATCTGAACACTGTTTTATAATAACATGTCAGTGCCCCAATGGCCAAGGGGTCTTGCATGACCAGGTTCATTTAAGTGCAGTCTAACTACTGATAAACATTAACATACTGAAAAAGAGTTCAGTAAGGAAGGAGTGCAATAAATTTCATTTATAAGCCCACTTTAAATAAGAAAAAGAGGAGTGGAAGGATGCTGTTGAAATCACGTTGAAGTATGAATAGGCTGATTTCAGCTTTTCAGACCTCTGATAAACTCAAGCACAACTGTCAGGTTTTTTGGCTGGAGCAGCATCACGTTTCCCCAGTAACCTTTCCGTGCTGGCTTACTGGACTTGCTGTTCTGTCAACATTTTGCATATCCCTCACATATTCAGCAGTGCATTGTGTGCGCTGCAGCTAAACAAACCTGCAATGTTCAGAAACAAAAGCTATGACCAAAACAAGCTGCAGATAATTTCTGTAACAACTGGTTAAACGGCAAGTACACGAAAATGAAATAAGGAGCGAATGAGGATGACATTCTTACCGGGTGGTGGGATGCCTGGGATGCCTGGCATACCTGGCGGAAGTTGGTGGGGTGGGGGCACCCCTGGGTGAAGTGGCTGCATGCTGCCCATGCTAACAATGCCATCAACTGGGCCCTGCAAAGGTGGCAGCACCGGTGGATAGCCACTTATCATGCCTTGAAGGACACAACAAATTTCAAACATGCATCAATAACATGCAATATGATCTACACAGTAAGACATGCACTATCCACAGAAAAAAAAAAAGCACCTTTAGTACAGCAAGACGATACTATAATTAGTATCTTGCAAAAATGAACAAAAATTTAAAATAAAAAAAGTTGTAAATAGGAAACACTATACTTTTGATGAATTAGTATTTAGTGTATTTGTATGTTTCTCCTGGGGCAATAAATGTTGAATATTCAGATATGTTAACAAAAGGAATAAATTCAGCCACAATTAAATGTTACTAATGCAAGCAATTTTAATACAGCTTAAAGCTCTGCCATCTGCATACAGATTACAAACACAACACTAACTACACAAGCTCCACATACAGCCCTGCTTTGTGGGCTACCTCGGAGACTGAACTCGACTGGAACAAAAATAAAAAACTATATATTTTTCTGCAGTGCATATGCCAAAATTAATACACAGAAGCCCTACAACATTTGCATACTTAAAACCAACAGCAGTGACATGGGTATTTTTTATTAAAACATCTCCAGTATAAACTATGGAAGCAACTCAAATTTTAAACCTAACAGTACTGGATGTGCTGGGCTGCAGTGACTCATGGCACTAGACCGAAGTAAAAGGACTTACAAGGAGCACCTGCAGTCCCTCACAGAATTTCACTGACAATGTTTTCAAGGTGTCTTTATAGGAAAATCACGACGAAGACAGTATTGTGCTGCTGCTCAAAACTTTAATTTTCTGCATGTGAAGGAAGACAATTTAGAGCTTATTGTGGTTTTGGCTCAGGTTTGTTACTACCCATGAGGTGAACCTACACAATATAACTGCACTGTGTTTATTAGGTCCTGGAACATAACTTGCTTGTCCCTCACCTGTTTTCTAGGCTTTTTAATTTAAACAGATGCATTGTCTGGTAACCAAGGGAAGATGTTGGAAAGACAAGACAGAGGACAGAAGCAGGTCTAGAGAGATGAGGTAAGCCTAGAAATGCAAAATTGCTGGGGTTTCTGTAGTCTGTTCCAAGAAACCACCTCCTGAGTCTTTGCCACACTCCCAGTAACTCAGAGAAGAAACTTTCAGAACAGGGATTTTCTGGAATAAGACTGGCCAAAAACTCACAGCAGCTCCAACTGAAAATAAAGCTGTCACGAGCTCAGGATCGAAACAGATCAAGCAGCTCCAAAATACAAGCTAAACTTGGCACTTCCTCAGGAAGAGTTACAAAGTTGAGAAACCTGAAATTCCAAAAACTTTACATGGAGCAAACAACAAGAAAATACAGAACTGATCTCCCTCAAACCTTCATTTTCCACAGAACACCTAGAATGACAAAAGTAGCTCTAAGGTATTTATTTCAAATATCTGGAAGCTCATCTGTACCTCTTTATTAACACAGTGAAAGCCGTATTTCTAATGGAAAAAGTAAAAGAAGAAAAACAACAAAAGCATTCCTACAAATAAAGGGCTTTCACTGTAGCTACTGCCTTGTACTTCCAGTGCATCCCAAGCTGCAATCACATCTTCAATGCATTTACATACATACCTGAAGCTTTAAAACAAATAAACCAAAAAACCTCCAATGAAACAACCCCATATTTATCAGTCATGAAAGCTCATTTCTACATTTCCAAATGAAATACTCAACAACTGGCTGTATTAAAGTTGTCATCAAATCTCCATGAGAAATCAGTTCTTGTAGCTCATCAAAAGGTTATAAAAGCAGCCACTTTCATACCCCATGTATGAGCCACCACTTTGATTTTAAACTAGTAAACGTGGGCAAACTACCTCCAGCTCCCACAGCTGTGATTTATGAGATCTTTCAAATTACTTGTTCTCCCATTTTTTACTGTAGCAATGTAAGATTAAATAACTTTTGTAATGCCTAAATTTACAAGAAACTAGAGTGCTGCGCATCAAGAGAAATGCGTCTCAGAAGGTATCCAGATTTCTTGGACCCGTGGGCCATAAAGAAGTTCTATGAACTTCTGCGATGGAGAAGTTGTCTGAACCAGAGAAAAGCAATCAAATGATGGAGGAAGATGTGACAGAGGTCTCAACAGAATAAGATACTTCTAAGTAAGACTTTTGGAAACTAAAAGATGAAAGAGTCTGTTTTTCAAATGGGCCACAAAAATAGAAAGAGTTTAAAAAGATCCACTTGATCATCCACTTTAAGGAAGTATTTCACAATGCCGAAGTGAAGAGACTTGAATGACTAACCACTTGAATAAGATGGTGGTCTTAAATATATGTTTGCTTTTGAGGAGGCTGCCGCAGGAAGTCAGTCAGCATGTGTAGTTTGCAGAATGCGCATTTTTTGAAAAGTTTTAAGAAAGTGTTAGTAATAAATATTACTGCCCACCAACACCTACCTCCAAAAAACTGGAAAAGTGACTCAATGCCAAAAAAACGAGAACCAAACCAAGAAAACACAACCACAAGAGGATGGCATTTCTACATATTCTAGATTGAAGTAGTTTACTCACAAAAAAGATCAGCACTGGAGGACTCGTTTGTGGTTTGGAATTTTTTTTTTTCTTCTTAATATATGCACAGATAAGTGTACACATACACACAAACACACACCAACTGCAAACAGTTCAGAGGAAAATTATCAAGAACAAAGTGAAAAAAATAAAAGAATAATGCAAGTCAGCATAAATAAATGCTTTGTAATCCGGAGACCATGAATCAAATAAGGAATGTGTGCCTTCAGTTTAAACATCCATGCAGCCCATTTACTGAAAAGGGATTTAGAGACCATGATGAAAAATGCTTCAGGCTGTCAGCTGTAAATATGGCCACAGCCTGCGAGACGGGAAAGAAAAAGAAAAATGACAAAAGAATAAATGGAATAACTGGAATGCCATAAGGGAAAGTTAAAAAAAAAAAACCAAAACTCAAAACAAAAACCTCCAAATACTCATTTTTACCTACTTGGCACTATTTTGACCTTCACTGAAGCAATCTAATTATTTTAATTGGAAATGGGGGAAGCAAAACAACCTCTCAGGTCATACCTAATTAATTTTCTCACCGATGTATGTCTGATTCCCATACAAGAATCTCTAGTGGACTACATTGTCTTCAGATCTTCCAATCCTGAAAATACTTATTCCAAGCATACTCCCTATGAACTCAAGTCGGATTATGACTGCTAATGAGCACAACACCCAGCAACAGGGACCTCGTGGAACAGTTCTCCAAGCTGAGTTTTATTCTGAAAATCACCTGACAAAACCAGCAATGTTGGCATTTCGCATTCGTTTCTGCAATGGCTGTAGATCCTAGTCTGCTCTGCTTACCAGCGTCTAATCAGCAACTCTGTAAAGCTTTTGCTTGGGTCTAAAATCTGGTTTGGACTCTGTTTGCCTCTCACCTTCCTCAGAATAAAAAAAAAAAAAAATTTGCCTCCTATTTTACCACTTCCACTGACGCTGCATGCACTAGGAGAGAATTTAGCTCACTCCCCTCCTGCCGTAGCAGGGCTAAATATGAACTCTGCAAAGCAGCGTGAATAAACACGACTGCACACAAACAGAACAGGACCACCGCACAAAGAGAACCCTTTTTCCCTGCATTTCCAATAGGCTACTCACTACTGTAGCAACTAATGTGGGACCACCAGGCTACCGCTGCAGTTACGTATACTCATTATGAAGAAAGACTGAAGAGGTTGAGCTTTTTCTTCCGTAAGAACAAAGTGACCCAAGAGAGTGTTCAGAGTTATGAAGGGGGTTGATAGTGGATGAGGAAAAAATGGTCATAGCTCCTACGTTTTACCTGCAACGGGTGTCAACTGCTGATTGAGCATTCCCATTGGTGTTGGTGGCGGCACCACCCCCATAAGAGCCCCGACAGGAGTGCCTGCCCGGGGGGAGGAATTCTGCTGCTGTGCTGCTCGCTCTCTCTCCTGCTGCTCAGCAACTTTAGCTGCCCGCTCTGTAAAAGTATTTTAGATTTTCAGTTCTGTTTTGTAACCCAGAATTTCAAAATATTATCTGTTCATTAAAAAGGACTAGTCAAACACTGGCATAGTTTAGTCAAATATAAAGTAGAACAGATGAATCTTTTTATACAGCATAAGATTTGATTTCATGTGGCGCTAAGACTTTTAGAGAACCTTTCATGAAAAATATTCCACAAAGTTTTATCTTTTTCTAAAAAAATAAAAAATAAATAATAAAATAAAAATTTAAAAAGTCAAAGAACAAATTGGATAATAACACCAGTGTTACCAACATGAAGCAGCAGTCCAGCACTAGGCTCGGTCTGCACTAAGAAAACACGGCAAAATGTTCCCTCTTTTGACACCACGAACTCAGCTAAACCAGTTATAGCCGAGGCCAGCAGCTCTCACATAGACCCGCTACCAACTGCTGCGGGAATTTTTAAGCACCGTGTCTATCAGACATGCCCTAAAGCAAGATGCAGTAGCAGATAGCAGTGCCAGCCGGTGGCCCATTTATTCTTGGGCTCCCCATATATTTTACTACTGATGCAGCTGAAAAGTGTTGGCAAAGTTGGGAAGCATTTGCAAAGTTTCCCTAGTGTAGATAGGTCCTTCGCATTTGGAACATAACAAGCAGCAGTTTGATGAACCAAAAAAATTTTTCTCTGCCTCTTTCTGTCATTTTCCCCATTTTGGTCCCCTTTGAGTTTTGGTTTTTGTTTTGTTTTTTTGTTTTGCTGAAGATGTCTAACTCACATTGTGCTGCTCACTGGAGGTCATGTGTGTCCTTTGTACGATGAATCTGGTCATTATCTCAATCAAGTTTCTCACTGTGACTGCAAGAACAAAAGATCTACTGCAGGGGAATCTGACCAGAGGACAATTTTATATTAAGGGAAGGGCAAAGGGTCATGGGAAGAAGAAAGAAAATTTAAAAAAAACCAACACCCAAAACAACAACAAAAAAAACCAAAAAAAAAACCCCAACAACAAAGAAAACCCCAAGCAAACAAAAAAAAGGAGATATACCGAATGCCCACTCAAGGTGCTTTGGGGGCATGCAAGTTGCTGATTTGTTTACTCTGAACATTGTATCTGACTGACGCAATGAGGAACAACAAAGAATAATGAATGCAGCATACATCTCCAGCAAATTTTAATAACAGTGAATGCAGGGCTAGAAGTTCTCTTGCAGTGGTGAAAGATGAAAACTGCCACTAAAACAGTAATCAAGGTCCTCTGTCAAACAAAGGCTATGAAGAAGTTCATCAAGGAGATTAAGTTATGCATCGTGCCAACGTTACTCGTTTTCTCTAGTACATGAGTTCAAACGTCTGTCATTCCTCTCCTGTAGGACCTGTTTGTTGAGCTGCTAGCACTACTTCCATACACTGAAAGACCAGTTTCATTTCCAAAGGCATTTTCTTCCTTCTCTTCACTTCTGTCATTTCAGGAAGAGATGATGACGCACAGAAACTCCTAAATTTACTACAGGCAACTCATATGTGATTGAGCACAAAATAAACAAGACATTTAAAGGTAGATCCTGAAGTAGAAAAATGACAGAATCCTCTTCAGAGCAGAGCAAGCATGTGGGGAAGATGAAGGAGCTGTTCTGACTCTCGCCTACTTTTCGCCAGCTAAAAAAACAAAAGGTCATACAAAAGCAAAAGTTCCGGAGACACTCTGATGAATGAGAAATTACCGTTAAGTGTTCAGTGTTATCAGACTTCGGACCGCTGAGCTTTGAAAAAGGACCTGACGTAGGACAGTACTGGAGTTTTACCTAGTCTCTATCTGTGACTGCCACAGAATTAACAGATGAAACAACACTGCCAAAGGGAATCGTGGCGGGCGCCTGAAAGTTCAGCCTTGAGCATTCACCTTAATAACACTAAACCCAAATCGTATAGGCCAGGACTTGAGATCATTCAAACAACATTTCCAACACATCTCAAGAGACAGGAAAGAGACCTTCTGCTTTGAACAGAGCTTTTCCTTAAAACAGACCTTTGCCTCAATCCCATGCATTATTTTATTTTATTTTGAGGAGTTTTCACAGTGCAGTTAGCCATCCAGGCATTTCCAATGCAGCCTGTTCTTTGCTCAGCTATTGCTAAAAAAAACAACTATCACCCTGCACATATACCAAATGAAATTTTCAGTGGGTCAAAACGGATCTAAACTGCAAACTACATTTCACCAGAACACAGAAAGGCACTTTTTCACTGAGGTGTCAAACCATGCCTGTTCCCTGCTCCCTGGTGCACGGCCACACTAGAGAGCATACAAATTTTGACTCGTCACAGTGGAAGGAGAGGAGTTTGTCTCCTTCCACACATGGTAAGCAAACACAGTTTGGATGCTTTGTAATCCCACCCCAACCCCTCACAAACAAATAAAAGTAAGTCTAGTTCTGGGCAGACACCAAGCCAGAGAAACTGCAGCCCAAAACACAAAAGCTTTGGAAAATTTTAAGTGAGAAAGAAGATTAAAATGGAAGCACTTAGGCAATCACTAACACAGTGGACAGACACTGTTGCTACCATTATGTTAGAGCTATGCCTTCCTGCAGAAGTGCAAGACATCAAGCTGCTCTAAGCTAAGAGATGATGACATGCTAGCTGTCCTACGGCTTAAGAATTAGCCTGTAAGGAGGGACCCGTCAATAAAAAGATGACATACGCACCTAGAAAGGCGTAAAAGAACACCTTCAACAGGAAAAAAGTAAGGCCATAGTACTTTCACAAAGAAAAGCATTACCATTTCCCTTCACAGCATTTGCAAAGAAAACTTGTCCATAGCCGAGTGGTGCTATATTACTCTGCGGAACTGCAAAGAAGTACTACTGCCAATTTGGAAAAGACTGTGACAGCTGAGGGTGGAAAGTGATAGCATGCAAACTTCTAGTTTGAAGAGCAAAGCTGCCTTTAAGTTATGAGTATGCAGAAAACCTATCAAATCTCACTTTTTAAAAAGCAAAAGTTATAACTTAATTGGGCAATAACTTTCTAGGGTGTTGAAACGTTCCTATCCAAAGTAGCATTTTCTTCCAATAAAATTGCAGGTTGATTAAAAAAAGTGTTTTATATCGGAATTGTTGACACATTACAATAAAATTGTATTTAATTTTATTCCAGTAAAGTTGAAACAGAATGACCAATATCAGTAGGAAGGAGAGACAGAAAGAAAGACAGAAAGAAAGACAGAAAGAAAGACAGAAAGAAAGACAGAAAGAAAGACAGAAAGAAAGACAGAAAGAAAGACAGAAAGAAAGACAGAAAGAAAGACAGAAAGGAGAAGAAAGAGAGAAAGGTCTAAAGTATCTTATGCCTATGAAATATTCCTAGGCTTACTTCAGGATATGAAATCTCTCAACAAAATCAGTCACAACAGTTGATTAATACTGAGACTGAACAACAGGTCATATTTACAGTATCATAACAGATTCCATATCCTTGATTTTATTCTACCAAAGCTATTTAGGACTCTAAGCACTGTTCAACAAAGAACTTTTTCCCACTGCACTGAAGCCTTCTTACCTGCCACTACAGCTCTGAAGAGCTTCTTGTCCAAAATTCCCCCCAGTTCTCCTTTAAAGTTTCACAAACCATTTTTCCAACTGACTTCCAGCCCAGGGGCTTCATGCCCCTTTACTTCTAATTTGTCCCTGTTTGCTTGGTCTTTGTTCACTTGGTTATTTGTGGCAAAGACATTTAAATTATCAGTTGTGCACTACATAACTTAAACATGCTCCTTGCTCCTCTTCAGTCAACTCTCAGTATGAGCTTCTCTTCAAGGTATGTCCAGAATACAAACATAAATATCTTCTTTTATTAAACTTGTCATCTGAATAACAGTAATGAACACGTTGCAAAAGAAAAAAGGCAGAAGAGTTTATCATCTCAGTTTGTATTTACCTTCATATTCTGCTTTCTTTGTTGCTTCCAAGTTTCTCCATTCAGTTCCTACAAGCCTGCTGAGTTCTCCAAAGGAGTAGTCTGGGTGCTGAGCTTTAATCACAGCTCTCATCTCGCTGCTAAATAAGATGTACCCACTCATGTTGATTTTCCTTTTTGATCCCTCCTTCTTGGTGCTGCCCTTAACAGACTTGGGAGTGGACTGTGAGAAAAAGCAGTTATGACCACATGTGTACAGAAGAGAAGCTTCTCGACATACAAAATTCAAAGCTGTAAGAAACAGTATTTTAAAATATTCACGCATTTCTCTTGAACATATTTGCACAAGGACCATCCAACCTTACAGCCTCTAAAGAGACACTGCATCTACTGATGCATGACAAGAGCATATGCACACAATTATGAAAAGTACACAGGGAAAAAAAAAACCACACAGTGTTCTGATGCTTTTCAACCCTTCCACACATAATGCCACCTTTATAACTGAAGGCTTCAAAAAATTCTCAGTAAGACAACACAGAATGCTTATTATTAGCTAAAATCATTACAAATTGAATGACAGGACTAAGAAAGGCTGAGTGGCAAATAAGTGACTATTTGGAAGACCAGAAGAGAATAAAAGCAATTGTGTTATGTCACAGATTTCATCCATTATGCTGTTCAGAAATATTGCCAACACAAGTTGAGTAAAACATTTTATTTGCCATTGCACATTTTAGGGAAATGCTTCCCCGCTTCCTCCTGGACTTCTGCAACCCTCACCCTCCTGGCTCCATCTTCCACTCTTCTCACCCCTAAGTGCTCTCTATTTTGCTTGCCAGACTCTCCTTTCTCTCTAGTGTTCACCTGTCACTACATAAGCAGCCATTTCTCCCTGAAAAGCCCAAAGCCCAGTTTTGCTAATCACTGTTCACCTGCACAACAGCTTGACATCACATTCTATATGTTGACGGGTAACAAAAATTCTGCTCCTTTGCTTTTCCCACCATGGATGCTCCTGTTGAGAGCTCCCTGATGTTTCCAGCCATCCATAAATTTAACCTATTCTGACAACCAGAGATACCACAGCTGGAACACTCTTTTTGAAGGCTCCTTCCACTTGTGTTTGTCACAAGAGACCATAATTCACCCATACTCTGACCAGTAAGGTCCACAAATGTATCATCATACCAAAACCCTCAAGAGGCCTTTATCATATCCCGAACATTACAAATTTCTCACATCTTGAAAAGTGTAATTCTTTCCAAATACCTGTGGGGGAAAAAGGGAAAGAAAAATATATGCAACTGTTTTCTTCCTATCCTGAAATTCTGGCCACGCTACTGACTCCTTCTACTTGCCACTTTGACCCCACAGTTCAACAGTCTTCTCTCAGCTAAAAACAAAGCTTCAGTGATACCAAGATGCTTAAAAAGTCTGGCTCATCGATCTAAGCCAGGCGCTGGATAAACTGAGGCATACTTGTACATTATTCCAAACTTCACTGTATTAATTTTGAAATGGCAATCCACCCTTAATGTTTTCATTATGAACCTAAAGACAACACTTGTATTTTAAGGAGGAAGTCTTCTAGTTTTGTCTCTAAGATGGAGGAAGTGAAGAAAACTTCATGCAGGTTCTGGGAGGAGACACAGGGCACATACAACTCATCCTGACTTCTCAGGCAAGCCCACATTGGCAGGTAGAGAGTTCTCAATTCAGAAATGGGAAAATCTAATGATATATTGGGCCTCTCATATCTGCACTTAGATAGCTACAGGTTTATTAGCTGGTTTTATCGTGCTTGCAACAGTTTCGATAGCAGTAATCTAATGTGAAAGCCTACCCATCAGTTTGGAAGGGCAAACAGGCCTTTGAGAAACTGTAAGAATTCTGAATTCAGTTCTTATATTCTTCGTTCTTTCACATTTCCAATACAACCATTTTTAAATTAACAGAATCTTTTCCATTTGAGTCAGATAACACATCTAAAACTGAATATGCAGTTAAGACAAGAAATAAACCGGGACCCCCTTTTATGCTTTTTCTCAGCCACATTGCTAAAGCAAAAAATGAAGTTGCACATCTTTTTCTTTTTTAGGTTGACTTGATTCACAGCAAACTGCAGCAGGAGAGCATCATCCACCTATTTGTCAAGCCCCACAATACCACATATATGCTTGTCTTGACTCCTTTTATCCTTAAGTGTAGTAAGAGCTTCTTTGTTATCAGGAGAAAAAAAAGTTTTAGAATTCTGGGGTTTAATAGTTGTTAAATAAAATTCCATACGTTTAGGAGAACATGAAGCAAACACATGCCTTTACCTAGGAGCTCTGTTTAAAAAGGTACCTTTTCACTAGGGACATAAATAGAACAAATAATCTGAAGAAGGAAGTTTATTTCTGTGCTATATGTTACTTATCTTTCCATCAGAGTTAAACTGTACTCTGAATACCAGCTCAGACACAATATGCTTTTTCTTTCTAAATCAGCAGTGTGAGGAATCTCCAGGCACTTGTGCATCATCATTCACTTCCTAGCATGCATTGCTATTGATCCTCTTCAGTTTTCCCTATTTGGTGGTTGGTTTCTGTTGTTGGTGGTTTTGTGGGGTTTTTTTTCCCCAAGTTCTACACTTCAGAGTTCACATCTGTCTAAAGGTATATACACACACATTGGATATATCCATTGAGCCTGACTTCTTACCAGTTATCCTGAAAGCTCTGCAAGACTGTCCCATTACAAACAATTTAAAAAAAACCAAAATAATGCAACTATCAACATGGCTTTTAAAAGAGATATATATTACTAAAATTCTCAAGGGAATCTGAGCACAACACAGCTATGTAGAAAGACTGAAAACAAAGATCAAACGACAGTGAATGCTGCAAAAGGCAGTTTGAGGACATCTTTAATGTCCAGTGTTTATGTCCTGTGACATAGTTTAAATCCCTATTTAAGCTGCTTTCGATGGCTGCCTTCCTTAACAACGGTAATATTTTGGTTTATAAAAAGTTACCTTGCCCTTCCTAAAGTGGTACATGAACTGGTTAATGCCTGTAACAAGCTTTCTATTTATAATAGTCTGCAAGAGTTTTCATGCTACTTAGGAAATTCAGCATGTTAGAACAAGAGCAGCAAGACAACCTTGCACAGGAAAATGCATTTGGTGGTCTACTGACATGGCAAAAACCACAGTCAAACCAAGCTAAAGCTTTCAATTTCATCAACTCTTTCTCATGACATCCAAAGACAGTTATTTCTATCCAGGGGTCACAACCTTTCCTCAACTACCAATGAGGTTGTCACCTCACAGTCAATGTAATGCAGCAGGAATCCATAGTGCTGGTTACAAAAGTGTCTGAAACCCCCTCCTGTTCCCAGCAGGTAGTTCCCATTGCCTCTTTAACGCTGGCATTAGCTTGGGTGTGTCGATGCGATGGGAAAGATAAAGGGTTTAATCCAGTGGCAAACAAACTTTTTTGGTTAGGTTACTTTCTAGTTAAAGCAGTTCCTCGTGCTCTTTCAATCCTCAGTTACATAAATACCAGAGCTTGTGTAAGAAACACAGCAAGAGAGGGAAGGGGATCAAAAGTGCCCCATTTAAGCAGCAGGAATGACTCATGCCGCATTCAGGCAGCATATAACCACACAATTCCTCTTTTACTTCCTATCAGTTTATCAGCAAATTCATACTAAAGCTTCTAGGACATCCAGTTCTTCTAACTTTTTTAGCAAGTTCTTATTTCCAATTAAGAATGGTAACTTAGTACTAAAAAAGCGTGGGTTTTTTCCCTTTGAAGATGATGCATAACATTTTCTAAAAATGTAGCAAAACCGTAACACCCAAAATGCTAGCTTTTTTCAAAATTTAAGGAAAAGCTTAAAAATGGGCATTAGGTAAATTGAGAATTACAATTAAACCCTTACATCCCAACTTTGTATTTAATATAACAACCTGATACTGAACAAGTGTCATAGGAAACCTACTAATTAGAAATAACATTAACATATCATACAAAAATGTACCCTAGGTTTTCCTCAACTGAATGATTTCCTTCAAAAATATTTTAATGGACTTAAATATTATCTCCTAGATATCATATTGGAGATGCCAAAACTGCTGCATGCCATTTATTCCACAGACTTGCAAACTGAAGTATAAATCTCTTCTGTGTATATGATAAAATGTTACTGTTCCTTTGTTTATTTGGGCTGGGGAAAGAATACTGAATATAAAGGTTTCTCAAGGAAGGTATTTACCTGTGGTGGAGTATAAGGCATTATATCCAATTCACTAGCTAGTGGGGTCTGAAGCTGAGGCATAGAAGGTGTTTCATTCATATCACCTTCCTCTTCTCCCATCTCTTCCATGTCCTCATCACCTCCTTCCAACTCAGCAAATTTTGCTTCTAGCTGCTGAATCTTCTTTTCCAGTAGTGGAGATGGTTCCTTCTGAGGAACTATGGGTTTTCTGAAAGGTGGAGGAGGAAGACGAAAAGCAGATGAGAATACACTCATACTTTACAGGAGGTAGCATGTATTTTTGAAGAGAAAATCAACTTTTCTTCCTTTATCATTGAACAACACGGAAACAACAGTGACTTAGGATGTGCCTGTGCTTCCTTTCAGAACACTGAGCAGAAATCATTCAGTGTCTATGGACAGTGTTTCATTTCACTCACTTGCTTGAAGGTTTTTTGGTTTTTTGGGGGTTTTTTTTGTTTTTTTTGTTTGTTTGTTTGTTTATGAGTTAGAAGGCGATTTCAATGCAGCAAATACTTCATTTCTGCAATAGAAGGCAGTTAACACCGCATCTTCCTTAGATATTACATTTTACTTAAGTTAGAACTTAATATTTTTATTAATATCAATGTTCACCAACTGGAAAGCTATTTGTTACCCATAATGAGGACTTAAGTATTTTAATGACATCCAAGAGAATTTACCAATCTGATAATATGACTTTTACTGAAGACAGGAGAAGAAAAGCAAAACATCCACTGGTATGAAGATCATGAAAAGACTGATGTTATATAAACTGCTATTCCGAAAGTGTGATTAGTCAAAATTCATCTTCTCCTACAAACTTTTATACATGTACTGGTCTGGCTGGGATAGAGTTAATTTTCTGCATAGTAGCCCATATGGTGCTGTGTTTTGGATTTGTGACCACAACAGTGTTGATAACACATGGGTGTTCTAGTTATTGCTGAACAGTGTTGGCACATCGCCAAGGCCTTTCTTTTTCCCACTCTGCCCCCCCAGTAAGTAGGCTGGTGTGGGCAAGAAGCTGGGAGGGGAGACAACCAGGACAACCCGAACTGACCAAAGGTATATTCCAGACCATACGACATCGTGCTCAGCAATAAAAGGTGGGGGAAAGGAGGGGGAAGAGGGGACATTCAGGGTTATGGCGTTTGTCTTTCCAAGTAACCATTACGCGTGCTGAGGCCCTGCTTTCCAGGAAACGGCTAAACATCTGCCTGCCGATGAAAAGCAGTGAATTAATTCCTTATTTTGCTTTGTTTGCATGTGCAGCTTTGCTTCATTTATTAAAATATCTTTATCTTGACCCAGGAGTTTTTCTTTCTTTTGCCCTTTGGATTCTCTCCCCCGTCCCTCTGTGGGGGAGTAGGGAAGTGGCTGGGTGGCGGCTTAGCTGCCAACCAGGCTCAGTCCACCACAATACAGAAGACTGCTCAGGTGACCCCCACATTCCCATCACATGTTTACCTAAAATAGTATATTTCATCATCTACAACTTTTGCAGAGAGTGAAAACCTCTTCAGCCCTTTAAATTTCTTCATCTGTTTGTCGCTTTCATTGTAGCGGCTCTCACAAAGAAAAACATCATTTTCGGAGATTTCGGTTGGTCTGCAGGAGAGGAAGTCTTTGAATGACAGAACCGCACACTTTCCTGCAGAAATGAAAGAGCTGGGTAAGAAGGCAGACACACTTGCAGACATTTTACAAAAAGTGTGGAAACTCAAGTTTTTCTCAGTCTCGTTAGTCTGGAAGATTCCTGGTATTTGGCACAACTACGAAAAATACACCAATTGATATCTCTATTAAATAATGCCACTCACAAGAAACCTACACGAACTTAATGCAGCTTTTGGATTTTTTTAAAGAATAAGAAAACCTGCAAAACAACAAAACCCATGATCACTGGTCAGTTAACTATATTTAGCACAGCATCATAACTACAAAACAAAGTATAAAGTCATCATCTTACGCACCAAACCAAGTTTCAGCCTCCTTCTGGACCTACTTTCTAGGTAACACATACTGGAATAATTACATTAATAAGCAAGAATAATGGAGTCGTCTGCTCTCTGGCTGCAGACAACGTTCACTTTGATATCATACATGTAATTCCTTTATTGTAAGAAAGCTTCCCAATAGTGAAAATTCTCACTACAGGTCCCAAAGACAGGGATGCGTATTAGGAACAGACTGAATAATCTCTCCTCCTCCACTCCATATGAAAAAAACATACTTGGAAACAAGCCTACACATAGCTATAAATCACTTCAGATTGTACAGGAAAAGAGTGTCCACTGGATTTAAAGTTGTTAAGAATTACCCAAAATGCAAGTCATTGGACAGGTCTCCTCCAAGTTACTCAAAAACACTTCCTTCTTGTAGAACATTTTAGTTGGTTCATGTTCAGTTTCTTCAGGATGTATAAAGATTGGACCAAAGAAATATGCAGCTCCATCTCGTACCCACATCTTTTCGATTCTGGAAAGAAAACCAAACCACTGACATAAATGAAAGACCATCCCTCCTAAATGAGACAGCTGGACGCACTAGGTTGTTCAGGAAGACTTGTCAGTAAAATAGAGTACAGAAGAACAGCCTATTTCAACTGTACAACTGTATCAGCTTTTTGTGAGGTGGCTAAACTTCTACCTCAAGCTATTAAGAGCTTGTAACATTTAGCTTAATTCAGAAGATTTTTTTTCTCATCCTGTTTTACACTTTTTGCAACAAGCCTGTCTTTCGTCCAAGTTATTTTTATAGTCACAAACTGCAAATAGAGAAGTTGCACCTACCTTCCTACCCGAGGGCGCACTAACCCATGGGATTTTATGAAGACACAGTCCCCAACCTTAAGCCACATATCATTGTAGCAGAGCTGCTCAAAGTAATGGCAACCAGGTTCGCCATTGGACATTTCTACTGGAACATCTTCTTTGTCCTGCAGAAGAATATGTATTTAGAAACTTGTGAAAGAAGGAAAACCAAACACATAAAAATACGCCAAGTGCAAGTAAAAAACTTTGCTCTATCTTTACGTTACCAAGAATAGGTAAACGCTAAATAGAGCTGTATGTATGAAAGTGAGGGGCCTTGAAATTTAAAAATTAAATAGCAAATCAAAGATACTCTCCACATATGTCTCAAGCCTTCCTATTTCACAAAGCTGTAGTTTTTCCAGAACAGCAATTTCCAGGTCCTTTTTTGTTCTACTGCTTCAAAATTAACTGGCCAAGCTGAGCCTTGTCAGCTTATTTTGGTGGTTTGTTTTAAAGCACAATAACATGCTTAAGAGGCAAGAATTGAGTATATGGCCAAGTTAACATACATAGAAATTTAATGATTCAATTCTCATATACAACAATATGAACACTCCGTGTATTGCTTGCAAATTCATACCATTCCCCCTATTTAATTTCTTCCTTTTTAGTCAAAACTGACATTGTGCCTCATTTGACCTTTTAGTTTAGAATTTCAGAAATCCAATGAAAACACAGGCTACCTCCCCAAGGTCTGGACGGAAAAAACCCTACAAGTTTTCATTCTATTGGTAGAAATAATTCCTTCTTTTGTCATGATGTGAATAAATAATATATACTAAGTGTCTGATTAAAGCTGACAATGAGCATGCTGGGTATTCTGTTCTGAGGTTCTGTTAGAGAACTCAATGTGAAGTGGATTTATTTCATGACTCGAAGGGGTTTTTTTATGGCTCTAAATTTAATTAAATTAAATTGAATTTAATATATTTATTTACATGTATTTATTTATTACTCTAAATACAATAAATAAACCATTCTATCCAGTATCTGGCACAGAAATATTCTTAAGAATTACGACAATAAACTGCTCAGTTATGAACCATAAACAGATCACAAACAACAAAACATTTTGTATTGCTTACTGCTGCCTAGGTACTGACTATTTTATTGAAATACTACATAATAAAGCACTTCAGAATTGCCATGAACTAAAATTAGACTTTTAGTTCTACAAATACTGTAGGCTTAGGGCAAGCTTTACAAAGTGTAATTTTCTTTTCCGAAGCAATCACTTCACACACAATTACAAGAAAGCATTTGTAGACTGTAGCAAATACGTACACAGCTTATCTTCCATTTAGTCTATTTCTGGTTTTTTGTATTTATTTACAAATGTGCATAACATAATTTATAACATAAGCATTATATTTATTTACATTTTATTGCATCTGGATGCTGTGAAATTGAAGTCATGAGGGTTCACGTTTTGTCATTCTTTATCCGTCAAATATAATTGACGTTTCCACTTGTTACCTTACGTACCTTTTCAAGATGAAGGATACTTTCTCCCACCTTACTGTCCTCCAACGTTTCAGCATGTTTCTCCTCATCTACTTTGTCTGTATTAGCAAATACAGAAGCAACACGGACCACAGGCAGGGGTACATCTCGTGGGACAAATCTTACAGAGCTTACAGGCATAGTCCACAGCTTAATCTTTTTAAAAGATTTTGTCTTTGCAGAGTAACGTGACTCACAGACATAGACATCCTCATCTCTGAAGTTTTCAGGACACAATTTAAAATATTCCTGCAGATTGAAGAAAAAAAGATTAAATATTTCAGCAACACACACACATACCCCACAGACACACAGTGACCTCCCTCTCATGCTTCCTGATTTTTTCTACATTTCTATCAGAAACACTTTTAGACTAATAAAGCCTTTCTGCTGAGTTCTTTTCTTCCAGTTTGACATCCAAGTTATATTAACAATTAAAAGCAAACAAGAAGAAATCCCACCCTTAGAGAAGACGCTAAATTCAGTACAGGGTATTATGTGAGAAAAGTTAGGTTTTATTCATTTACCAAAATGGTACATTAGTAAGTACAATATCTGCAACCCAAAACCACCTTTACAAGATTTCTGAGCTTTGACGTGGAAAGAGGACGGGACTACCGAGGTTGTTTTGGGTTTTTTTTTGTTTTGGTTTGGGGTTTTTTGGGAGGGTGGGGGGTGCGAGGGGTGGAAGTAAGCTCCATGCTCATTGTATGCGCCCACGATACCCATTCATGTATTCAGCAGCTGTAGCACTTTTTTCCAAACATGCTACCTTCTAAAAACTGGCTGAGATAGATATGTTGCAAGCAAGCCAAAAATCCTCAGCACAAGGATGATGGGGCATCCAACTTGAGACAGAGGTGAAAGACTTCATCCTCTTACCAAGCTATTCAAGTTTCCCTCTCTATCAAACCTAAATCTACATGCTTTTATGGGAACCTTAAAGAAGTTACCTGTAATTTCTCTACTACATGCTCTGAAAAATCAGTTCACCGATTATCTAATAGGCATATGATTCTACAAACCGACTAGCAACGAGAACACCATCATTTGGACGAACTACGTATCTCATGAAGCAAATGAAGAATACGAACAGTACACAAGAGCAAGTCCTATTTTATTTAAGTATTAGGAGAATGTCTCTGTTAGAATGCCTACACCTCTTAAAGAAAAGAGCAGAGAACATATTATTTGCTTAACAAATTAGTCTGAATAGTCTCTCACCTTAACAAACATGACCACACATTTGCCTAAAATTTTGCTGACAGGAACTTTATTGTAATAGTCACTTTTAAAAACTTCTTTCTCCAAGAATTTTCGTGTTGCAAGATGAAATGTTTCATTTGGTCGATAAAACCAACAGCCATAGAGCCATTTCTCTCCTAAAAAACAAAACAAAACAAAAAAAGCGAGAGAAGGGAGAAAGAAAAAGATGTAAAATGGTATATTCTCTAGCGCATGAGCAAGACAAAACAACTATAGATTGATTGATTAATCAAATAACTATGTAGTCATTTATACTGACAGTAAACTGTTTTAAAATAGGACAAGATTCCTTAACTGTTTCAGGCGAGGAAAACTAGGTGGCTTAAAAAGCCTGCAAATTGTTTTTTCCTGAGCAAAACCTGACTCAGCAAAATAAAGGAGGAATCAGTTCTGTTGAGTCAGATGACTTCAGGAAACAGTCTGCAACTTACTTATAAATCTTGACTTTCAGGCCTTGAAATGGCTTCAAAGTCTAGGCACCAACCACCTGATTATTTGAAGAACCTTGGCTAACTGGTTTCAAGTTTTTTAAGAACAATTTCTTCCATGTTATGCTGTGACAAATTCAAATGTTTAACAATGATTTATGAAGAAGTTACAAATATGTACTATTTTTCTAAAACAAAGAAAATCTGTAATCTGTAGACTGAACCAGAATAAAAAGTTCTATTCACTTTCTCCATCACAGACAAACAAACAAAAGAAACATCCAACTGGCCAATGCAGTGGTCCATCTACCCAAATATACTGCATGGAACTGAGCGAGCAGGACATACTATTAGGGGAATGCATTTGATCTTGGCCACTCTCTGTAAATCATTCCACTCCTCCTACAGTCACTGCATTAGGGGTGTTAGAGAGCTATTCTCTTTATCTGGCTATTACTTACTGATTATTCCCTCTATTATTTGGTTTAGACCTGTTGCACACAGACTTGTCTCACCCATATTTAAACCTGTTGATATAATCTGCCTCCACAAGCTCCTGGGGAAGCCAGGAGGCTCACTATCCACTGTATTAAAAAGCCAAACACTTTCACATGTTTTAATCTGATTTATTAGTGTCAATGAGTGCCTTCCAACTCCAGTACTACTGGATTTGTTGAATAGTATTTCTGCATTCAACTTACCTACTCATTTCATAATTTTGCAAACCTTAATTATATCCTGCCGTACATTTCTCCTCCCCAAATTTGAGTCACGTGTTTTCAATCTGTCCTCTTAACACATCCGTTCCCTCACTTTAAAAAAAGTGCAACCAAAATGGTTAACTCCACTATAGCCCACCGTAGCTCTCAGAAACTGTAGTTTCCAAGACTGCTGACAGTGCACCATGCCTATCTGATACTCTTGCCATACCTTTTGCCTTCCTTACACTTAAGAGAAATACTTGCTGCAAACAAAAGGCATCAGTGATGAGAAAAAACAAAATAGTACTTGTTATGGCTTGATTTGGCCTAGGAAATGCAAGGTGCAGCTCAATTCTGAAATTTAACAAAGGCAAGTTCTGAAACTGAGTTGCTCTGTGGAACATTTGCAGTTAAATGTGCCCAACTTCGGTTCAGATTTCTCAGCACAGAAAAACCCCGTATGTTCTTCTGTGCCTAAATTAGAAAATCCTATTCTCTGGGATGCTTACAATTTGAGGGTAGATAGAGATGAAAAACAAAAAAGCATGTGCTAGTCCAAGAACTTTATACTTCTGATATTCTTTGTAACAAAGCAATTCCGAAACAAGAAAAATACTCACCAGTCCACACATACCTCTGCAACTAAAATAAATATCTACACAGAAAAAGCTCAAATTGGAAGTTTTAAATAGTAATAATAATAAGTTTCACCATATTGTTTTCCTATAGCAAAGACATCCTTACCAGCTGAATCTTCCCACAGCCTCTCAATACAGACTATGTGAGGTTGCAAGTTGGCTTCAGCAGGCTCCACATACACATAATCTCCTACATGGTACATGCTGTTCTTGAAGCTGCAATCCTGGCTGTAGGTCCGATGCAAGCTTGACAGCCCAGCTGATCCAGAAGAATCTTCACTCTTTTCAGCTTCTTATTTCAAGAAGGGAAAAACAGATGTTAGTAATGCCACATTTTCACATTAGCCAAGATTGCCAATAAGAAAGCCCTCATCCTTTGCTGAGTGCAGAAGTGGCACACGATACCTGATGCGTCCCTCTGCCACTGACTTGCAGCGTCAAGGAAGGGTTTAAGTGTGTTTGGTACTGCTAGCCTTTCTGCTATTGGTGCTGCTGAAGGTTGGGTTTCCCTTTTTTCCGTTGAATTTTATTGAGCTCTCCCAATGAGCGAAGAGGAACTCAATGACAGTACTGATCCCAGAAGCCTTCAGAAAGGCATGGTTTGCTTTCTTTGGGCTTTTTAGCTCTCAAGGGAAGACAGAAAAAGGGCATCACAGCTGTTGTCCCCTTATAATGTTGAGCCTGGTTGGAGTAACCAGACTTTACTGCTGCTGACATTAGTGCTATGTGGGAAGATGAACCATGTTAGAAAGACAATTCAAGGACAAAGAGCTAATAGCTCTGCTCCCATCTGTGGAAAGGAGCAATTAGAAAGCTTTATTAATTCCCCTAGACATGTTCCACAATAATTATATGGACAGTAACAGCAATGAACTGTGACACACAAAGGACCTTCACAATAGGTTTCTTGCCCTACAAAATAGTGCAAACCCATTCCTCTTCACACTCACAGTAGCCAAGTAAGAAATTCAAAAGGCTTACTTCAATACCATTTCTTTAGCAGTGTTAAAAGCATGATCAAAGATAACACCATCAGCAGAGCAAGAAACCAGTATAATGTCAAAAAGGGAATGACTAAAAGGTCAATTGGAACAGTCATTGCTAAGTTTATTATCAGCAGAAAGCATAGTAAAAAAAGTATTGTTTCCTTCTATAATACATCAATTCAATATATCCTTGAAATAAGACTACTGGTACCCCAGTGTGTTCTGATTAAAGAGTTTACATAAGGTTAGTATCTACCTACATCTCTTTCTTGAGCATGGCTGGTAAGGATCAAAATAAAATAAATCTCTCATAACTTTAAAATACAAGACCCTTGGTGGACAACCAGACTATCAAGGTCCTTTTAGTAGGCAAAGCCACAGCAACAGCAGAGCATACATCATATGCATAGGTACGTTTTTCATTTAATACATTTAAATTTAATGAAAAGAAAGTAGCTACCTCTTTTCTCCTCCTCTCTTTTGAGCTTATCCTCCTCTATTTCTTTGGGCAGCTTTTCCTTCTTTTCCTTTTCTACATCGTTGTGAAGGTGCTTGGTGGTATAGCTGAGAGCGGGTGACAGAAGAATCTCTCCGTTCTTACAAAGTTCATCTCGAATTTTAATAAAGAACTGCTGAAGTTCTACTGCATCCTCATAAATCTCCGAATCAGTCCTGTACAAAAATACACACAACAGGGCGGAAACATAGTTTGTGCAGAATCAAACAGGTTCCTAAACACTTACCCATCAATTGCCACACTTGGTCATAAAACTAAAGCTTCACTCTACCAAGACTTCTGTGCTTACTCCTAACAAGCAGCAGCAGACTGACAAGTCATGATCCACTTGCTACCCTGCTGTCAGTTTGTATTACAGTTTACCTAAAACAGTCTTCTTGTATACACCAGTCCTGAAATACCAGAAAAATCAAAGGTAACTGGCTGTGACCAAAACTACTTCCCACTGGACCTCTACAATCCATTAACTTCTGAAAAATTAAGTAATATTATTATTAACAAAACTGGCTTATTTTAATCACCTGTACTCCTGTTAGTACATGTTATAATATCATTTTTTACCTCCTCTCCTTCAGCATCAAGATCTCACCTGCACATCTCCAAGTATTCTACCTAATTCAAGTAAAACACTGCAAGCAGTTGCAAGTGTTCATAGTTTTTGCACAATATTACTATAATTCATACAACTGTGCTCCAAAAGAGTAACCCACTAGTCAAGAAGTTAGCAAACAGCTCCTCCTCTTTGTTTTTTCAATTTGGAAGTTAGCACAAACCTGGTTTTCATGAGGAGTACCTTTGGAAGATTAACATCAAAATATCTCATGGCATAAACCTAACTTCTTCCTTGTTTTTAAATGAAAGTATACATTCCACTGAATACCTGATAGAGCTTTTGAGATTTAGTTTTCTAAATATCTGTATCAAGGAAAGCAAACACCTTAAAAAAAACCTTCAGCCTTTGCCTAAAGTTAGCATGCAAAACTCACAGAATCACAGAATCACTAGGTTGGAAAGGACCTTTAAGATCATCAAGTCCAACCATTAATCCAGAACCACCATGTCCCCTAAACCATGTCCTGAAGTGCCACATCCACACGTTTTTTGAACACTTCCAGGGATGGCGACTCCACCACCTCCCTGGGTGGATAACTCATGTGATAAGACAAAGGATACCCGAAAAATATGGCTTCACTCACCTGTTCATTCTCCTTGCCCTCTCCAGTACCTCAAACATATTCTCCTGGAACAAGTCCAATCTTCTATAGCGATTATTTTCAACATTTTTTCGGATAATATCAAAAGTCAGAGGAGGTTTATTTGGGAAGTTGGGATCAACAGCAGGAATCTCAGCTAAGGAGTCGCTGTAGCATCTGCCCTCATCATCCTGGTGGCTCATAACAGATACAAAAAGGTTATGGATAAGTTCCTGAATTAGCAAAGTGACATTGGGCACATGAGAATCCTCATCTCCTTCTATTTCTCTCCGAGTTTCAAGCAAAACTTTATGCAGGACCAGAGCATCTTTATAAATCAAAGATTCTGGCTCGTTATATGTGCAAGCGTTATTGAACATCATTACAAAGTCCTCTACCATGGAATCAATATCCTGGTATTTATTTGCCATCATATGACTTCTGATCTTTTCCATGTCAACGGGCTTTTTAATGGTTACATAATAGTCAGGAAGTTCAGAACGAGATGGCAGCCTCAAGAAGATGGCGCTCAGTCGCCTGCCTCGTTTATCCGTGTAATTCTTAACTGCTTCATACACCTCATTCAATTTCTGTTGCATTGGAGTCATGTATTTAGATTTTTTAGGTGAAATGCCACTTTTTCTACCTAAGCAGACAAAAAAAGGAGAAAAAAAAACAAAAACAAATGAACAAAATCATTACAAAAACAGAGCTTGTACACTTCTTTGTCTATCTCCTTTCCATTGGAGAATTGCTTATTGAAAAATCACTTGATGGTATGAGCAGAAGATTCACAACATGGAGCCCATTCTAAGTTGCAGCTTCCTTTAGTTTTCATAATTCAATGATTATAGTTTTTTTAAATGTTATTTTTAGCAAACACATAATCATATGTTCCTCTGTGTTCCACCTGGTGAAGGTCTCTTCAGACTTAAGCACAGAAAACATATTTTCCTACCTAATGTTATTAATAAACTCCTCTAAATTCAATTTGGTCTTACTAGCTCTACATGAATTTCTCTCTACAGCCATTAAAAATCCAGTCATCACAGGGTTTTTGCGAACACTAAAATTAAGCATTCTAAATATTATCAGATTTCTTTATGACAGGTTTATGACAAACTGGAGGATTATTAAAGGAAAAATGTAAAATAAGGCCTCCCATGGGACTATCAGATTAGGTTTTTGATTAATTCAGGATCTCTGTTACTGTACTACATAGTCTCTGGCTGTGAATTCTGCAAATTTCTATTTCAAGAAGTCCATGTGCAGTTACTTTCTTTAAGCCTTTCTGTGCAATTTTAACCTTCTCAGTTTGCTAAGTTCTGAACACATACTAAGGGGATATAAGGTTTGAGTAGTAGCACATCTAGTTCTAAGGGCAACAGGTCTAGGAACAGACATTGTTGGAAATTTTGCTTCTGTGTTTTTCATGGCTTTTAATAATCTTCCAAATAAAGCTCACATTTCTTTTATCATTCTGTGGAAATCCCAGGCACTTGACCAGGGAAATTAAAAGCTTTACTCAGTTTGAGAAGCACCTTCCTTGTAAGCAATCCCAGTAGCACACATTTAGTGTGCTAATGAAGTGTTACTGAGCACACAATGCAGCATCTAACATTTGGATAACACCACATGACTAAACGCCAGTCATTCCAACTGTTCCTAAGTTTCTTTCTTCATTCTAAGCTACTTTTCTTAGAAAGCGCTATATGCAACAGCTAAATTCTACTAAAAGCACATACAAACACACCATTGCTGTCATGATTTTGAAAATATAATTCTACTTTGCATGCCAGTGTAAATTTGCAGATCATCATCTATTCTAAAAGGAAGATCTGTTAATCTGTATGGTTGGGTTTGCATAAGTGTTGAAATGAGACATTGCAATGTATGAGGCTGCCTTACTTAGCTTTAGTTTAGGGGATGCAACATCATCATCTTCAGCTAGGGGTCCCAGCTCTTTCCTTTTTTCTTTAAGGATCTTTTCCAGCATATGGGCATCATTGTATACCTATTAATCAGTAAAGTAATCAAAAAACAAAACAAAACAAGGTTTACTGTGTTTAGACTAGTTTAGAACTAGGCCCCAAGAAACATTTAAATGTTAGTTTGAAAAAGCTGAATGCAAAACCAAGTAATTGATTAAAAAGAAGGGCTTATTTCTCAAATGCACACCTTTAATAGACTTATACAGGTAAGCAGAACTGATGAACGCCATCTAAATCAGGGACATATAAATTTTGAATAAATTATCCAATTAAAGTGCATTTCTATTCCAAAGACTACAAAACAGCAAGGTGCAGTTGTCTTAACTTCCTCACCAAACCATTCTGCTGAGCAATGAAAGACCTCTCGAGCTATTGTGATCCCATCAAGGACTAGAACAGTCCTCCTGGGTCTTCAAATCCAACCCCGGTGAATGCAACCTCATCACAGTCCTGTACAGTATCTGGTTAAGTTCTTCATTAGAAATAGCTGGAGGTTTCTTACCACCACTCTGTTCCACAACATCACGCTCGCTGGCTGAGAAACATCACAATATAGAAACACCCTACAACATATTTGTAAGTGAAAAGCATATTCCTTTCAGGCTCCTTTTCCTAGGCTAAACAAGTCAGGTCTTCTAGTCTGATCTCCCACACTCTGCACTTCCATGAAAACACAGCTGGTTTCTTTCCAGCTAAGGCATCCCTTCTCAGAGGTTCTGAGCTCCAAATCACATGCTGATGATAGTTCACTGTGCAAAAACCTTCACATGATTAACTGAGGATGAAGAATGAGAATTTAGTAACCAGCTGACTTTTTTAAAACATACATCCAGCTGACATTCTTTGTGGTGGAGGAACACGTTTAGCTAACAGGAAATAAAAGTCTAACCTTCGCAAAGGAGCATGTTGCATTTCATGTTTATACACTATAGACGAAGACAGACTTTAAAATACCAGCAGAAATAAAAAGTCAGGTTTCTATTTTAGTTCAATAAACAATTATCATAAATAATGTGAGTAACAGTCAAAGCTAAACCATCCTAACATAACTTATATGTCTGCAAAGAAACAGAGAGGTCAGTGTGACTGCAGAATCAAAACACTACCTGGGAGCCTTCCTCATTATAATGCCTTGCATTTCGGAACATGAGCTTCATGTCTTCAATCATGGCTTCTTCCGCTGCATACTTATCATTGCGGATGTTGTGTTCTATCATTTTCAAGTCCATTGGCTCCAAGATAATTTTATAATAGTCTGGATAGTCCTTTTTGGATGGCTTAACCATAAACAGGTCACAGAGCCGTCTGCCTGTGCCAGGTTCTCGAGCTTCCAGAACTGCATTGTACAAGATTTTCATTCGCTGCTTTCGTATATTCTTTTTACTGTTACGTTAAGGAGAAAAATAAATGTTAGGTGCTCCTTTCCTCATTTCCAACACTAATATCAATATTACATTATCATCTACCATGAGAAAACAACCACAACCACCTAAACACACACACACAAAAAGTTCAACATTAAGACAGTGTACTAGAAATACAGGCCCATTTGCAAACAATGACAGCATCATAACCAGCAGTCTGATAAATAAACAGGAAACCAGCTTTAAGACATGATTCTTCTCTCATTCACCTGGAGTTTAAGCATTCTACAGAATAAAACAAATAACTAGTTTTGAAAAGTGTAAAGGTCAAAAGGAGCTCTAAGTGCAGCTGCAGAGAAAACAGATCAGTTAGGACTAGGCATCTGAATCCAAGACCTCAAGATCTAGCGTGAACAAGGAAAAACCCCTCAGCCAGTATCTTCATGACTACCTCTGCTGAATGCAGAGTATCAAAGATGTGAGCTATGCATCTCAAAGTAATTTTGTATTTTCTCCAGTACCAGACACAAGAAAAGTAAGGACACCAAGAAAGTAGAAAGAAGGGTCTGAATTGCTTAAATATCTGTCAACCACAGTCAAACGAAGTTACAAGTCAATAAAGCTCACCAGAACTGCAAACCCAGGTAGAAAATGACCACATACACAGTATCACCACAAACTTTATAGTCATCCTATGTGTAGCTATTATGGTTGTCTCAAGAAATCTGACAGCGCAACTAGTCTTGGTGTCTACACCTTACCAGGAAAACAGTTACGCATGGCTCCCTGTACATATACTACATGATCTATAAGCAAATCAGATAAGGGAGAGGGAAGCTTATGTTAATAATATACAAGCTCAGCTCAGATACCATGGCACACTCAAACCAACTTCCCAACTGCAATCTCTGTAAGACTTACTGAAGTAGTTATAATTTTAACCACATTATCTGTAAAAACAACAACAACCACCTTCATTTGCAGAATGTGCAAAACATCACTGTACAACTTGCTAGAAACCAAACTGCATGACAGATTTTTCCATCATCTGGATATCTTCCTCCTACATTTAAAATATATCTAATCCAGCATAGCCTCATGCCTTAGATACCTCTTGCTCCTTGGTGAGGTCAGCAAAATAACTAATGAAAATTAGTGTCAAAACATGTGAGAAAACTCAGAATGTATCTTCTATACATTAAAAACTTTTTTCTGCATTATCTTCATTGCTGGAAACTGTTAGTTAGTGGTTCACACTAGCAGATGAGCAATGCCAGAACAGACATGCTTCTGAATTCCACATTTTAACATGTTTTCAAGTTTTAACGTTTAGTTCAATAAAACTAGGTAAAGCAAAACCAAAGCAGGAATAGTAAAAGGCCTGCCAATACTCAAGATCCAGGTCATGCATCTGATAGATAAAAGGAGACATTCAAATAACTGTTTCCCGTGTCACTACTATTTTCCCAACGGGATGAATTTTGCCTGGATTATTAGTTTCCTTTTTCAGCAACATTTTGGAATTCCTCTCAGTGCTTCACTTCTGCTATCAGCAGCATTTACAATCTTCTTTTATTTCCTATCATTCAGCACGTGAAACTGAAAACAAGTATTCAAGTGACAACATGAAAAGCATTTTCAGGTTCTCTTCAGGCATGAAGAAAATAAAATAATTTTTATTTCCCTTGCCTATGAACACAACTTTTTCTCTTTTACTGTTCTTAGATGACAAGGCCTGACATATTCTTTCTTTCAAGCATGACAGTTTGACTTGCTCGATTAGGTTAATAGTTCTCTCTGAATCTGAAGATCACAAAACTAGCAATTTTTTGCAATTTGCTCCTTCCTGAACTTCATTTGGTATTGTGGTCTGTCTTAGCGTTCTACTACTTTTTTTCTTCCTAGCATCCCTAGATTGTACCACCTCCTAAATCCATGTCAACATTTTCTCTCTGCAGATTTTTTATGAGTATACAGTGTTGCACTTACTTGATTGCTCTAAAGTGAATCTTTGCTGATGCTCTATTTCATTCCCTTCCTCCCCCCACAACTGCTGTCACTTTGACAAAACAAAGAACTAAAAATACAGGAAGCAGGAGTCATAAGCAACACCAAAGAAAGATGCTGAATTACAGTTTTACACTGGCAGTTGTTACTATTGCTACAATACTATCAGGACTTGGAGTTTATTTCAAATGACACCATGAGGCAGACTACAGAAACTCTCACTTGTTGGGAATGAAGTATTAATTACATCACTAGTATTAATTACACAATAGCTATCGCTATTAAAGAATACCTTCCATAAACCATCATTATTGTTCACTAAAAGAATATATTTTAAATCATTGTGAATTTTGTTTACATTACAGTACCCAGAATAATCAACTTCTTATACTCAGTTTATCTCTTCGGCCCAGCTGCTGATAGGCAAGTAACCAAAGACTGCAAATTCATAAGGGAGAGAGAAGCAGTCCTCTAACATTAATGATGAAAACTCCTCAAGCAGAGTTCAGGTCATGGCAAATGAAAATATATATATCAGGAGACTTCATCAAATAAATGTATTTGTAGAGTAATACTATAAACTTTCAAAGAATTAATTAAAATATAGTTTTAACTTTAATTATATTCTGAAATTGCCACCCAAGCTACACAAATAGTCATATATCAGAGAAGTACCAGAAAAGCAGCAATAACTGCTAACAATCTGTGAGGACAGTCCACACATCAGGCTAAAAAACCCAAAAACCCACAAATAAAAACTCTAAAATTCACTGACAAAATTACCTAATTCAGAGCAACTAATGTGTCCATGCCACTTACTGATGTTGACAACTGCCAACTAATAGGCCAAAAAAGGAAAATAAAGTCAGCAAATAGTTTTGCATTAATTAGAACCAACACTTAATGAGCTTCATTTTCAGAACTACAAATCCTTATACAAACGCTAACAACGGTGGCTTGATATTCTCTTTAACAAATAAAAGATGTAGTAATGTCATGGTCTGCAGGAACTACAGAAGTGCATACCTTTTCCTTTTTGAGCTTCCAGTATCAGATGTAGCAGAAGAAATCATACTGTCCCCATCCTCAATGTCATCTCTCCTAGCAAGCTCCTTCTTCTTTGCCTGAAAAAAAAAAAAAAAAAAAAAAAAAAGAAATCCCTGATGTCAAACTCACTGCTGGACATTTCCAGAACAATATTAAACATCAGAACAGATGAGATGCACAAAGAAAGATGCAACGATGGGTTTTGATACTAAACGACCACCAAAATATTTCCAGTGATATATTTAATACAAGTTGGCCGACATAAAACAGTAGTATAATTCTTTCTAACTGTCAGAAAAAATTTTGAGGAATCAGTTTGAAAACAATGCCACTTCAGACTAGAACACTTAGCTGGAACACTTAATGAAACCTGAAGTGTTTTAGCATCTTCCAATTACCTGCAAACCCTAAAAAAAAGCCACATCAAAATTTTCTCACAACTTAATTGAGTTAAGAGTCATAGTAAGGAATAAAAGCGACCAAAAGGAGTCACAGAGGCAGAAGGCATGCTGAAGAAAAATCACCCTATGATGCTCTTCATTCCCATACTTCCCTTTAAGCAAGAAAATACTACTGCAAATACATGTCTAATCAAAAATAATTTTGGAAAAATATTCATTAGGGAAATAAGTTCACATATGAAGTTAATATCCTTTTGATTGTTCTACTCCACATACCTGCATAACCTGCTGCATTTTCAGCACTCTTTTATAGATGGCAGAATTGGGAACGTTGTAGCGCTTGGCATTTTCAAACATCAAGTTCAGATCAGCCTCCAACTGATCTAAAGTTTCATATTCATGGTTCTTCAGTTTTGTTCTGCAAGAGTAGAATATCTGATCGGTATTTCTCAAGTTATACGCTGCAAAACAGTTCTTTAACATCTTCATTTTATCAATAAATCAATATCCAAAGAGGTTTAATTACAGGAACATATTTTCTTTTCCTGATGCTGCAGTAATGTCTTCCACTTATATTAGGCAAACATATCTTTGCTTAAAGAATTATTTTGATAATTCTAAAAGCTGCCCTCTTCAAAGTTGTGCAGACTGAAGTCCTGTTTTCATGCTGGGATGAGATGTGGCACAGAGAGGCAGAAGCACAACCTGCTGAGACTATTCCAGTACACCTCAGCTGCGACCTGCAGGGCCTGGGTATGATGGCAATGCAACAGGTTAGCTCCACACAGCCACAAGCGCCGCCTTCCCTACACGACATCAACTCCACTCGTTTTCAGTGAGAAACAAAAGTGCCCAACACCTCTCACACTCATCTTCTCCAATTGTCGCCTTCTTTTAAAACCACCTGGTTGTTGATTGATGCTACCCATAGAAGCGTGCTTCATGTGAAAACAGTTAGAATAGGACTAACAACAAAAAAAAGTCATTGTTTGTACACTAAACAGATGAATCAGTGCACTCAGTTTGCCAATAAGTTAATATGTTTTCTAGTACTTCCTTGCACATTTGGTGAAAGTTTTAGCAAACTTTTTTAAAGCTTCCAATACCTCATTAAACACAACAGAAAATAGTAATCTGCAGCAACAAAAAAATGCCAAACCCTATCACAACTGCAAAACTCAGTCATACTCCTTCACACCGCCTTCCTGACCCGCTTGCCTGTTGCATCCACTGGTTACGCACCACATTTACCTGCTCACCACCTTTAAATCCAGCCTGGTTTCTACAGCACCCAGCTGAATGTGAACCTGCCTGATGGAGCATAAGCACTACCACAAAATAAATACAATATCTTTTAGTACCAAACCCTACCCGCCAATGTGACCTTACAGCTGAACCAGCAAACAAAGAATAACTATGTTCAACTTGCGCTAAACGGGACTTTTCACTGGTCAGCCAAGGATGAGGAAGTTGGATTAAATGCGGCACAGAGCTGCAACTGCTATAAAAGCTACCGAGAAGTGCACGTGTCTGTAAAGCTGTCGTGATGGAAAAACATTTTGCAGGAAACATCCAACTAACTGCATGTCGCCAGGATGGCAGCTGCATGCACCTTACTGAAATGTAGCGTATTTCTTCTTCATTTCTTTCAGATCTGAAGAACTAGTACATCCTCAATGACTATGAGACAAGCAAAAAACAATTTTGGACAAATATCCTAAATGTCAGATGTGGAGAAAATTACTGGTTGCCATTCTCATTTAAAAACCATTTTAGGTTCACATATCTTTTTTAAGGCTTTAAGATATCAGTATCTTGCAAACTTTTATGCATTATTTTTTAGATTCTTTTAAGTATTTCGAACTGAAGCAACAGATAATCAAAAAGCTTTCCTGTCAGCTTCACTCACTTCACCATTACAAAAAAAGGAGAGTTACCAATATAATTTTCATTAGATGACTTAATAATAATAATAACAACAACAACCACCACCACAACAACCACCACCTAAACACACTCTCCCCCAAAAGCAAAAGAGTTTGGGTACCAATTAAACTGCCATGAAGAAAAGGCAAAGTCAGCCTCCATTTCTGCCTTATAAAACTCCAGCAACAATTATTTGCATATGTTAAGGAATATGTGACTGGTATTAAAAAAGTCAAAACCAAAATAAAAAGCCCATTAAATTCAGGATTATTTTGCCCTAAACCACTAGCATACAATTCATATGCTCATAAATACTGAGGATGTAAACACTGAGTCTACTTCATGCTCTTGCCACTGTCTGGTAACAAACACTACAGATCACCGTCCATCTTCTCCAGCTGATCAGAACACTCTCTGGTACAGAAAGCAAATTCTATGGAGTAAAACGTATGAAATTAATTCTCGTAGTCCAACAAAATATTGACAAGCCATTACAGGACTTCAGCACAAACACTTGTTGCTATTACAAAAGCTGATACATCATTAAAAAAATACTCAAAAAAACCAGAGACTAGAAAGTCTTAAAAAACTTGCATCAAAAAACCCAACTAATAAGCTCATATTTATCAAAAACATCAGAAGTGAGTTTTAATTTTTTCAAAATAAATTATTTAAGAACATTCAAATTTGTCAAGGCATGTAGTGTAATTAAGTGTGCAAACAAGCAGTAATTTCCTTATTTATTGATGTTATTACAAATGTTTATGAAATAGACTCAAATGTTCAAAGGATTAATGGAAAACAAAAATAAAGGCAATTCTGCATCTTGGAAAAGGTACCTAAGTCTGCTAGACTACTTTAGAAATCAAGAACTTTAATAAAAAAAAAAAAAAAATCCTGTGTAGAAAAAAAATTCCTGCGTAGAAATCAATTAAGGAGCAGCACTGGAGAGAAATGCTGTCCAACAGACTTTCTTCTGCCCTTGGGTGTAGACAGCATCAGCATAATTTGTTTCCAAGTGACAACTCATACTGACAAATTTCCAGAATTAGGCTCTAGTAAGGATCTAATAAAGTAAAGACTACCACAGCTGCTTCATATTTGAATATAAGCTACTTAAGACAAATGTCTAAAATGTCTTATTGCTTTTTACTGATAAAGATGACTGGTAGAGGACAAGGAAACATGCTTCAGAAATCATAACCACCAAACTCAAAGAAAGCTGCAGGCAGAACAAAGCTAAAGTCTTCTTAAGATCTACTCTGCAGCTCATCTTCTTGCAAGTAAGCAAGTGAGCACGCAACATTCCTGCTTTTCAACTCTCGGCTCAAATTTTGCTTAAATTTTAGTAGCATGTAAACGTTCTTGTGCAACTCTGGCATGTTTGCTTTCTTCCAGACAACTAAAACAAGCTTTGAAAGACTGAACAGCAGGAAGAATAAAACCTGTGAAAGTTTCTAGTCTTCCAATTAAATTAATAATTTGGAGAATTGAAAGTTTGTATTTTGATCGCTGCTGCATGAGGTCTGGGTTCAGCTTTCTGAAAGAGTAACCCAAAGCAGTATGTCTAAATTGAAGTACCACTTCTTTAGTTCACATTGCTTCTTCCTATTATCACTCAGAAGTTCCTATTTCACCTCCCAGAAGACAGCAATGCCCTGAAAGAATCACTGATGGTCTAGGATTACACTGACTAAAAAACTCAACATCAACAACCATACTCCTGAGATATTAAAGCCAACAGACACCTCTACACCCTTATCACACGTAAGTTCAGAATCTATGAAGTAACACTGTCAGCATGATACTACGTATCAATTTTATTTATTAGTAACATATCTTGATCCTGCTCAATCAAATTCCGTATCTTTAAGTGCCAGTTTTATCAAACTGAGAAAAGAGGGAATTTGTCATATCCTCTGAAGCAGAACAAATTCAAAGCAAGCTGCAGGCAGAACAAGCAAGGCAATAGTGTTTCCTAAGGAATATATCCTGCCTTCAACAATTTTCTTTTTACAAAAAAAGAATTCTAAATTGGTCCTGTATGATTTTTTGATATGGTAAAATAAACTGGTGACTCTTCATATGAGCAGATCCCAAGCCACTTGACACAAACAAATCTGGGATTTGCTTTAAGTCTCCTCCCAGAGACAGAAGTAGCTCATGCAGACCCCAGAACACCACTATCACATGCTTCATCTAAAAATACACCACTTGCTCCGCATAGCCTTGGTATCCCACACTAGCTTCATCTGTGTGTATTTAGGCAGTGACCTACGCACATTACAATGCAGCAGTCCAACTCTGAAGCACCAAAAAGCAGAGAAAACACATGAAGTTGCCATTAGTCTTAAATGTATCACTGTATGTGCACCAATTCTCTACTCTCGTGAACCTGTAGAAACAAAATCTTTAAGCTGATGGAGAAGATGAGAACCCCAGTAGCTCGCAAGTGAAGAAAAGCAGCTTAATTTTATCTTACTCCTTTAAATCTTAACCTAGAGCCAGAAGATCACAGGAACCATTGTCTTAAAAAGGAAGGATGAGCTATCATCCAGACTATCTTAATAGGAAATAAAACCTTCCTTCTATCAGCATGTGTTTATCCACAACCCAATAAGCAAGGTGTAGCCCATCTGATTTTAAGCAAGCAACCTACATTCACAGTTTAATTCATGAAAGGCCTGACAACAACAGCAGAAACATGCTGTGATTTTATAAAGGCCATACATACAATATGCACTGAAAGCACTTGCTAAGGCAGGAAAACTGGTTATACCTACAGAAGATTTTAAAACTGTACAACACACAACAAATACTAAATCACATTAAGTGAAAACAGGAATGAAAGAACAGCTAAATCCCAGATAAAGTGAAAATTTACAAGGTGTTCTCAATATTAGAAACATAATTTCTTTCTCTGCAGAGAATATTTTCCCAATTGGCTCATTCATAACTTAAGCAAACTGTTAACACAGTGAGATACTATTTTTCCAAAGTCAATGTAATAATAAAATATTAATGTCAAATTTTTTAAATTAAGAACTTAATTTGTCTTGGGCTTAAGCTGTTAATTAAAAAAAACCCCAAACCAAAACAAAAACCCACCTCTATAAACTATTCAGGCTTTAACCCAGACAGCAGTCTCTATTATTTCAAGGTAAGTGCCACTCCTTTATTTGCCATATTACTAGAAATAGTTGAATTATAAGGCAAAATATGCTTGCCCAGATCGTATTTACTGTAAGTTCAGCTCAAATAATTAATAATTAATCCAAAGGCAACAAGAGCCACCACAAATTTCAGTTTCAGGAGAGCCTCAACACATCCCAGTGCAGTGAAATGTAACGTTTAGATTCCTGTGTTGCAGACAATTGTTCAACAGGATGGACATTCATAAGAAAAATGCATTTCAAATCCTCGGATAGTAGACATCACACAAAACCATGTTTCATGTGAGATCCACACACTTTTTCAAACCTCAGAGTGCAAGACACTGGGACGTGCCAGTGAAGATACCGATTTCATTGCCCATGCACCCACACTGCTCTCACACGTGTTTTAGGAGAGAACTGCTACCAGGGAATTCCCTGGAGTGCTTCCCTCCTCTGGTGCAGAAAAGCCTGACCCACTTGCCTTAGGGATCATACTTACTAATGCTGTAACATTTAATAAGGAACACAGTTCTTGTAAGCATGCCAGGATCTAGCACTTACATACCGGCTAACTGAACATGTTCTGCAGTATTTCCCAACAATTCCTCCGGTCATTTATAATTACAGAATGACTTCTCACCAGCAGTGTTAAGTTTACAAAATAACCTCCGCACCATGTGCTTTTACCACACCTGAAAGTCACAGCCTTCACAGTGTCATGCCTTTCTTTTTAAATAGGATACTCTTGTTCTACAGCTTTGTGTTTTGTCCTGTTTGGGGCAGGTGGGATCTCATCAGTGTGTATGAACACCTGGTGGCAGGGTGGTTTTTCACTGTGAGGGTGGTCAAACACTGGCACTGGTTGCCCAGGGAGCTTGTGGAGTCTCCATCTGTGGAGATATTCAAAACCTAACTGGATATAATCCTGAGCAACTGGCTCTGGGTGACCCTGCTTGAGCCAGGGGTTGGACTGGATGGTCTGCCTTCCAGTCTCAGCTATCCTGTGATTCTGTAAGGAGCAAGTCAGGAAGAAATGAGCAGAAAACTAAAGCCTTCTGCAGGATTACCTCCTGTATCCAGGAACAGCTCGGGATCAGCACTCGGCTCAAATGACTGAGGTTCATAACACTCATAAAGTGATTAAGAGGCTGGGATAGGTATAATGTACATCTCATTAAAACAAAACATAGCCATACTGTCCCTCTAGACATCATATATTATTTTGTAAAGATTTTCCTGCATTTAACACACACAAACTCCTGAAATATATGACTAGCTGTAATACTTGCGAAGTACACACATTTCACAGAGCACTCTGGCACAATAGCCTATGCAGCCAGATGCCGAAGTAAAACAGATGAGACAGTAATGCCAGGCTTTACTCCAACACCTTCAACTTTTCACTAGGACAATTACCTTTTCTGTCCCCATCTGTGACCAGAAGATTTGCTCTGTGTAGCTACATATGAAAAAACCCCCCAAAAACACAAAACACAAAAACCCCACCAACAATACCGCCCCCCCCCAAAAAAACAACACACCACAAAAAACCTCCACCCCTAATGAATGGCAGTTTTGAATACTTAAAGACATATTTGCAGTATCAGTAAAACCATGCTAGCTTCAGTTTTCCCTAAAGCAAATCAATTAAGCACACATATGCATGACTTCAAGGCTTTTTAGGTATAGTAAGAAGCGAAGATTATGCGGTAATTTAAAGAACAGTTGAATTTCAGAATTTCCTAAAAGAAGTTGGACTATTATAAATACCATACTTTAACTCGTAAGCTACAACACTACTTCTAAAAAGACTGTCCTTTTTTATTTTCTAAGCTCTGAGGCAATTTTCTACAGCTCTTCATACATTTGTGTGCAATTTCTGTATTGCTCACATAGCCAGATGCAACCTGCCTACACTGTAAGGAAAGCAGAAATGCAGCTGCCTCTCTATGGCAAAGTATTTGTCCTATAACTGATACCAAGTATATTTTCAATGGAAAGCCTGTCCTAATTAAATCTGTTTACACATAAATGAGCCGATACTCTTCGGTACATTCAGACAAAAAGCTCCCTGACAACTGTCAATGATTTTTCTCAATTTCACCTTTTTTTTTTTTCCATCAAGTACATTTTGTGCTTTGTTCAAGACAAGACACTTTCTTTGCCAAGCCAACAGCTGTACTAAGACATAAGAAAAAATGCTTTAAAGCCACTGATGGATAGATAACCAGTGTGGCAGCTCCATACTTGTTCCCCAGCACATGCAAAACACACTCTGACAGGTTAAAAAAAAAAAAAAGAGGCAGCTTTGTTGTTTTCCAATTTAACAAAGACACAAAGACACCACTTATTCAACAATTACACCAAGTCTAGCAGATCATATTATGGCATAACTAAAATTTACAGACCTGTGTATCAGAGTGGATTACAAACCCATGAACAGTGTTAGGCTCTGGTCCTCACTCACTAAACGTGGAGGACCAGCACTCCTCCCATGTAGCTCAGACAGGGACTGGAGCCCCAGGGGCCACTGGGCAGGAGGCCAGGGCCACCCAAGTCTGGTCAGTGCTATTAAGGTCTATTAATGCACTCAAGACCAAAGGCGGCTACTGCTCCCTTCTTTTTACTCAGGTTTTTAATCCAACAACTGCACTCTGCCAGTTCATGAACCTTTCATCGCCCACAGATTTATGTACTGCTTTGGTACTTCAGTCCAGATGAGCTACATCATGAATGAAAATAATTATTCTCCACAGTTATACTGTGACCTAGACAAAAGAAATGTAATTGCAACTATCTTTCCACAATTCACATTACTGAAGACTATTAATTTAGAAACATGGCAGTAAGAGGTAACAAAGCCATCAGGGTCAAGGAAAGAGAATAATAGGGGTTTCTGCAGAAGCTTTCATCTCTGCTGCCCACCTAGCCTTCAGAATTATTGATATGGCAACCTTTCAGGCACATTACAAATGAAACTCCATGGAAAATAAACCCAATGGCAGCCATCTATAAAGATGATCAAAAGACTGATGCAGACTGACTTGAAACAAGAAGCAACCAAATATAGAGGAAAGACAGTATATACTGCATTAGGTATCAACAACTTGCCCACAAGACAGGATTCTGGAAACAAAAGAAACCCTTGAATAGTCTCCTACCAGAATTAGTTTGCATTCTGTTTTCTTACCTGATCTGCTGCAGTGAAATAGGTGCTTTAATCTGCTGATAATAGTCAGGATACTTTTTCTTGGAGGGCAAGTGGAAAAAGGGTTCAGATATGAGCTGGCCCTGATTATTTCGGCAACTTCTAACTGTGTCATAAAGCTGATAAAGAGGATTAGAAGTGTCCATGAAGGAAGTAATGCTCTCTGCTTCAGATTCTCCTTCTTCATAACGAGCAGCAGCTGCACAGAGAGAAAGGAAAAATGGGAAACTCAGCAGGACAACTCAGAGTGGGTTTTTTGGTTGACTTTTCAAATGGATAAAAATCTAAACCAGTAGAAAAGGCAGTCCCTCAATCAAGGGTGTACAGCCACTCTCTGGCAGCCACATTCATACCTCAGAAAAGAACACCACAAATATATCTTATGACCCTCAAGCTGACAAAAAAGCACTTTATCTAGGTATTGCAATCTTTCTTATCAGGTGAGACTTCAGTTCTGTCACTGGTAGTACACCCTTGCCACCTGCAAGTGCTGAGAAGCATTCATGTACGAGACTACATAACAGGACTATTCAACCACACACTACCTATAAAACAGCTATGTCTGTCCCTACCCACCAAACCATTAATACCAGTATTTGTGCCAAACTCATTTGTATATTGAACTGCTGCCATTCTGCTATCTGACAAGAGCTCACTACAAGGATACAAATTGACAAAGCATATGTGGAATTTTCAAAGGTGCCTAGCCAGTTAAGCGAAACAGACAAATTAAAAATTAATTTTTGCATATATATCAAAAAGGTGACTTCAAATCTTCTATAATCCTTTAGACCATATCAGTTACAGCTCAATTAAAAAATGACGAAGTTTAGCAGAAAAAAATGACACTAAAGCCTGAAGGTGCACCTCTAACACACGCAGCAAAACAAAGGAGAAATAAATATTTTAGAAGTATTATATAATTAGTATAAACTTTTAATAATAAAGTATTTACAGATTTTATAGCAAACTTTGCTAGTTATCTATATGAAGCATATATTATGCTTCATGATTAGGATGAATGAAAGAAATGCTGTGAAGAACCAACATTTACTGCAGATAAAATTAGAAGAAACATTACATGAGCAACAGAAACACAACAAGAATGAAAAAACACTGGTAGTGGAAACACGGGATGGGAAGCAATAAACAGCCAACCCTGCGAAGCTTCTCAGTAACACAAACAGTGTAATTTGTACCTTGCAGACAGACACAACATAAAATCTATGTAGTTTTCCACATACTAGAGTTAAATCATTCACCCTTTTTCCCCTCATATGAGTTAAAGTTTGGAGGAAGGCTTGACAGAGGACACACTGGGTAATTCAGTTACACAAAGACAGTTCTCACACTCACGCCAAGTTTCCAGCTGGCATTTTCATTATTGCACAGTGGAGGCTGGCAATGTTTCAAGCTTTCTATCCAAGTTCAGAAAAGACATATCGAAATGATGACAAAGCCAGGGGACATTCTGACTGCATAACAACATAGTACTATCGTTTTTCCTCTGCAGTCTGATACTGCAGATCTATGTGAGCGTCCGACGTATGGGACCTACCAGACAAGTTAGATGCAAGCTGAAACACAAGCAAACATCCACAGATGTGCAAACACATAATGAAGATGTTCATTACTCATTCAGGGAAGACACACAAAATTAGCCTAATTATGTACCCATATACCAAATTAGCATCACTTAATGGCCTAGCATCTACTACACAGTAGCCAGCAAAGCAGGAGCTGGACAGAAAAACTCTGGTAGAAGCAGAAGATTGGAGGTAGCACTATGTTTTCCTGTACCTAACATATCAACCTGAACATGAAGATAAATGCTAACAGCTAGGACAATGCTGTCAGGTAAAGTAAGTTTCCAAAACAGATTATGCAGCAAAATACTGTCTTTGGTTTTGTTTACTCAAACAGTTCATTTCAGTTTGTTTACTCAAACAGTTCAGTTCTGAGTGCTCCATCAAAAAGTAAGAAACAGAATAGAAAAAACAGAACTTGTTTTTATGAAAGAGAAAAAATAAGAAACTAGTGAAGTATATTGCTGTTCTCTGACATGTGGAAGCCAGCAACAGAGCAGTTCAATACCCTAAATAAGAAATGTACTTCCTTTGTATTAAAAGTAGAACACAAGGCATTCCCTAAAATAAAAATCTAAATAAATTAAACAGGCATTAAAAGGAAAGCGTTTACATAGTATTGTAATACAGCTATAAACATTTTCATTATGATGTGTATGTTCTCTAAAAGCAATGTGTCAAATATTATATATTCTTACACATTCAGAAAATGATAGTGTTCTCCTAATATGAAACCTGTTATCTTAAGAACTGAAGAAGAATGTATTATTCAGGTAAGAAGACAGAAAAATCCGTATTTTCTATGGAAAGATCTAATGCAAGACTGTAGATTCTTTAATATGCAGTAGCACCAGGTCCCATATCCCCACCAAGCACATGCCTGGCAGTGGAAAGTTAACAGTCAGTTATTCCTCTTTCATGCAGCTGTTACCACAACTACAGTTAGCAGCTACAGGGGAGAAAAAAAAACCCCGCAGTAAACCACAACCACAAAATATATGCCATTCAACAGTTCCAAACAAACTGCATTTCCTGCTGTTCATTCCATACCACAGTGACTGCTTCCTAATGAAGGGACAGCTTCCTAATAGAGTGATGTTGAATTGACTACGCTGCAAAAGGAAGAAGCCACCTAATTTACAACTGGAACTGAGCTTTATTATCAGATATAAATGCATATATCATATACATGTACTCTTACTCCATGATGAGGCAGAAAAAGAGCAGAGAGGAGAGTATTTGAATGTATATAAAAGAAAATTAGTCTTTACTCAGCAATTTGCTTTAAACACTGTCTCGTTTGCAGTCCCAAAGCACCTAGACAACAATGAATGCTTGAAGTCTAACTGAAGATAGATGCTAGAAAAACCAAAAGCAGCATCCAGTTTTAAAACATTTCTAAATGAAATAATAAATAAAATAGCTTTGTTTACAAAATGAAATACTTATTTATAAGTAATACATAATGACCATCTATGCCTGCCTTTACAGATTCATAATGAGGAACAAGGGAGTGGCAGAAGCTGTCCATGTCCTAGTACATTTGGGCTGGAAATCTTCTACAAGCTCCATCACACCATGACACCCTCTGAAACTGTAAGCATAAACTCCAAGTTGGAAACACATGTTGATCATTGCTTAGGCAACAGCTACAATCAAAGACGCTCATAAAGATTTAGTTCTCTGTACTGAGAAGGAGGAAGTTCTCTTAAAGTTCAGTCATGCAGCCTAGTTCTCATTTATTTTAGTGAGTGTTAGAGAAAGGAAAAAAGATGCGATACCAAAACAACTAATAGAAAGACCACTTGGCTTAAATAAAAATCCTTTTCATCCAGAGACTGAAAGCATAAGGATGTCCAAGTAGTATGTTGGAGGGACAGAAAATCTTAAGGGTGACAGAGGTCTGACAAAAGAATTGACAGTGCCTCTCAAATGAATGCAATAAAGATAGAGCTTCAACAGCAGAAAGGCAAAAATCTCAGATGACTGCGAAAGGCCCCATGAAAATGACAATAATGTCCATAGTAAAGGTGGCACCTGAAAGCAGTTAACTCACTTCCAGAATTTAAATCTATATATAAAGACATAAAAAGCATGTATTTTTACAGAATTACAATTTGCAAAAATAGCAGCTAACAATCACACTGAACCAAGCTAATAAATACTGCTCACGCTTCCCAGAAAGCCGCTGCTCTGAAGCAGTAACTGAACTCTGGGCTAACCAAGAATAAAAATGTTTTGCTTGCAGAAAGATCAAAAACAATCCAAAAAGTTCTACAGCATATCCATCCACTGGAAAACAGTGGTGAGTGCAATTCAATTACCAGGTGTGAAATAAATGCCTGAAAAATATACATTGAAGAGATGCATCATTTCACATCAATACAGAAATAATGTAAACAAAAAATAAAACAACGGTATAGGTAGAAAAACATTTTGGAAACCTGCTCTGAGATGAATGCAAAGAACTTACTGAGAATTTAACTATCAAGACAGGCTAATTTAGAAGACAACCTATGACAATTTATGACCAATCCTGAAATATCTGATATAATGCATATATTACAGCATATATGCTGACAGTGTAATGCTAAAGCATGCTTATTATGAAACTAAGGATGCTGTATGAAGGCATGGCTTTCTATGTGCTTTTGTTTTAACACAAACCTTCATAAAAGATTTCATGACTGCTAGACCAGAAATTTCTAAATTAAGTGCTAACATTTATCTATCCTTATGCTGCATATAGATTATCTTCACCATAAAAAAATAAAACCTGACAGGTACTTAGAAGACCCAATGGCACAAGAGAGCAAAAGAGAACAAGCCACTGTGAGCGAGTACAAGTGAGACCTCTCAAATAATTGCAGCACTGTAACTCTCTTCTGTTTCTTATTAGAAGGAATAAAAGCAAGCAACAGTTTCCTAAAGCTTGGATAAGTATACTTGGAAACACACACATTAAATTCAAAACATGCAAGCAAGTTTGGCCTATCCTATCTTACCAGCTGTACATTTACAAATTCGTACTCTGAGGAAACCGGGATTAGATTTAACAGAATTACATGCTGAGTTTGGAAACACTGCAAAGTATTTTATAAATAAAGATATTTGAATGTATCAGGAGCTCTATGGTTTTGCTTATTCCAAACATTTTAATCAAAGAAAATAAACAGAGAAACTGCATTTCATTTCCTACCAGCCAAAGCTGCATCCTCATCACTTTCTGATCCATACTGCAATGCCATGGTTATTGCTGATAAACGATCCCCTTGGGCTGATCTTTTGTTACTATAAAAGAGAAAAAAAAAGTGCAAAATTAAAAAAAAAAAAAGGAGGGTTATCATGTTAACCATTAACAGTCACAATGACAGTTGCCTACACTATCAGGAATACAGACATGACTATGCAAGAAAAGACTGCAGCCCTTAACAAGACAAACTGTTAACAACCCATGAGTCTGCCACTATTTTAAGAGGTGGTCCATCAAACCAAAAAACTGGACACACAATCAGAAAGCTAGAGCTCAAGCTACCGATCTTCTGTCCTACTTTGAATACTTGAATATTGCAATTTTGGGGGGACAAAGGGGACAATAACAAGTCCCTCCCAATTAGTAACTTTGTTATTTGATGCTGTTTTATAGGGATTTGTCTACATGCAGGAATTCAGCGCACTGTAAGCTGTATATGCTACCTTTTCTCATTCCTCCATCCCCACCTGAGGCATTTTCAGCACACAAGAGTGCCTGTATGTGAAGCAGCTTCCTCTGCTTTCTAGGTGGAATAAACCAGCGTCCACATTGGCTATGGTCTCACACAGGCTTCTTCAGCATCCCTCTCTTCCTCCCTTTTCTCCCAAACCTGGGCCACAGCTACCTATACTGTAGGCTACACTTGACAGTCTCTGCTTTTTTACTTGGTCAGCTCTTTAGGCACCTCCAGCAATGGGCTCAGCCCTGCCCTGTGGGAGCAAAGTGAAGACTGGGAAAAAGCAGATGAGTTGCTTAAAATGACAGCGACTCTGTACAAATGTTCAATCCCGTAAAGACTGTTGCAGCTGCTGTGTTAAACCATGGTTTCAGAGTATACACACAGGGAATGAGCCAGGAGTAGTATAGTTTCAAGACAGTAACCCACAGACTGTAGACACAACGCGTCTGCTAGGTACCAAAATTCTCAACTGATAACTGAAAGAACAAACCAGAAAGCGTCCAGTAATCCAGTCTAGTCAGCAAGTTTGCTCCAAATGCATCCCAAATGCAACGCTTTCTGTTTACAGGCTTCATTGGTGTCCACCATCCATCTCTTAATTATTTAGTCCTACTTATTTTTCCTTTTTAGTCTCCAAATAGAATTTTTCTAGGTTTACAACATATTTCCATGATGTTTTTCATCTGCTTTATTTTGTAGTGAAGCTTAACATATTGTTCTTCAGAACATTTCTAAAGAAATAATTGCATACAGAGTATTCCAGAAAGGTGTTTTGAAATGTTAAATATAAAATCAAACATGGAAGAGTAAATTATGGGAAAGTAACTTATTGAATCAGACTTAATAGATATTTGACTGAAATATATTTGAATCTCGAAAGTATTTGAGTCAATATTGAAGAGCATTCTCAACTCAAAAAAAACAACAACCAAAAAAAAACACAAACCCAAACAAAACACCCAAAATTTTAACTTTTAGTATTTCCATATGATGATGACCCAGCTTTTCCTCCAAGTCCAAAATTTACTTACCGATAATATTTGTTAGAAGAATTTCTCTCATCACCAACACTGCCTTTACCCTGTGAGGAAGGACCTGTCAGCTTGGAAGCAGTCAAATTTGATGGAGTCCTTAAGGCAGAAGAGACAAGCCAAGGAAAGGGGAAAAAAAGAAGCCCACCTTAGACCCAAGAAAAGATGCAGCAAGGATAAAGCTTTTTACAGAATTACTTTGATAGATCAGCCAAAAGGTTCAGAGACAGATACAAAAATGTTTTCAAGCTAAAAGTAAAGTAATACTAGGATACATTCAGTGCTCCAGCATTAATGTCGATTCTTTTTATAAAGTCGGAGGAAGGTAACATTTAGATTGAGGATTAATAGCTTAGCCTACAATAGCAGTAAAGGCAGCCAACAAAATGTTCCTTAGCATCCAGATAAAGCTAATGATATAGATCCAATCACATTTTATCAATACCTAACAAAATCACTGTCGAGTTGCTTGACACACTGTCAAGCAGCTTTATTTTGTCACTTTATTTAAGGGAGGACAGTTAAATGCACCAACAAAGAGCAATTTAATATGACAAAGGACACAACAAACTCTCCAATATAAAAGCATGATTTTTGACACAGATGCCACATGTCTGTAGAACTTAGGTTATTAGCGTTATGATGAATTTGAGCCTGATCCATCAATGACAAAGGAAAACAGATGTAAATTCAGAAGAAAAATACAGTAAATTAACTCTAAATGAACTTAATGGGGGTATTTTACCAAAGTCAGCAACTGGTAAAGGAGACCCCCTTCCTGAGACAATTAAGCAGTTCGGAATTTAAATAAAAAATAAGGATTCTGTGATGCAGATTCAGCAGAAAGAAACAAACAAACAAGAATAATGGTTTGATAAAAAAAGCAACCAGTGAAATGCAGAACAGCAGGTGAAAGGTTTGGTTTTTGTGATACTTTTCTCTCAGTCCAAATTTTTTTGCATTCAGCCCAATGTTATTGTAGCCTGCTTCAGGCATTATAATTTTTTTTTTGCCAAGTTACAGAAACAAAGGGAGCTGTCAATTATTCTGACATTCAGATTACTTCAGGATTTGCAGGTCTATTGACAACACGGTACGTAAGAGAACATCTAGAATAAGGTAGCTGGGAAGTGGAAATGGGTTGGCAGTGTAAAGGAGGAATTCAACTAACAAATACCACTGTGATTTATCTGTCAACCCTTCTTATGCAAACAGCTTTATTTTGAAGAAAAACTGTTAAGACTCAAAATTAAACATGAAACACACTTGTGACATCCTGAGCTTCACCAATGGCCAACAGAGTAAGAAAAATAAAATCACAATTTAAATAGAAAACCTCTATGCCTGTATGTAATTCTAATTACTGCAAAGCAAACACATATGTACGTTCAGTGTCTGTAGAATCAAGGTGTTCTGGCACTACACATACTTTTAAGAAGGAAAATTATTAAAATACGTGTCAGGAATTACTCCCTAACAGTATTTCTGATTTTATATTTTTATATGCTCTAGGAATGATTCACCCAAACATAAGAAGCATGCCAACACTAAACAGATGAGCCAGAAAACCAACTATTTATGTTGAATGTCTCAAAGCCCCCAATAGGAAAAAATCAATCAGGTAACTTCTATTTCTTTCGCACTTAATAATCCTGGGCAATACTTTTAATACTGACACCATCTACGTATTTTTCAGACAACAACAAAATTTAAACTGCCTTTTGGTAAAGCAAGGGAGTGCTAGTTTTTTCAGTTGTACCATACAAACCTTTGCAGGAAATGACAGCAGTTATTTTCCAGCACCAAATACCAGTAAACAGCTCAAATACATAGAGTCCACCTTGTAAAGAGTTTTCTAACTCCTTGGATGACTTGCAAGATGTTGCTTTAATTTTTTAGATAAATGACACAGCTCGTACTGGCAAATAATATCTAAACCTACTTTTGAGTGTTACTCATAAGTAAAAAGTTCATACAAGAACAAATCTAATCGCATTTCAGATAAGAAACATCTACAGTGAGTGCATCACTTCTCTGTACACCATGAATTTTCACAGGAAGATGTTATTTCCTAAAAAAACAGTCATTCCATGAAACAAATAGAGCTACCAACAGTGTTCTATACCTGCCTGTTCAGGACCAAATCTATGCTTCACTGATTAGTAAGTTCAGATCTTCAGTGTCCTGTGCCTCTATTCATAGCTAGAAATTGGTTTTCAAACAAGGATTTATATAATGTGGACTTCCTTCTAAATATCTTTTGCCTGAGGTCTTGTTCCTATGTTTCTGCCCCTACCTAATCAACTGTGAGCTCTTATGTTTCAGTTCCTAACAAGGTTCAAGAATATTCAGGATTTTCTGTAAAGCAAAGCACAACAACGCACCTTGTTCCTCACCATTCCTCTTCTGTTATTAACTTATAAACACATATGGTGGAAGTTGGCCATTGCTTAAGTTATAAAAAAATCTGTTGACACTGTTTTTCATGATCAAGTACATCACAGAAATATTGCACCACAGAAGTATTTAAATAAAAAGTTTCCCTCCAAAAATTATTTTATGATTTATAACTTATAAAACAACAATAAACTAAGTTTTCAAGCAATTATTTACCACTATATTCTCCACAGCAAAATTAAGAGAATGCCTATAGAGATTTTTATATGAGTTTATCAAAAGAACTCTATTTGCAGTACCTGATTCGGAGACTTGACTTGGCCAACTCACTGTGTTCAATTTCAGCCTTTTTCATATTAAATATTTTTTTAATCGCATTTGCATCCTGTCAATTAAAAGAATTTTTTTGTTTAATGTTGAAAGTGAAAAATGTTAGTCAGGTACATCCATCTATCTAAAAATCTAAAAAAAAAATGAAGGGGCTTTTACATTTAGATAGAAAACAATTTTGCATTAGAAATGAAGCATAGAACAATGTGTGCCTGAAATAGACCCACAGTGGCCTGTGAAAACTGAATAGAATAACTGAGTAACTTCGGGCTCGTCTTTTGTCATATCCTTTAAAAATAAAGAAAAGAAAAAATCCCCTACAGTTTGCAAATATACATGAATACCACTTCGAAATAAACCAGCAAATGAGTTTCTGTGCCTTTGCAATCAAAAGGTTACTACCATTACCAAGCTTTACAGTGCCTGCTCTCTCTCATTCTACACCTGTGGACTTGATACTCGGCGTAACAGTTCACAAAATAGAGACTACAAGTTTTGACTGAGGTTACAAGCGTGAGTAATGTCACTAGGAACTACAATCCAAACAGAAGTGCAACTGGAAAAGTCCAAGAACCACTTACATAATAACATTATACATACAGATGGTGTCTTACTACAAAGTCCTTAAAAATCGAACACACAAAGGAATAATTTACCACTGAACTTCTCTTACTTCCAGAGTACATGGAAACAGCAACCTAGTAATTTGTACACAAAATGCTGGTGAACTAAGCATGAAGAAGACAGGAGGTGCAATTTTGTCACAAAAATATGGCTAAAAGGAAGAGGATCTTCAAAAACTATGCAAAGAAGGCATGAGACTGATTTTCAAGCTTATGATGAAAACCATAAACAGTTCCTGCAATCTGGAAAGAGATGACAGCTGAGTACTACTACTATCACTTGAACCTGTATTTTCAGCCGTTTGAACTTCAATCACAAGTACAGGGATCCTCCATTCCTCCAAAGAAGTCATGCAACTCATACCCTGAAGTAAAATTTAATTGAAAAAAATCATATACTCCAACTATACTAAAACAATATAAAAAAGGAAAAGCTACTAATAGCTATTTAAAAAAAAAAAAGCAAACGAGTCTTTAGGGCCTCACACTAAAGGTTCATTTAGGGATCAACCAGCACAGAAAGTAGTAAAGAAAATCTGAACTGAGATCAAACTACGAACAACTGAAACTAACCTTGAATACTTGTGATCCAGGCTCATTGTAGGTTTTGGCATTCTTTGCCAGAAGATCTATATCCTTGGCCATTGCATGAATGCTTTTATAAGTTCCATTCTATACAACAAACAACAGAACGGGTTTCAGATAGCATGAGAAATAAGTCAATAGTGAAAAGCAAAAAGAATTCATATAGAATAAAGGGAATATTTACAGAAAAAGAGTAACACATTTATAAAGAGAACAGATAAGTATCTTGAAAAAGTCATCAAAGAAGAAAGCTAAGAAAAATAATTAATACATTAGATTATCTGAATTTTAAAGGGTTCTTCAATGTTATTTTACCTTTATTCTCTAGTTCAATTAGTCTATGTGCTATCCCTCACTATTATACAAAATGCTAGAATAACAGAACAATATTTCAAATTACTGGAGAAATAAGATGAAAAATGCATCAGTACAAAACATCTATTTATAACACTAGAACAAAAGTAGGTGATGATGATGCATGACCAGGCTTCAATACCTCAATTAGGTATTACATTAGCAGTACTTGCCAAGGAATTACTTTAAACCATTAAACATCAAGGAACTCAAGATATTCAGGCTCAATGCCAGCACACTACAGTTTACAATGCTCGATCTTCAACACAGCTACTTCTGCAGCATTAACCCAGGACAGAACATAAATCAGCATAGTGTTCAGATTTTTAAGTAGCAGGGGAAAACCACACTGCTTTTCCTACCACCATGAACTTTGGCTTCTAACAATTTTAGAATGCTTACTGTTAAACAAGGCTATATTACGGCACATTAATATGCTCATACTGTACCTGTATCCTTTGGGCAATAGTTTTAAGATCTATGGGCTCCTTTATTATTGCATAATAATCTGGATATTGCTGGAAAACAAAAATAATTTATGTATTACTATAAACAGTCACAAAGCTATTGTTCTAATAGCTCTAAGAATAGAATGAACTATTAGATGAATTGCAGATAAGAACAGTGTAAGCTTCATAAACATAGCACTAGGCTTCAGTTTGGGGAAGCCAGATCATAAGGCAGATACAAGGAATTATAATTCAACAATAAACTGACATAAAGTAACAGTTCTGTCTGAAAGCCAAATACATGGTGATGGTCTGCACAGTATTTATTTTGCTGGTTAAACTTGTTACGCCACATCCTGAAATAAAACAGTGACATCAGACATATTTAAAAAGATTAAAAACTCTGCACCAAAAAAATCCAATTAACTGAACTGGCAGAACAGGGAAAGCCCCAATCAGCAATGAAGGGCTGGGAACGACTGGGTAGGAGCAAAGAAGGGAGGGAAGCTCTAAAAACAGCTGGAGTTTGCCACTGATGAGACAGAAACAAAGAACTGCATCCTGAGTGTGTCCATCATACAACGTATAACATCAGTTCTATAAATGTCCAGGTTTCCAACTTCGAACACAAACAATATTATTAAAATACCCACCACTTTAGAAGGAAGTTTCTGAAACAGTTCACTTATGAGACGTCCTGATGGGTTTGTGGCAACAGCTACAGCTTCAAGAAGCTGTTCAAGAATTTCCTTCAGGTAACCTGGAGATGACTAATACAAGAAATGAAATCACAAGAAGTTTTAATAGCAGCCATAGTGGAGTGCTTCAAGTTGCACTGAAATATATTAATTTACTTTTCAAAGACAAAAAATCAGCTATAAAACATGGATGGAACTTTTGAAAACAACATTGTTTATGCATTTGGCAAAGTGAGGCTAGAGGAGGGCCATAAAGATGGTAAGACGGCTGGACCACCTCACCTATGAAGAAAGGCTGAGAGAGTTGAGATTGTTCAGCCTGGAGAAGAGAAGGCTCTAGGGACAACTTATAGCAGCCTTTTGGTACCTGAAAGGGCCCTACAAGAAAGCTCGAGAGGGACTTTTTATAAGGGCATGTCGTGATAGGACAAGAGGTAATGACTTTAAACTGAAAGAGGGGAGATTTAGATTAGATATAAGGAAGAAATTCTTCACTATGAAGGTGGTGAGGCACTGGCACAAGTTGCCCAGAGAAGTTGTGGATGCCCCATCCCTGGAAGTGTTGAAGGCCAGGTTGGATGGGGCTCTGAGCAACCTGGTCTAGTGGAAGGTGTCCCTGGCCATCGCAGGGGCAGTTGGAACTAGATGATCTTTAAGGTCCCTTCCAACCCAAACTGTTCTATGGTTCTATGATTTAAGTAAAGCACATGAGAAGACTTTAATCTCCATTTACACTGCAGACTGTCAGACATACATTACATATTGTTGGAATAGACTTAGTTGTCAACATTAACGAAAACATGCATCCCAACATCACAAAAACCAGGCAAGCCCAAACTTCCTATCATCATATCTGGCTTATAAAACACTCCAGGAACAACTGCACTAACTGAATGGTACACACGCTGGAAAACAATGTCATCAGACACGAAGGTCGCTTGCATCAAACCTCAATGCTGGCATGATATCAAGCCCGCATAATATTAGTTTCAACTAAAACAGAACCATATTTTATCCATATCAGAAAATCTCCTAACTTTTTTTGCTGGGCAAAAGTGAAACACACATACCACGCTGTAAGATTATTAACTAATAAACTTGTACAAGAAATACCTTTTGGGGCATAATTTAACTATGAAAAGACTTAATGTTTTTTCAGATATGGAGGCCAATCTCCCTCTCAGAGTCAACTGACATACAAAGCCATGGCTTCTTCCAAATGCAGTTGTCATGCCCACACTTACTAATTCAGAATTTGCGCCTTGATTGTCATGTCCTTCCTCATCTTCGTCTTCCTCCTCAGCATCACCTTTTTGAACAAACTCATTTTTTGTGCGCAAATACAACTCCCATAACTTGCAAGCAGCTTTATATTCAGGAGAATCAGGCTGCAAAAATAAATCAAACATTCTACTCAAAATTCAGATCGTTCTTATCTGAATTCTATAAATTATTAGTTGAAAGATATTAAATTCATTAAAAAAAAACACAACTGGGAAATTGCTGCTTCAGTCATTCTTCAACAGAGATGTTAAGAATCATAATAAGCACTAGAAAATACAAGCTCTATCACTCCAAAGCATTCAAGTCTTTCAGAAAACTTAGCAATAAAATTACTTGGGTCGAGGCTTGGACAAGCCTATTAGGTGAATCTAGAAAAACCATTAGGTTTTGTTGCAGCATAACAGTACTGGTATTTAAAATAGACTAAACATCAGTATGCCAGAAATGTGATTTAAGACAATGCTGCTGCCATGATGTGGTGCCCGAAAATTCATTTCTACAGAAGAATGCCAATAAATGTGCCAATATCCTTGAAAGCACTGCAATGATTTACACTCTTCCATAACTCAGCATTAACTGTGAAATACCAAAGAACTTGACAACACGCTACCACCTGGGTACACATCTGAGTATATTTTTTGGAAGAGCTAGAATCATTAGTCAGCAAATTAAGTTTTGTAAATACCAAGTTGGTAGCGCCAGACAAGCAGGTGCCTATAAACATTACTACTGAAGAACACTACCCAGCAAAAAGACTGCTTTTCCACTCTGGTATTTTTCTTTCCCTTTCCTCTGTCACTTAACCTCCGTTTCACGTATTCCTGCAGATATGTCACTTTATTACTGCTAATTACGCTCTTCTTCACCCTCTCAACCTCTGACAGCTTGTAATACAAGTGAGAAACCAACAGGAGCACTGTTCTTAAGCTTACCTTATTAGGCTTAAATATTCTCAAGACATTAGACCAGGTGTTAAATTATGAGGAACAGATTTAAAAGGTATTCTGTTCCACTAGTCTGCCTCCTTCTACATTAATGCAAGATGCCCAAAAGTGTAAGACTTGAACCAAAATACTAAAAAACCAAAGGTTTCCATTCTAATCTAGCATTGCCAGTGAAACACCTGCAGCAATAAAGACCTTGACAATGAATCAGCCACCCCTGTTTTAGATGCGTCATTGGAACTGCCATGGGTAAGGCAAAAGACGAAAAAAGAAGAGATTTTTTTTTATGTGCCAGCTCACAACTCCATGTTTCTCTGGAAATGTCAACATTCCTTCATCCTAGAATGATGGCTACCTATTTCTATGCTACATGCAAGATTTTTACGACATGGGCATAGTTTTGAGTCCACTATTCTGTAGATAAAGGCAGCAGACATTTTGTAAAATTCTAATCATTCTTCCCTGTCATCAAGTCCTTCTCCCTCATATACAAACCATGAAAAAGACAACATTAATAGGCAAGTGCCTTGCAAAGCTTCAGCAGTACACAATGGATTTGGAAAGCTTTGTACTTTTTCTACTGTAACCACAATGTGCAAACGCATTAATCCATAAATCTGATTGTTTTTCAAAAAGCTACACACACACAAACATAAACAAAATAAACACTGCTTTTCTGAATGTCACCTTGTTACACTGCTTGGGTTATTCAGAAAGCAGCCATTTGGATCATCTCCAAAGTAAGAGATATATGAAAGTTAATATTAGCACGTTTAAATTTGCTGTATCATCTCAGTCACTACATACAATTTCACTGGTTATTGTATTTAACATAGTCTTCCATTAAATGAGATTAATCAAATTTTTTTCCCCACTTCCTTACAGCAACTGCAATAAGAAGGATTAACATCTGAAATAAAACATGTACCCCATTTGAGGAAATGGACATGAGGGTTATACATCGTCACATACACTCACAATCTATCTTCACTAGCCAGGATAATCAATGTGCCTTTTTTTCATATTATTAAGTGGCAAACGGAAGAGAAAGATTCAACACTCCTACTGTATACTTGCTGTTATTTATAAACTCTTTCTTTTGGGAAAAAAAAAAATCTTTTCCTATTTCAAAATGTCACACAGAGTCTGTTGTAACATGGGAAGGCTTTGATAGAGGAATATTTTTCTCAGTTTACATTTCTATTTTTTGCTTTCAATCTCTGTTGGAAAACTACATGAAAACCCTCCCCACATTATTTTACAGTTTTCCACAGTAAAATTGCTATAGTGGGACTTACAAAGATACAGTCAACCTTATGGAAATATATGCAAATAACTGCAATGCATGTTGTTCTCTTACCAATAATAAAGGCTAAACTGAAAAGCTTTTTGATCAAACCAAGGGAGAACTTGAACATATCTCTACCACTTTTACAATTAATTTGAGCCTTTATACGTATTTTCCTCACCTTATAGTAAGCCTTTGCGTTGTTGAAGAGAAGCTGAAAATCAGCAGTCAGCACATTCACATCATCATATTCCTCCATCTTTAGCTTTTGTTGGATTTTCATTAAATCAATTGGCTGAGAAACCACTTCATAATAATCTGGCTGATTTCTGTTGCAATGACAAAAAACGGCATTATATTCCAAGCAGTAAAACCAAAACTGCAACACTAAAGTTTGTACACGTCTGTGACTAAATAAAACAAAGAAAGTTCCAATTTGTTACAGCTAAAAGATCTGGGCAGCGGTCTATTAGTAGACTCATCCTCAATCTTCTGAGTTTAAGATAAAATTCAGTCTCTTACTTTATCTACTGCATTTCCAAGGGTCACTTCTATTGATATGCCCTTAGTATTACATTCCATCACGTATGTGGAATATTTTATAGTCAAAGACATAGATGTTTTAGGCAGGTGTCACAAGAAACATTTTAAATTAATTCAGTGTATCCCTTTTTGACTGAAAAAGGGCACAAATGTTAGCATGTCCCATTGAATAATTATATCAAATACTCACATCAAACACTGGTGTGATATTATGACAAATTTAGCTTAAATTTTTCATAAAGTATTCCTGAAAATACTTTATGAAAAGTATTCCTGAAGTATTCCTCAATATCCATTTACTCCCTCATTAAATTTCAGGGTCAAGGCTTAACCAGAACCATGGTCTTACCTTCGCTTCGGTGCCCTAATGAAAAGCTCACAAAGGAGCCTGCCCTGTTCATCTTTGTAATCTCTGATGGTATTGTAAAGTTCATGGCATACAGCAATCTAAAATGCAAGAATAATAAAGTAATGAAAAATGAGAAAATTTTAAGGAGGTAACAAATCTAAAGCCTGCTTAAAATGGGAAAGACAAGCTGCCAATCCACAGCATACTCTAAAGCAGAAACGTGAGAAAATTGGTGCATTTCATACATTAGTACGATACCTGACAAGTATGTCAGGTACTGCAGAATTTAATTTATTTTTTTGAACATAGGGAGCTTTCTTTCAATGCTAATTCTAAGTAAATTGTAATTTAAATTAATTCAGTACAATTCTCTCCGAGTTATAGACATCTAAAACAACGACAGGGGTTCTTCTGCCCTGCAATTAATTAAAATTAGACTGCTAACTTAAAGGCATAACAGAGACGTCGTACACTTCAGCAATCACTACCTATGCCATTCCCCACTTATCTCTCGCTGCATTTGCTGTTCAGACACAGCTCTCAATTTCTGCACGTTATGATTTCAGCTCCTTCTCCAATATCCTTCCATCTGCTAAAATCATCAGCAAAAAAAGAAAAAGCAGCACAAGGTAGATGGGAAAGAAAAAGATGAAACTGGGGAGACAAGAACAAGCCAAAGCTGAATGAGATCCTAAACAAAGCTTAGCCAAGGCAGCAGCAGATTCAGGACCAGTACATATGTGCTACCTATGATCATTCATTTTACAATTCAGCATTTCCCAGACAGGGATACAGCATCCCCAAGAAAAAAGTTGTGCATAATAAGAAGGTACTAACAGGATCTACAGTTGGGAGATTGGAAAGTCTCCTCCTCTTTCTGCTTGGGCCTGGTATATTCGTGGAGTGATGGCCGTCATCAAAGTCTCCTCCGCTGACGCTGCTGGAAGGCGAGGTAGCTCTTCGCCTCTTGGAACCCATGGAATCCAACTTCTTCTATAATGAATAGAGATGTTCTTAAACTCATGGCATTGCATCCAAACTCACTGGTGAAGAGCTAACTATGAAATCAGCAATGCTTTAGGATGAGTCACGTATGTTTGATACTACAATATCTATACAATGATATACAATATCTATACTACAATATCAATACTACAGTTCAGTTAAACCATATATCTAAACACCAGCTTTTTGAAAATTGGCAAGAGTAAAGGGAAACCAAAATGGTCCTACAGTTTTATAGTCACTGATGACAGCAATGTCAGAAAGCCTAGGGCTCACAGTGATGAAGATGAATTTAGCATTTACTAGGATACATTCTTAAACCATCTACATTTTGATACCTAATCCCATGCAGGATAACTGAGCAAGAACCACTGTTTTAAAGGTAAGAGCTGTACAGAGGCAAGTGCTCAGTTCTGGTGCAAAAGCACGTCATTCCATGTCAAATTAAAAAAACAAACAAACAAAGAAACAAAACCCCAAACAAACCAAAAACACACAAAGAAAACAAACTAAAATTCAAATGGCTACTAAATACCTTGTCATAGATTCAAGCCAAAAAAAAAAAAAAGGTCTGGACCATCGTGTGACCTATCGCTCCCACTTTATGTGTAGGATGAATGGCTCAATCACTAAGAAGTAGAAAAAGCCACCTCCTTTTTGGCCATCGTTTTCCGTTTATCAACACAAACAGTGACAAATGAATAACCACCATACAACAACTATGGCGATTTATGGAACAAGTTTTTGGCTCTTTCCCAACTTCCAGTGACAGCTTCATAAAAATATCTTTTTTTGTAGCTGTCTCAAAGGTTGAAGACAGAATAGATCCATCTGTCCTAGCCTATAGCCATTTTCCAACCAAATCAAGGGATTTCTTCCAGGAAGCACTCGGCTGATTTACAAGGTATGGCAGCACAACATAATTAGAGCATTTATGTTAGAGACAGAATTTATTTCAAGCACACAAATGAGATGAACAATGCAGGAATAACCAACAGTTAGGATAAAGGAAAGCAAAAGCCTAAGGCAGAGGAATGGAGAGAATGGTGCACATACAATCAATAATTTACCAGATTTACCAGAGTACAACCAGCACCTCGAAAAGCCAGTCTCCTCATAGTGTCTGATGGTCAAGTACAGATACTGGGAGAAGGTAACACTCTAAGAGTAGCAAATCAGCAATGGTGTTAGTACAGTCAAAACTGAAAGACAAGAAAAAGGAAAGAGAGAGAGAAGAAAATTGAGAGTAGACAGATAATTGAAGAATAAAATCAAAGAATAAATTGATTAATTACAGTGACAAAGAAAAAGCAAGAAATAGAAAGTAACTTTTTTTAGTTTAGCAGAAACTCTACAAAGTAATTTTGTACACAGAATGCTAGACACTTCTGACATTTTTACAATAAAAACACATTTCTCTAATGTTCCTGAATACATATTACCGATTTTACAGCCACTTGCAAGGGAATGATTCAACAAGCAGAGCAAGGAGTAAACATAAGCGATATCTGACCTGAGAGTAAGAGCCAGAAAGCAGTAAAACTTACAGAATGTAGAGTAATACAGTGCTAGTAACAATAAGAAAACAATTAAGGTCACAAAACATTTAACAGACTGTCTATTGATGATGTACCTCCATCAGTCTCCACAGCAGATTTTTATCCTCATAAGCAAGCAACATTAAGTATCCAGCTATACAGGTTCACCAAAGATATACCTCTTTTAATTTCTAAGCAGTCTCCAAGTCTGATGTTTTCAGAAATTCCATGTGAAATGTACAGAACCATTTTATTTTTTATGGTAAAATGATTTCTTCTGTTTAGCTTATAGAACTACTGTCTTCAATCAAACCCCAGAGAGACTGTTTTCCTATTCAGTATTCTGGTCATTTTCATAACACACACATACAGAGAAACTTTGTGCTTTATAAGCAGGCTATTCATCTCAGGAACGGACAACCAGCCTGCTGCTTTTGGCACTGCCTCCAACTTCTATCTCAGAGCTACAGTACCAAAAGGCCAACACCAGGCACGTGCAGATGTGGAGACTGCGAGAAAAAAAGATCTTGGTTGTGAAAGAACGGCAGGAGGGACTACTGGAATCAGTAATCCCAGTTCATCCAGAAACCCAAAGGTCCACTCAGTCCAATCCCACCCTGAAACACAGATTTGGGAAGCCCCCAATTAGCATCTGCCTGCAAACTACATGCAGGCTTCTCCACAGCCATTATCCACGGCTCTCAGACATACACAGACGCTCGTGTACACTTGTAAAACCAAGACACCTGGCCATTCTGTACACAGCCTCCAAAAACATTCTTCTCCTCTAACAACCAAGGGAGGTGCAAAACACGTATCACAGTCTGAACAACATCGTGAATATTCAGTGAGAGAACCGCTTCAAGCGGCTCACAAGTCTCTCAACGGTCCCACCAAGAATCTCCATCGCCACAAGCGAGCCATCTCCTGTGCAACAGGAGCCTGGGAGTCTTCTTAGTAATTGCTGACACTGCCCGTAAAAATGTCACATAACCATATACATCTCTATAAGAAATGCTTTGGCCATTACTAATAGATACACAACGGGTAGAAGACTGCCTCTCCTGAAAGCTGTACTAGACTGATCATCACAAGTATTATCCAGTCTAACCTCATTGAATGAACAGTTTTTATGTGCATTTGAGATAACATGCCTAAAACAAGTCAATGAGGTTCTAGAACACATTTCATTTTCTGCCTCCAAGTAGAAAAACGCTAAAAACCGACAGATACCACGGAAAGTTTGTCATCGTTATCAGGATCTCCCATGTTTCAACAGAAAAACTTACTAAAACTTACTAAACTATGGTAAATTTAGCAAACCGAACAAGGGAGGGAAGTGCAGCCAGAATTTCCCCCGATTACTGATCACAGTGAAACCAGCAACAACAGAGGAAAACGGGGACGGCAGCAACCAGACACTATAAAAGGACAAAGTTGGTGAAGAAGTGAGAGGCACAGCGCATCGATCGTTTTATCAACACTAGGACAAGAAACAAAGAGCCAAACCACGTAATTTCCCCAAAACGTCCGGCGGGCGTGCCCCTGCCTGCACCCGGCCCGGTTTAGAGCTGTTATTGTTGGCCGGAGAAAGACAAAGACAAACACTTTTTCGCGTACCGGACCAGCCTGTGCCCTCACGGACTGACGGGATGATGTCCCCCCCCGCCCCCGATCCGCGCTGCCTCCCACACAGGGCAGGACACGCTCCCGTCCCCCGCGCCTGGCTCCGGAGGCCCCGGGAGCGGCCGTGCCGCCGCTGGCCCTCGGCCACCCGCCCGCCGCGCGGCCGCTGTCACCGCTGCGAGCCCGGCCCGGTGATGGGACGGGGCGCTGGGGGCGGCGGGTGGGGACGGCACAGCAGGGAGGCCAGCGGGGTCGGGACGCCGGTGACGGACAGCGACACCGAGGGGGCCGCGACAGGGCGGCCCGCGCCCAGGGCCCGGGCCGCCGCGGGAGGCGGGGACGGCAGAGGTGACGGGTGGAGGCGGTGGGGCTCAGCGCCCCCGGGCCCGGCGCGAGGCCCGCTGTGGCGGAGCCGCTGCGCGGCCGGGCGGCGCTGCCTCCCCGCGGCGGCCACACAAAGGGAGGCAGCGGCCTCCTGGCTTCGGCCCGCCGCCCCGCCTGCGCGACCCCGGCGCCGCGCCTCTCACCCAGCCGGCTCCGCTCCGCCTCCGACAGCCGCGGCCGCACTCGCCCTCTGCAGCCCGCCCCGCCACCGCTGCTGCTGCTGCCGCCGCCGGTGCCGCTGCTGCCGCCGCTCCGTACCGCCGAGCCCGCCGCTGCCGCAAAGACCGCCCGGCCGCCAAACGCGCCGAGCCCGCGCGACACCTCCGGCGAGGGAGGGCCGCTTCGCTTTACGGCAGCGCCCGCCGGCGGGAGGAGGAAGGAGCGCGGCCTTCCACGTGGGGCAGGGGCTGACGCGGCGCCATGAAGCGGCCCAGTGAGCGGCGGGCCGGGGCGGCGGGAACGGGGGCATCAGTGGCTGCGGGAGCGAGGAACCGGTGGCCGCGGGTGGGAGCGGGCTCTCGGGCGCTATCGCCGGCCAGCGCTCTGAGGCGAGGGAATGGCGGGGGCGGGCGGCGGCCCGGGACCAGGGCAATGGCGGCGGGCTGGGGAGGTGGTGTTGCGAAGCGGCCGCCCGTGGTCGAGCGAACGGCGGCGGCCCGAGGCGCGGGGAATCGGACACCGGGGCTCGAGGGAACGCCAGGGGCGGGCGGCGAGGGGCGCTCGGCCGCTGCCCCGGGCGCCTGTGAGCGGCGGGGCTGTCCCAGGGAGGCGGGTAGGCCGCGGGGAGCCGGCGCTGACGGGCACGGTACCTTGCAGAGCTGAGGAAGGCCAGCAAGAGGCTGACCTGCCACAAGCGCTACAAGATCCAGAAGAAGGTGAGTCCCGGCCCGGGGCGGTGCCGAGCCCCCGGGCTGCCCCTGCCCCACGCAGCGGGGGGAACGTGGGGAGGCGGGGGGTGTCTGTTTTTAATTAAAGCTCCATGCTAACTAGTGTAACACTAAAAGCATTTTTTACATGTATTATTACAGAAATATGTTTTACGTATACATGTACACGATAAGAATGTTATACTGAATGTTAAGGAGTCTGGACTGTAGTGAGGCAGTTGCTTTCCAGTTACCATTGGCCAAAGGATGATGTAGAAAGGAGTGTAGGTTTTTTACATCGTTACATTTTGCGTTATTTTGGGCTGGGATGTTCAAATGTAGCATTATGATGAGACATTATGCAATCGAAACACTTCAGAAATGTACCACTTTTTACTCTCTGTCTGTAAATAGGAGGGATACATCACTTTTTTTTTTTTGCCTTAGACTGAAAATATTCTTGTTCCTGTCTTCAGATCAGAGAACACCACCGAAAAGTCAGGAAGGAGGCCAAAAAACGTGGACGCAAAAAGCCCAAGAAAGATCCCGGTGTTCCCAGTGCTGCACCATTTAAGGAAGAGCTGCTACGGGAAGCGGAGCAAAGAAAGCAGAGGGTAAAATACAGTTTGGGGTAAAGAGGACAAGAACTGAGACCATTCCTGTCTTCAAAGAAGCTTTGTGTTCATGTGCGTCCACATGTGCACACCCAGAGGTGCAATCATGGTCCTAGTAAACACATACTTTAGAAGAATAATACATTTATTTCTAGCATTATACAGTGTGTAACAATTTGCTCTTTTATTTTTAACCTTGATTTTATCACTGTGTGTATAAACATGCTGGAAGCATCATTTCTAATGTAATCCTGATTGCCTGTGATGCTAAGATACATAGATGTCCCATCAGAATGCTAAAAGTTAAGTCTTGGCATTGTATGATTATACAGAAAATAAGGATCCACTGTCTGCAGTGTGGAGTAATGTGACATGAGAGCAGCACCCTTCTCAGTTGTAATGTGGTTGCTGCACAACTGTTATTTTGAGGTCTAGCTAATGGATATATTGCCTCTGGTTTTGAGGCAATTGAAGGCAACAGTATCCTTTTCAGGGTAGGATGCAAAAAAAGTTCCCTGGGTCACTTGGACAGCCATGACTTGTAGCTAAGCTGTCTCAGGACTTTTGGTCAGAAATAAGTAAATGGGGAGAAAGATCAGTCTTCCTTACGACCTTCAAATGTGTTTTATCCGTCGTGCGGTTTTGTTTGCAATCAGCTTGAAGAACTAAAACAAAAGCAGAAGCTCAACAGACAGAAAGAACATGAAAAGAAGAGAAAGCTTGAAGCTAAAAAGAATGCAACAAAAATCAAGGAAAAAGCAGAGGGAAAGGTAGGCGTCTGGTATGATTTTGATTCCTTGAAGCTTATAGAAGCAATAAAAGTCATCCTGAAACTACATCTTAAGCAGTATGTTATGTGTTACGTTTTCATGCAGTATATGCATGCAAATACAATACACCAATTCTCATTTAAATCATTCCCTTTCATTTTTATTTGCATTCAGAAATCCTCTGTCAAATCTAAAGCAAAGACTAACAAACTGCTGGATAAAAATTCAAAGAAATCATTCTGCAGGGAGCTCAAGAAGGTGAGATGCTTCAACTATTTTTAAATAATTTTATAAGAGCCAGCAATAAGACCACTTGTTACTTTCCTTTTTGGCATTACTGTGCAGCTGCTAGAGAGTATAAAGGTTGCTTGTGATAAACTTCAACACGTGAAGTAAGGGATTTTATGACAAACTGTGAGGGTTTCAGTCTTGCCTGATGTGACCTACTGAGACATCCAGTACTTTGAGGCATTAGACTTTTTGGGCCAATGTAAGTACATACTGAGTGATCAGAGAGCTCTTGTAGTAATGAGGTACTAGTGTCTAAGGATTTCTTGCCTTTAGAGGAAAAAGATGAAAATTGCTTCGGCTTTCTAGTTTGTAGTTTGGAAGAAAGGAGCTCAAACAAGAACAGTCTTCTGAAACCTCACCAGTCATTCTGTGAAATTCAACAGTAACTGTTGTAAGCCACAGCTATTCCAGAGCTGTTGTCTGTCAAATAGTCTGTCCTATCTTACTTGAGTCTTCTCTCTTTTTTTCCTAACCTAGGTGATTGAAGCCTCAGATGTGGTTCTAGAGGTTTTAGATGCAAGAGATCCAATGGGCTGCCGATGTCCTCAACTGGAGCAAGCTGTAACTTGCTCTGGAGGAGACAAAAAGCTACTGTTGATTCTGAACAAAATTGGTAAGAAGCACAGGTTTTCTTGAAGTGTTAACTTGGTCACTGTGTGGTTCTGTGAGCTATGAAGAATATTTTAAAGGAATCTGAGGTTCCGTTGAAGACATAAGATCCAACTCTGAGCTCACTGCCCTACTGAAGGGGTCACATATCCTCCATCTTTTAGTCTAGTTTGCTAACAAAACACCACAGACAGGTAAATGCACATTACACCCTTTCTTTTGCAGTAATTTCTGACGGCACTGGCCAGTTTCAGCCAAATTTGTCCAAAGTTAAAGATCTTGCAATTCTTAACATTTTTGTGAATGTAAGTGAGTAGGCAGAGGTCATGATGCTGGTCCCCACTGAGGCAATGGTGAGTTACAAATCAGCAAATCAATGCAATACATGGATTTGAAACTTGCCTTTGAGAAGCATTTTCTCTCTTCTGTTGCTGTTTGAGAGAATCCACACAAAAGCAGGTGAAACCCGCTAGAAAGGGTGGAAATTACTGAGTTACCAGCAGCAAAAAAATAAGAAAAGAAAATACCAAGAGTGACAGCAAGAGCAAAGGGAACTTTGTATTAGAGTAGCCTTTGCAGGGGTGATGGGATAATCCTTCACAGAACATCACTCTGTACCGTACAAAGTCTCCTAGCAAGACCCCAGCATTAAAAATCTGATACAGGGACCAAAAATGCAATTGTGATGTGTTCTCCTTCACGCAGAAAATAAAGACTAAAACTTGCAACACTGGGTGCCTTTGGGGAATATACCCAGTACTTTACTACAGTTTTCAGACAAACATTGTTTGTTGTAAACATACAAAATACATCCTGGTTCCTGATTGCACATTAGATTTCCTCCACACAGTGATGTTTAAGATTCATGGGAGTGAAAGGACTGTACTTTTTTTTTTTTCCCCTAGACTTAGTGCCAAAGGAGAACTTGGAGAAATGGTTGAATTATTTGAAGAAGGAATTTCCAACAGTTGCTTTTAAATCAGCAACACTGATGAAGGACAAGACTATGGTAAGAGCACTGCAGGCCATCTCATGACTAAGTCATATACGTTTGCAATCATACATGTTGAAACATGCTGAGAAACAGGAACTTTTGTAATTTAAAATTCCTTTTCCCCTTGTTTGATTATACTGCTGTGATGGATAGATAGGCCTTTGCACTTTAAGCTTTGTGGTACAGTCAGGGAATTCTTGCTTTTCAAATACATACTGTTATTTGTGCTCAAGATGCTGGACTAGAGTAAAAGGAAGGGGTTTTTTTTACTGTAAGAAGGACAGTGAGGGGAGGAAGATGAGGAATTTTTCATTTTCTACATAGGATGGTTGCACCGGTTAGATCTGGGTTGTTTGTAGGTAAAGTGGTGCAGGCTATACTATTGCATTCATCCTGACTGTGGCCATCAGTAAAGGTAGTACCTAACATTATTTAATGAAGAGTATAAAGGGGTTAGCTCCCTGTGTCCTAGTCTCAACTCTTCGAAGATGCTCGTTTGAGTCATAAGTGTATTAATACATAATGCTTCACACATCATAACCCTGATTAACAGCATAGTGAAATAGACCCTCCTGCAAAATGATGCAGAAGCTGCAGTGCAGAGAGCAAGTTTTGAAATCCTTCAAAAAATGGAAGTCTCTTGAGTGCATTTGCAGATTTAAAGATTTTACCGTCTAAATGTACATGGTTTATTTTATGGTCGCACAACAAATCTGCAGTACAGCCTGCGCTGAAATCACAAGCCCTATAAGTTGGTTCACATTCCTTTTTCTCTTAGTAGTTGATGGCTCCCTTTTTTACTGTCACTTAACTGATTAGCCAATTTCTTATTAAACTAATTCCTTCTGTTTAGAAGAACACAGTAACATTAATAGAGAATAGGAGTTGGAAACGTTACAGTACATAAATAAATCTAAGCATATGTATTTATCTTCCTAAATAGCTCCTGACTCTTAAGATTTTTTTGCCTTTGAATCCTGTAGCAGGAACAGTTCACAAAAAGACGTGCACGTGTTGATTTATCAAGAACCACCGAATGTTTTGGAAGCAAATGCCTTTTGAAACTTCTTCAAGAGCATGGCAAGACTCAAAACAAAGCCATTCAGGTTGGGGTAGTAGGTAAGCATTTGGAGAGACAGGATTTTTCTTCTGCCCCAGTAAGGCTTTTGTATCCCTTATTATAAATTGAGTAAAACAACTAACCCATGACTTGCTAATGGGCTTTCTAGTCACTGTTCTTACTGTCATCCAAGAGTCACTACTGTAGTACTGCAGTTGACAGCGATCTGTGTTGCACTTATATGCACGTAGGTATGTGATCTGTGGAAGGCACATTGTGTGAAGCCTTACCTGATTCACCAACTTACAGAAACAAAGAGAAGCAGGTCACGTACCATGCAGATGGCACTGCCTTCCTCCTACCTGATTTGTGGTTACATTCAGTGATGTGTTTCGTGTCCCTTTTATTATTAGTGTGAGAAATGAGGATACAGACTTTGTCTTACTTCTGTAGTGAAGACTTCAGATCCAACTCTGACTCACACTGAAGACACTTTATCAAAGACACCTGAAAGAAGCAGTTTTGATCAGTGTTACATAGGCTGAGTTTTCTTGTTTCACTTACAAGGATTTATGTGGGGCTTTTTCAGGTTTCCCTAATGTGGGAAAGAGCAGCATAATCAACAGTCTTAAAGGAGTTCGTGCTTGCAATGTTGGCCTAGCAAGAGGTGTTACCAAGTAAGCTTAGTCTGATAAAAGCTGTTTGTTTCCCTGTTTGTTGTTCTGTTCAGATTACCTTGAGTTTGTTGTTTGTGTACAATTTCCATCCATTAAGGGCAAAGTATGCCCCTGTGTGCAGTTTTAAATGCACACTTCAGTTTGCCAGGATGAAAGATAATCTATGTGATGCAAGGCATCACGAGGGAATACAGTGTATAAACTTTCTCTTTTTGTACATTTAGATTTCTGTCCTGCACAAAGCATATGATGAAAAAGCATTGAAACTGACTCTGTATGAAGTGCATTCAATCCAACACTGAGCTTTGTGTCTTGCATCCCTCACCATTACCAGCCCTTTGCTAGTTGATTTATCTTTATCTACTCACAGTACATTTCTCTCTGAATAGGTCCATGCAAATTGTGCACATTGATAAACAGACAAAGATGTTGGACAGTCCAAGTATAATTGCAGATCCTTCCAACAGTGCCCTGGCTCTGGCTTTGAGAAGTATTATAGACACTGAAGAATCAGGCTCAGCAGGTGTGCTTGAAGGAGTAGATGCCCTTCTAAATCACTGCAGTAAACAGCAGGTAAGCTCCATCTTTTTCCACATCTCTCACTGCATTTGACTTCTCTGTAGGTTTTTTAGGCCAAGAACCAAAGTTCATTTCACTTCAGCTAGTTATGGTAGCTTTTGCACTGCACTCCCCTAACTATACAGAGTGGCAAACTTTGGCTGCTGTATCCAATGCTAAGTGTGATTTTTCATCCATCAAGGCAGAAACAGCATGCCAGGATCCTGTAAGCCAGAGTCTGTTTTCCCAATATCTTTTCTGATTTTTAAAAACCCGGCTTTTAAGATCTCATCACAGTATGACAGAGTGAAAAATGAAGATATTCTAACTGCTTCCTATTATTACAGTGAAGACCTCAGATCCAACTCTGATTTCACTCGTTTCAAGTAGATTAACCTAAGCCTAATTCCCATTCAGTTTGTGATAACTGTTTTGTCACAAATCAGTGTGCTGTCTCTATACACCCACTAGTATGGGTAAAGAGCAGATAGATTTGTTGATGAAGTAGGTATTTTGCTTTGTGATGTTTAGTCTCACACGCAAGAGAAAAACAGCTCTTCACATACTTGTTCATCCTTGCTGTAACCCAATTTGATTTGCTTTTTTATTACTAAAACTAAGAGAAAAGTGAGTGTTGCTTTCTGAATGCACCATTTTCTTTTGCACTAGGTAATGATGCACTATAGCATCCCAGATTTCAGGAACACTGAAGAGTTTTTAACTTTACTTGCTCAGAAGAGGGGTATGCTGAAAAAGGGAGGTGTTCCTGACATAGAGAATATAGCTAAAGTACTACTTTGTGACTGGACAGGGTATGTATGCTATGAATTTTGCTTTATGCTGCTCATCTTTTTCACATTGTTAATCCAGCACAGCAGAAGCTCTGAGTCCTGAGAAGTACTTAGAAAGGAGAGGCTGCTTTTTTTTTTCCTCTGCTTTCTCACATTTTACTTTGGTAAAGAGAGCTGGATTGGCTAACAGATTGAGAGAATGTCATCCCTGGATCACCTCCTGAAGTAGTGAAGAATAAATGGAAAGAGTTAAGCATGTTGCACGTTACTCCGTAGCCAGTTTTCTGACTTCTGCTATAACTTTTAGGGGAATTTGCCTTCCTCTCAAATACTGCATTTGCGTAGACCTCTTCTACAGACAGGAAAGGATGTGGCAAATTTTTTGTCAAAATTTATAGTGGTTCCTATATTCTGAGGCTGGGAATGAATAATCAGTAATTGAGTTTGACTATTTCCCTTGCTCAAGTGCTTCAGCTGCTTTTACAGCTCATGATTTTGCAGGCAGATGATTTGTGGTGACAAAGTATGCCATTTCTTTTTCCTCTCAGGAGCAGGCTACTGTCATTGACAACTTCAGAGTCAAATTTAAGAACTATTTAACTGCTGTTAAGCAGATAATAAATGAGTAGTTAGGTTGAGGAGTTTGAGAGGTTTGTACTTTTTTGAGAGGGTTTTATTTGTAAATACAATGATTTAACTGTGTCCTTTTTGGTTGTTTTTTAATGCTGATTTCCCAGAGCTAAAATAAGCTACCACTCACAACCTCCAGGATCTCAGAGACTGCCACCATATCTTACAGAAGACAAAATAGCTGAAATTCAGGAGTGCTTTAATTTAAAGAACCTAGAAGAAGAAAATAACAATACTGTTCAAGGTAGGATTGTTACTGTAGTGCAACACTACCATTAAGAGTAGCAGTAGTAGTTTTAATGGGAGATTTTGAATGGAAGTCCTCTTGGGGTTTATATGACAGCTTTGCTAATATGCAGTGACTATGGACGTTTTAAGAAAGAAATGGTTTCTGATGCAACAGATCAGTACCCCTGCTATTTCTCAGTTTCTGCTCATCTGACCTAACCCTCCTAAATAGGAAATGGGGTAAAAGAACATTGAAGAGCACATAAACACTGAATAATTAGGCCAAGAAAATACATTTTACCCAGGACAATCTATACTCAATTCCAAGTCTTTCAGCTCCTAGCGGTCTTCTGTAGATGCTTCAGGGAAAACTGTTCTCAGAGAATTGTCCTTTGTTCTACCTGCTTATATGGGAGGGGACAGGACTGTATTTTTCTGACCTAAAATGGCACTTCCTGTGTTTTTTCTAGCTTTAAAATACCCCAGTCCAGCAAGCAGCATCATTTTCCAGTCAGCTGGTATGGCAAATGGGACAATAGAGGAAAATAAAGTGACAGAGGAAGCATCAAAGTGGGAAGACTTGGAAACAAGCAAGAAGGGGGAGGAGGAAGAGGAGGAGGATTTCACAGGAAGTGATGATGATCAAGACAATGTAGAAGAAGAAGAAAAGGTTGTCAAAGAGGTAAATCAGGGTTTCATTAGGCTTCTCCTACCTGTTTAGATCCTGACACCAGGTACCCAGTCAGTATCTTGCTGTAAACTGAGAATGTGTAGGCACTGTGGAGCCATCAGAGGTAATCAAAAAGTCCTTCTCCTGGAGATAAAGGTTGGGCTTTTTGCTGAATTAAGGAAACAACATTGTTCTAAGTCAGTTCTAAGGCAGTGTGTTTCTGATGAACTATACAAGGGGACATACACACTATCATCAATCTCTGTTAGGTTTCATTTGCATGGGAGACTTCATTAGTGATGTCTGAATAAATACCTATGTCTGACCTCTCTGACTTGTAGGAAAGCAAAATTCAGGTTGCCAGGAAAGCAAAGCTTGGAAAACAACAAACAAGTCCTACAAATTCAGAAAAGGAGATGGCAGGTGTGTATTAAAAACCCTGACTTGAAGGATAGTCTCTAGTACTCTAGTGCTTGCATTGGTTTCACTAACACACTATTTTCTTTTCTCAGAAAGTAAACATTCCAGTTCACTATCATTCAGCTTGGATAAGACAGGAGATGAAGATGATGCTTATGATTTTAATACAGACTATGTATAATGAACTATATGTGTAGACAAGGTTTGGAGACTTATTACTGGCTTTCAGAACAGTCATGAAGACTTGTGTTGCAGAAGTTGGAGGAATGCCATATACCAGAGCTGTTGCAAATATTCACAATTATTGCTGTGTAAAATGATGTATATAATAGTTTATCATCTCCCTAGATCGTTCCATTATTTCATACAAGTCTAGGAAACCAACTATATTCAGCTTTATCTCCTATATTAAAAAAAGCCTATTTTAAAAATTTCCTAAAGACTGAGTTAGTCTGTTCTCACTTTGCCTTAAAAAAGATGTTCCAAAAGGATAACAGTAGTAAATGTTTCATTCTGCTCGTGTTCAAGCAGTTACATTTCAAGGTAAGTTTTCATCCTCCCTTCATAAAATGTAATTGTTTTTCCTAGAGGATTACAGAGACCGTACCTCTAGAGCATGACTTAGGTCAGTAAGTCTTCAGTATACTTTTGCAAAACTTCTAGAACTTTCATAAATAGCATTTTCCAGCCAACCTTTACCTATTTCAACTAGCTATAAGGTATTTTATCTAAGCACTGCTTCAGATGCTTCAGTGGGAAAGGTAACTGAGATTATACTAGTAATCTGTCTTCATTGGGGAACAAGCTTGTTCTAACAGTGCTCTTGAACAAAAGCTGTATTTCCCCATGACACCTATTATACACAGTAACAAATGGTAACTGTAAAGCAAAATTTTGCCCTGTTACTGTGCTCAGAGGTGCTGCAGCTGCTCAATGAATTAGGCATTTAGAACAAATGCCAGACACCAAGCATTTTCTTCCTATTAACTTAAAGGTCTGATTTCTGAGCTCATCTCTTTAGTAGATAGTTGTGCTTTCCCTAAATGTATGTTCAGGCACAGTCCCCCAGGCAGCTTGAAAAGTTCTTGTAGAACCTGGTTGTCAGAATTATTAACTAAGTTCAGTTGGTGTCAGCTGATCTAGTACAACCTTTCAAAGTTTGGTAACTGAACTTATTTCATTATTCCTAACTACTTCAAGGATGACAGTGGTTCCTGTTCATCAAAACCCAGGAAAAAAAACAATAGGTAACAAACCATAGATCAGCATTCATGACTGCAAAAAAACTATAGGCAGTGACTGCAACAGATCAAGCAGTTGGAAGTCCTTTTAAAATTATAAAGCAGTAGTAAAACCATATTCATACACATGAACAAGCCCTTCAGCTCTCTGCTGCCCTCCCTGGATCTCAGACCATATAACGCTGAGCCCATCACTACGTTAACACAAAGCCTTTTGTCTAACTGATGACTATTCACAAGCAGCATTATTGAATAAAAATAGCAACTTGAGTTCAAACCTGCATTAAATGGAATAGTTGGCACAATAGGTGCTGGGATGTATCAGCTAATAATAACCATTACTTAAACTTAACACTACAACTATTTAAAAAACGAACTTACCTATATGAAAGGCAATGGACAGCCAGCTGCAAAAGTGCACAGGAATCTCACTTGATGAGTTTAAAGAGCCAGAAGGAGAAAGGCACGGTGGCACAAACTGCAGTACAGCCATGCTCACTTGAAAGAACTATGAGGAACTTAACAAAATTAATCTGTAATTCATAGAGCCTGATCCCCAAAATAAACATTTTGCACAATTTTAGAATGCAATTGCTTTCACAAAGATGAGATAATTGACTTTACTTTCAATCACTACTGTATTTAAGCATAAAGGAAACACACTTCATACATCGGATTAAGCCTAGCATCAGATTGCCATTTACCTGAGGTTTGAGTCAACATGTTAAAATCGGCTTTTTTTTTTGAACAAAGTTTTCTTCTTTCACCACTTTACAAAAAATGTTTTAGTGTTCACTGCAGTTAAAACCACTTTGCATAGTGAAATAATACTTGAAAAATCCATTTTTTAAAAAAAACAAGATTCAATTTTGCAGACTTCTGCAAGAAAGACACAGAAATGGTTAAGAGATTTCATGCAAGAAAGGGTTGTTGATAAAACTATTTCACAGGATAAGAAAAGAGAACAAAACAGAACAAAACCCAAGCAGCTCGTAACTACAGTACATTGCTGTGCAAGATATGCATGGTGCAAGCACCAGCTGAAGTTCTGTCTTGTTCTTAGAAACTGCTTCTATAGCTGACGAAATGACCCTCCTCGAGAAGACTTGTAAAGAGCAGAAGAACACACAACATACAGAAATGAACTAACACAAGTGCTAGTCTGTGGAAATCTTCCCTTGCTTTCTATACTGCTACTGGAGTAGCAGCCTCTGTCCCACAAGTGAAATGAGTCTCCTTTGGACCTGTGCATTTCAGAACTGCACCTGAATAAATGCATCACCTTGTGCTCCAGAAAGCAAGGACTGCTCTGTAATACAAGTGGGCTAAAAAAAAGAGTTCGGCTTGGCTCCAGAAGTTTCCTGAGAAAATGCCATCAGTTATTGACTCTACTTTGCTTCATAGGCTTCTGAGTGTCTGCGGATCAGGCTGAACTTGCCCGTAGGGTCAGGGACATACCACTTCTCCCAGACTTCAGCATATGAAGCTGTTCTTCCCCACGGTTTGAAATGTCCATTCCAATGGAGCAGCTTGGCAGCTTTCACAAACTGAGGAGAGTACCTTTTTCCAGCACTAGACCCTTTTATTGAAAAAGAAGCATTAGTACCTGAAATAAAGGCAGCAGAAACACCAACAAGCAATATTTTAACTTCAAAACAAAGGATTTTAACAAAGGAAACCTTGTCATTTTTGGAGAAAGCGGGTGATATGGGAGTCAGAAATCAGGGCAAAAGTGAAAAACATAATTGGGTGCAACTGAATGAAACTTTGATCTGTCCCAGTATCTATTTTAACGTACTGCCTTAACTTCCAAGTTCTTTAAAATCCCCTTAATACCCAGATGTATTCAGCAGCCTACGTATTGTTCATTGCCTAAGACAGCTCTCCCAGCACTGGGGTTTCACCAGTAACAGAACAGATATGAATGGAACAGTCTGTTCCTCTCAACGGTCTTGGAAGAAACACCTAGGATCACTTCAGAACACAATATATATGCAGAAAAAGGAAAATGAGAAGTAATTTGAAAGTAAGTCAATTCAAGACCTATCGCCCTAGCAGTTCAAAAAAGAACGTGAAGGATCAAGCCCACAAGCCCCAAGATGGTATTGCAAAGCAGTGTTTCTTAAAGAACAAGGTATAAGATAGGGGAAGAAAAGATCCATTTGCTGCATCATCAACTAGGTGTCCAGCTACAGACCTGGAAAAACACACTGGTGGAGCAGTATCACAAATGTTTTCTACATACCGAGATGCCGGACATTCCACATGGGATCAATACTGGAATGTTGCTTGTAAAATACAATTAGCAGTGGAGGTGTCGTGATGCTGCCACCCAGAGTCCTACTGTAAAGTTCCTCTCTGGAAGATAAGATGAAAAGAAGTTGGGAAAGGATGCTTGTGTGGCCCTAATCAGTTGATTTTCACTTGAAGCTGCATGACAGGAATCCACAGACATACACAGCCCTTCATCTAACAGTTAAATGCTGTCGCCATAACCCAATCCGTGACCCACTGTTGCCCCCAGCTTGGGGGTACTTACGCTACATTAAGTGCCATCCACTTCTCCAATTGCTTAGTGATGTTCTGTAATTTCCATTCTGTCAAATTGGCAACAAAAACTCCTGGATTGAAAGAGCAGGTGTTGGCTTTCATGGCAAGCTTTCGTATGGTTTCTTTTTTGTAATCTAGAAACCCAATGTAATTATACTGGGAAAAAAGAGAGTAGAAATTAGCTTAAAATATGGTCAAATTACTATTTAAAGAAAAATTTTGCACAACTCCCAACAGACAAGCATAACTTGAAGTTGTTAAAGCAAATAACCCTTCCTTTAAAATGAGAGAAAGAAAGCTTAAGAGATCTAACATATTTAATATATGATTATATACACTACATATTTTAAGGAATGCTGCTTAATAATACCATATTATTAATCACAGAATCATTACAGTTGGAAAGGACCTTCGAGATCATCAAGTCCAACCATTAACCCAATGCCACCACGCCCCCTAAACCATGTCCTGAAGTGTCACATCCACACGTTTTTTGAACGCTTCCAGAGCTGGTGACTCCACCACCTCGCTGGGCACCCTGTTCCAATGCTTGACTACTTGGTGAATAAATTTTTCCTAATATCCAATCTAAACCTCCCCTGGCACAACTTGAGGCCATTTCCTCTAGTCCTATCACTAGTTACTTGGGAGAAGAGACCAACACCCACCTCACCACAACCCCCTTTCAGGTAGTTGTAGAGAGCAATGAGGTCTCCTCTCAGTCTCCTCTTCTCCAGACTGAACAATCCCAGTTCCCTCAGCCACTCTGCATAAGACTTGTTCTCCAGACCCCTCACCAGCTTCGTTGCCCTTCTCTGGACACGCTCCAGCACCTCAATGTCCTTCTTGTAGTGAGGGGCCCAAAACTGAACACAGGATTCAAGGTGCGGCCTCACCAGTGCCAAGTACAGGGGCACGATCGCTTCCCTACTCCTGCTGGCCACACTATTTCTGATACAGGCCAGGACGCTGTTGGCCTTCTCGGCCACCTGGGCACATGGCTGGCTCATACTCAGCTGGCTGTCAACCAGCACCCCCAGGTCCCCTTCCGCCGGGCAGCTCTCCAGCCACTCCTCTCCAAGCCTGTAGCGTTGCATGGGGTTGTTGTGACGCAAGTGCAGGACCCGGCACTTGGCCTTGTTAAACCTCATATGGTTGACCTCAGCCCATCAATCCACCCTGTCCAGATCCCTCTGCGGAGCCCTCCTACGCTCCAGCAGATCAACACTCCTGCCCAGCTTGGCGTCATCTGCAAACTTACTGAGGGAGCACTCGATCCTCTCATCCAGATCATGGACAAAGATATTGAACAAGACTGGCCCCAGAGCCGAGCCCTGGGGAACACCACTTGTGACCAGCCGCCAGCTGGATTTAACGCCATTCACCACAACTCTAATATGGTACCACTCCCAGAAAAAGTACTTTGTATACACTCACAAATGAAAAATTCTCCCTCTGATGTTCTAAGACCTCCTGCTGTTCTACACCAGGAATTACTCGCATTGTAAAGCATCGCAAAAATCTGAAGTGCTTTTACTGTGCCTAAACAGAAACTGTAGGCGTCACTTGTAACATAAACATCAGAGTAAATTGATTTGGGTAGGGACAATGACACCTTTAGGTTCACTGTATTTGGAAGTCAACCCGCAAGAACATTAAAACAAAGTGCCTGTTTCCAAAGCCTGGGATCTATAGTATTGTTACCGCTGAATCAGAATAAAACTAACCTGATTGCCTGCTCCACGGACAGCAACTTTATTGGTGGTTGAGTCACAATCATCTGAAAATGCAGCTGCGTGTCCAGGTTTCAGTGGAGTGTTGTAAAGTTCAAGAATATCATCTGAAAAAAATGGAAGCAAGCACAGAAAAATTAAAAGCAATCCTGATTAAGCACTGAGTGACTTTTTGTTCAGTCCATTGCTACAGCAGATAAAACCACTCAGTTTAATCCAACTCATTCATATTTACAAAGTTTCTACCTCTTTCCTTGAAGTAGAAGTGCTTGGTTACTGTAAGGGATGGCATACTGACCTCAGCATAAGGCCAGTGGCAAAAGGCCAAGAAAAGGTCCCATACCTTGAACTATTATATCATCATCCACATAGATGGCTTTCTCTGCATGAGGTACCAAATTGGGCAAGTAGAATCTTGCAAAGGTTAACTGTGAAAACAAGAAAGCAAGAGAAATGAAGAATTAAATGGAAAAAATTGTGCAAATAAATGTGAAATTGACTGATACTCCTGGCACTTATCTATGGCACTGATGTTCAAGACAACTTCTATCAAGACAGTAAAATAGGGAGCAATATCCTAGGATTTATTTAAAATAAACAGGTTCCATCAGTTCCTGGTTTCCTATGAATTTGTACATTGATAAACTAACTTTAAAACTGGTCAATATTAGAATTTCTTTTTTTTCCATGTCTATCTGTAGTATCTCTAGAGGTCTTGGCATGTTTGACATGCAAGCTGCTGTGTTTCATTGCAGCTACCAGCAAAAAACAATACTAGGCATGCATATGTAGATATTCAAAACCATCTCTCACTATCTGGAAATTTGTACTTACTGAAGTTTAGGAATTTGATTATAAAAAATTCCTTCTATGCTAACAGATTTGGTTTTGATCTCTAGTTGTGTTCAAAAGCCAATATCAAAATATATTGTTACTAAATAATAATTGCAAAAAGTAATCAACATCATGCTCACTGGTTTTAAGGTGTCTGCCTTTTGAGGATCCACTTGTACTTTCCCTTCTAAGACACGAGGGTCAAAATCCAAAATCCGGTATCTCAAATTTTTCAGAGCAGTGTTACTTAGCCACAGCCTGCGAACAGGAGAAAGGACAGATCTTGTTAAATGAGACAAAAATCAAACGAAAAGTAAGCGATCCAACTGACAGTGACACAGACCTTGATCTGGCCACTCGTTTCCCTATCCAAAAAACATATACACAGAATGTAATCCATGGCTGATGTCGGTGGCATCCTGTATGACTGCAGGGGCATGCCCACTATCAGCATACAGCTGTGACACATGAAAGGGATGAGATTGCTTCTCATTTTATTAGAAATATATGGTCCTGTTATCACAGGTCCTTCACAAAAAAGGATCAGTGTGAATGGATGTGGGTCAAAATAAAAGGATCAAAGAACAATCTAGGAAAATGGAGAAACTTCATTGCCAGTATTTGAATTGCTTAGATGAAATGTAGGACATAACTCTTACAACCCCTCCACCAAAAAACTCCAACCCCACTAGGTGGATATAACCCCACTGAAAAAGATGGCTCTTTTCCACCCCTGAGACATTTGCAGAAGGAATGACTGTATGACTCCCCAGAGCAGCCTTGTCAAAAAACTGCAAAAAGCAGCAGCAGCAGATAGGACTGCAAACAGTTGAGAGGAGTGCAGTTACAGGGAAAATTAGCTATTCCTCTTCTCAGAGATACTTAAGTTTTACAGTATTGTGTGAATCTAATTACCTCAAGTGATCCACAGTATCATTCAACGTAACAATATGGAAAACCACATTGGATCTGGTGTGTCGGTAAATACTGTTAATGGCTGCAATTGCACCCCCAAGCCTCTCATCTGATGCTGCAATGACCACAGAAATCTCCTTATCACTCCTTTCATCTGCCAGCCTCTGGGGAACTGCAGGTATGAAATCTATGGGCTGAAGTCCTAATGGATTTGAATCTGCAGAGTAGAAATGGCAACACATACTTGCTTTATGCAAATGAAACAGAGACATTATTGCCATGCTAAAATCCCAATACCTTCAATTCTTTCTACTATGCAAGCACTTGGATGTCTCAGCTGAGGTGTGGATTACAGCATGCCAGTATCAAACACTTAAAATATAGCACCTGCTCTTGCAAATTCAAGATGTTAATGAGTAAGAAAGCATCACACTTACAAATAAATTACATGCATTTAACTGTACATATTCACACGCAGCACAACAAGGTGCTAAAATGAGGCTTAAACTACAGAAGGTGGCACTTAACCTTCTGTAGTCCCCTCTGCCACATCTATAATCTCACTGACTTTGCCCTCCCATTTACCCTAACCACCTTCTAGTCTTCTCCACATCACCCTTCCCTCTTTTTCTCCTACTTTCTTTTCCTCTTAGGTAGAAACCAATGAATACAGAAATTTTAAATTAAAGTCACTGTTGTGAATTTTTTCCTGCTGAAGATCAAGGCATTAAGCACAGCCCATGTTTATTCCAGGCATCACAGATCACACTACATTATCTAAGCTGAAACTACAAGAATTTATAGTGCGCAGATAGGAAAATGGGAGATCAGCATTGAAATTTATTACTAGACCACACCACCAGTAAAAGCCAGCAAACTGCCCACTACCTGCACTTTTTATAACAACACTGGTACCTTTTGGGTGATCTAGACTATTGCATATTAGATACTTTCAGATAATTTAAGGAACACAGCAAACAGGGACTTGGCAGTTTGTGGGCAATATTCTGCTGTTCACAAAGCTGGGCTTCTGCTTCTGTTTGTCATCTTCTGATGACAGAGCTCAACAGCTTTGACTTCAACTGATTCCTGGTTAAGGTCTGCCAGGCTCCTATTCAACTGCTCTTGGGAAGCACCTGTACAACTGCTACCCAGGAGCAACAGCTCCCAGCAATGGCAAACTGGGACTTGGCAGTTAAAGGGGACATGGAGAGGCTCTGTGGGACCATGTGCAGTTTTTAAAAGCAGACTCCCAAAAATGAAAAGGCTTTGCTAAGCAAGCTGAATCATATCTTAATGACTTTTAAAGCCAGAAAGAACCCTTACTGCTATCTTGCCTGGCTTCCTGACCAAGAAAAGTCACAGGACAGCAAGAACAGGCAAGCCCACCAAGCTGAAGTTTCTTGGGTATGAGAACAGGAAAAGATCTACTCATACAAGAGTACAAAAAATGTATTGTTATCCAAATGGTTGACCATTATCACACACATTATTTCAGCAACATGGTTGTTTCTGTCTGGCCAGAGCAATGTGCTTTCCCACCAATATTGAAAAAAAACCAACAAAACAAAACATACCTGACAATTCCCGTTTCAAGAAGTCACTGAGGCCCAGGAAGTTATGATGAAGAACTAGCAAAAATATGACAACAGCCACTATAAGGATGGAAATATTCACTGAAAATTTAAAAGGAAAATGTTTATCAATATAACCAGAGAAAGATTGGGAAACTCAGAAAAATACAAGAGATTTTTTAAAAATTAGACCCACACACACACACATACCTTTCCTTAATGTCATTTTTCTCTTGTTGTTTTATTTATTACCACAAGCTTCCTTCAAACCTGCAAGAGAAAAAATACAGCTGTCATGTCCTACTTCCAGCGCATGGCTACACAAAGCATACCCACACAATCACCAGGAGTGTCAAAACAGTTTCTGAATGCAGTGAATGTTTCCTTCTCTTAAAAAGACAAAAAGATAAAACTGTATGTTACATTTTAATAACTGAGTATAGTATCTCAGTTATTGTACGTAGCTACAATGAGGTATCTAAAGAACTCAGACATGAAAAGGGAGACATAGAGATCTTACCACTTACTTTCCTGACAGAAAAAAAATAACCAAACCCAAACTTCTTCTGCTAGTCAAAAGTGATCTGGAAAGAATCTAGAAGATTATGTATGTTTTTTTCTTTACTGTTGAACCAGTTTATTTAACTATCTGAACCGGAAGTATCTCAGCAATAAAACACATAATTATACATTTCTTTCCATACTAAGATTGGAATTATCTCCGTAACTGCAAGATTCTGGCAGGACACGGTATTTGTAAGATTTTAACAAATACCATTATACACTTTCAAAGTCATTACATTCTCTACATGAAATATAATAGAATATCAGCTGCAGTGTCATCACAAAAAAAATATCACAAAAGTGTAAAAGATGGTATTACCATCACGTTATAGAAGGGGATAAAAACACACACTCAGAGCAATGATGCAATTTTGGTTTGCAATTCAAACACACATGATTCATTATTTAACAGTAGCTGTGACTGTAAAATCAGAACAAGAATTGTGCATCCTGGAGCGTGAAGCAGCAGTGCACAAAAAGCTCTCACCCCATAACAACGTGCAAGATTCATGAGAGAGAGACAGTTCTATATTAAAACACTTGCAAAATTTCCAAATTAAGATACCGCAGACTGTGTTGTGACTGTTTTATGTGTCAGATATAACCATCATCTTTCCGCTGTTGCATTTCTCCCGTGGGGAAGATTCATTTACGAAGCACAACAAGCAAATGCCGTGTGCCTACAGCGCTACTGGAGTCAGTCAGGACACGTAGCCTTAGTTTACAGGAGTACAACCCCACGTCTCGCATTACAATCAAGCACGTTGCGGTGCTCCTCAGTCCCTGCGGCAGCGGTGCTGAGGGTGCACGCACATATATACAACTTCTGCCTTTCAGTGACACTGCAGCAGCCTGTGCTAAAAGCACTTACAAATAGACTTTTCCAGAAATTAAAGTCAGCACAAACACAAACCCACGCTAAAATACTCTTAACACCTGCTCATCGCTACACTGCCACAATTTCAGTCACTCCGGTCGCGCGGCTTACACACAGTAAGCCGTGCACACGACTGTTCCCCCCCGTTTCACTGCATCCTCCAAGAGCTGTGTGGCCCAGCAGCACAAACCGCCCTCCCTCGGGCCGCCGCCTCGGCAGAGCTCCCGCGCAGCTCCTCCTCCGCGGCCCCCGCGGGAGGCACAGGCCCAGGCGGCGGCCCCAGGAGCTCCGCTCCGAGGCCAGCAGGGCCGAGCCCAGCTCTCCTCCACCGAGGTACACACACCCCGCCCCCGCCCCTTTCCCCTCACCGTCCGCCCGCGCCGCCAACTGCCACCTCGGCAGCGCGCGGCGCCCCCGCGGCCGCCACCACCCACCAGCAGCCCAACGGGCCGCAGGTGTCCGCTACGATGCCTGATGGTCCCGAGGAGCGAAGGCCGCGCCGCGCCCGCCCTGCTGCACTAGCGGGGCTGCGGCAGCTACCGACGATTTTGCCAGGAAAGCTCGAGCTTTGGGCGGGAAGGGCCGCCCGCAGGCTGCCAAGTCTGCGTCTATTCTGGACAGGCGACACTAATGGCGCTTCACACCTGCCGGCGAAGTCCCCTCAGTCAGGGGTCCTGAGGATCGAAGCCGCCGTTGCCAGGGAGACAGCGTTCCGCGTCGCGCCGGCCGTTTTCCGATGGCGGCGCAGGGCAACGACGGCGCAGGGGACCGGGACGGCGGCGGCGGCGATGACGGCGCAGAGCCGATAGCTGAGGCAGCAAGCTGCCACCTCGGGCTGACGGAGGACGGGGCGGAGCGAAGGGGGCGTGTTTCCGGCCAGCTCAGCAGCCGCCTTCCGGTCCTGCTTCACCGCGGCGGGTGTCCTGCAGAGCAGCGGTACCCGCCAAGCCGGCCCGCCGCCTCCCAGGGCGACGCAGACAGCCGGCAGCCGCCGCCGAGCTCTGACGAGGACGAGGGAGACGACTACGAGGAGGAGCAGGACAAAGACCAGGAGGAGGAGGACCGCGAGGAGCCCCTCTCCGCCGCCGCCATGCTAAACATCTTCCGCTCCATCCCCACGCAGATGGTAGGGCGGCCGCCGCGGGAGGCCCGGCCGTGCCCGGGCCCTCGTCCCCTTGTCGCTACTGGCGACACGGCTGCGTGCGGGTTGTGGCGTTCCCCTTCCTCCATGCGGTGTTGGTACCTGCCTGTGAGGAACTGCTGTTGGGGCTGCGGGGTGCTACTCCGTATAATTTTGATCTTTTTGGTCTGAAAAGTCGAGCATTAATGTACTGCAAAATGAAGGTAATATACAGCTGTGCAACGGAGACCCCTCTATACTTTTCTGTCTGTGCTATATACAGCCAGAAGGCTAAATGTTTACACTGAGAGCCACGTTTTCTGAAGTCATTTAAACACAGGTGACAGACATAAGCATATACTCTCTTTTGTGGTGTTATGGCTTTTACATAGTGATATTAAGCTAACTAGAATGATATTTTGAACTTGCATTACTTATCCTGAACAGAGAGTGCTTGCTTTTATTTTTAGTTGATGTGGTTAAGACTGTAGGGGAGGTTTTAAGTGAATTAAGAGTTTCTTTCACACTTGAAGTCCAGATACTTTAAGAAAAATAATTCCAGTCTGTTTTGAAAGTTGAACAAAAAAGTTGAGAACCTGTGGTCAGGCTGACTCTAGGCTCTAAACTGAAAGAGTTTAACTGGTAGATTTGTGTTTTGGGTAATTGACCAAAAAAAAAAAAAAATCTCTTTCAACAGGACTACAAGGGCCAAAAATTAGCAGAACAGATTTTTCAAGGAATCATTCTTGTCTCTGCAGTAAGTACACTAGAACTATGGGTGATAACAAAGGACTTTATTTTGTTTTCTGTTCTTACAAACAGAGTTTTTCTTCTGATTGTTTGGCTTAACTGGGTCACTAAAAGCTTGAAACAAAATCAGAGGGGCTGTCACAGATTAAGACTTTTCTTCTTTCATTTTTTTACTTTCATTAATGGCCTACAATTTTTAAAACAAGGTTAGAAAGTGCGTTCGAGAGACTGTGCTTTTGAAAAACCTGTATTTTTCTTTCTACTTAACTTCTCCCACAACCCCTCAACTTAATCATGGCATGGGAAATGTTTTTGCTTGTTTGAAGTTTTTTTTTTTTTTAATTTTTTCAGATAATTGGTTTCATCTATGGATACATCACTGAACAGTTTGGATGGACTGTCTACATAGTTATGGCTGGATTTGCTTTATCATGTTTGGTAAGAATTCTTTTTCCCCAAAACAGAAAATACATGCACTATTTAACCTCAAACAATCATTAAATTAAGGGGCTGTCAAGCACAGACAAATGTTTGCTATGTAATTCAGATTGTGAATATATACCTGTACTTTCTTTGATCAAAATGCTTTACAAGCCAGTAAGTGCCTTTTCTCAGATGCTAGTAAAATTTTGGAGAACACTGCAATTTAATACTGCTTTTGAATTAGTTTTTCATCTCAAATGTTTCTTTGAAGTCAAGCTGATAGCATTGATAGCAGAAAAGACATTAAGGCTTTCCGTAGAGTAGTAGCTTATCATGAAAGTTTTGCAGCTGGCCCATGCCAACCGAGGAGAGAGGCTAGAATGCAAAGTAGAGAATTACGCGTAATTCCCTATTCATGCACGTGAGGTGTCCTATGCAACTGGAGCACACCAAATGCGGTTTTACACATGGTTCTTATTCCTTTCAAGCATTCAGATACAACAGGATTTGACCAATCATTACATAACACACACACTATTGTTTTGAAAAGCCACTATAATTCTATGGCATTATCATCCATCTGTTTTTTTCTTGATCTAAATGTCTGTGGAGTCTTGCTACAGTTACTTAGCTATGATGCTAGATAACAGCAGGGTTTCACAGAGGTGATAGAGGGGCTAGGAAGCTGGCATTCCCTCTGTAGTCCAGGGGTATCCTTTTTTTCTTCAGGGTGGGTGCCGTTATCCTCCTTGCAATGAGCTGGGGTCCTTTAGTTATGCTTACTTAAGCATGACTATGTAGTATACAATATAGACTATATATATATATATGTATCTTTATAGTATGAAATTTTATGAACTTTCTGAAGACTAATAGTACAATAGTTACAGAATGAGGTTTTCCACACAAGCTGTACACAACATTTATCTAGCATCTTGATTTACGTGTTCTGACTTAATTCCTTTTTTCTAAGCTAACGCTCCCTCCGTGGCCTATGTACCGTCGCAATCCTCTGAAGTGGCTACCTGTCCAAGAGTCAGGAACAGAAGAAAAGAAGCCAGCAGACAGAAAGCCAAAGAGACATGCTAAATGCTAAAAAGTGTGGTTCTTCATGCTGTTACTTTGTTAAATTTTGTTAAATGCATTTCCACTGGGAGATACTTCTTGGCTTAGTGTTTGTGGTTTTTCTTACTACTTTGTATACTACCATGAGTACACCAAGATCTGCAGAGAGCATTTTGGCTGGAGTTTCAGTGAAGTTAGTTACTGAGAAGGCAGGTGTGGGGCGATTAACTTTAGAAGGCTACTGGAGATCACATCTCACTTAAGTGTTTTAGTAAACAAGGAACATAGCAAATGTAATCAAGTCTCCTTAAGCTCTTGCCATAGCCTAAGACATAACATACGGCTGGACTTATTATATTTCTAACCATGTGTAAAAGAAGCTAGCAGCAGTGGCAGGTTGTAACAAGTACCATAAAACAATTCTGAAAAACGTTAAGAATTGGAAAGTGCCCTGGGAGATTGCAGAGTGGCATTTTTTGTTTAAAATAAATTTGCCTGGGTAGAGAAAGTAACATCTTGACCCTATATAACACAATAGCGCTTGAAACCTTGTAACCTGAGCATCTATGTTACATGACAGAGGCAGCAGGATCCATCAGTGTTTCACTTCTTTACTCCTGACTGTCATGTTAGTCTCCCACATAGGTGCTGGAGGTTACAATATTTAAGCTACAGGCAGGGAAAGAGACAGGTTGTGCATTTAAAATTTTATTTTACAAATTCAATTACCTTTTGACTTCTTTATCCTTTAAAAAGAACATGTGCTTTTTCTGTAGTGATGGTACATGACAATGCCTGGGCATGTGTAGCAACACAATCCAGATGCAAAGAAAGGGAAAAGCTAAGACACCTGTTTCTCTAAGTGACCCTGGCCTTAGGCACTTTCATTCCTAAAATGAATTAGTATGTGTAAGGCAATGGGATTTCTCCAGCTGGGACCATGGTAACCATGGTTTTGTTCCTTTCAAAGGTTTTCAGACTTATTTTATCCAGTTACCAAATTCTTTCCACCACCTTGGTGATTGCCTTAGCAATAAGACACAAAAGCAAAGGCTCTGCTTAGAAGCAGTACAGTTATCCCCTTCAGCACTTTACCTTGGCAATTTACAGAACCTGGAGGGCTCTTTGTGCTACCAAAATTAGTAATTGTTTCTGCCTGCTAAATTTTCACAACTATTTGATGTAATAGCTTATAACCTCTTACATCATAGCCTTGGCATAGATTTTATTACCATATTTAGTATATGACCATACCAAAAAACTTTTGCTATGACAAATTCAAATCAAAACATTTTTTTTTACACTCCTTTGTATACAAAAGTCAGTATCCATCCCCCTTTGCATTTATAAAAAGCAACTTTTTAAAGTTTCATTAAGAGAATAAAAACTAAACTAAACAGTTTCTCTTCTGAGAAAGTGATAGCCTGGTTCACATTTTAACATGAAAAATATTACTACAAACTATTAACTTTTTTGCAAGTTTACCTCCTTATTCCAGAAAAGGAGGTCAATGGATAAACACGCTTTGTAAGCTGGTCCAATCTATCACATGAGCTACAAAACAGTCCTTTTCTCTGAGGAAAAAATTCTGGTCAGAACTTCACGTTTTCTTCAAGAAATTTCAGATGGCGTGCCTTCACACTGTAACTTGCATACTTGTCTCCCATATGCTCCCGCAACTGCAGCTATTTAAAACACACAAAAAGTCCCACAAAACTTATTGACATTGAAAAAAGCAGGAACTGCAAAACCATTAACAAAAAAATACCAAAGCACTCAACTGAAAGCAGTATGTGAAATCTGACAACATAGATGGGAGGGAAGAAAGATGGAAGACTCTCTGTTGTCTGAAGGCAAGAGTTCCAAATCCCACCCAACAAGTTAAAATATAAATAAGATTTTCACAGGTCATACTTACCCATGCAGTATTTTATTTGTAACCAAGTTTTGAATCACATGAGCTGGAGGTATTGCTCACTCAACTCTATTAGGAAGAGACATTAAACCGCTCCTCACTTAGGAGATAAGGGGCTTTAGGCAAAGTAATGTGAAGGCAAAAAATTATGGTTCAAAAGAAATTACCGAAGAAATGCCACAGAGTAAAATTATTTGCATCCCTTGCATCTTCCATAAACTCAGGGACCATGGTACAATTCTAAAGCTCCTATGCTTTCTGAAGAATTTGTGGTTGAACACAGTCCACATTCAGAATCAAACTTTTAAAGCTTGAAAATGACAATATACTTTGGCCCTCCCATAAACACTTTCTGGGATCAAAGTTTGTAGTACTATATCAATATCTAAAAAAGGGGGATAGGGAGGGAAAGACCGTGCTCATTTATCTAGGTTTATAAAGGAATTAAACAATTTTAATATGGAAAACATTCACCTCTCTTTTCACTTCATCATCTTCTTCCATGATGCTGTACACCTTCTCAAGAAGTTTCACTCCCAATCCTTGCACCACATCAGATCTCAGGATTTCAACCATTCTCCTAATCTTGTCAGGAACTGATAAAATATCTATTAAAAAAATATATGAATGCAGTAATGATTACTTTCACTATAGTCAATTTTCATACTCTATGCAGGAGAAGAACATGGGACGACATTGTAAGTACTGCCCCAGAATTCCAGCTGACCATTTGCATGAAATAAAGTTATCTGAACTAGGTAGCTGGAACGATCAACAAATACGGTGAATCGGAAGCACTCGGATGCTAACTCTCAAGACACTGAACAGTACAAAGTCAATGCAGACACGGTTCGCACAGTTAGGTCCCTCTAACTTCACTTCAGGCAGTTCCTGTATGCTATATTACAAATATTATTTGAATGAAAAGTACTGTTCTCTAATACTATACCACCACCCAAATATTTTAATAATTCAATCACTTGTACTTACAGCAAGTGTAAAAAAAAATTAATCACTGTAAGACACTAATGGCATCATTTCTGCCATCTGCCTGTTTGTCTCAACAGCCTTTGAAACTTTTACTCCTCAGCTGAAGCTGCCAAAAGATAGTAATTTTATAAGGAGAGGTCTCCATTAGGAACAGAACTGAGAACAGTACCTTGCTCTTTTAATCACTGAAATCACCAACACTTCTTTCATAGGATAGATCACCTACTGAAAATAAAATACCTGATCTAATTAAAATATGTTTCAGCTTAGAAACGCAGTAGCCCTGTCATCCCAAATGGTAGTAAGTAAATAGCTGGAGGATCTCACTATGTAATACTTCAAAGTGAGAAAAATGGACAGGAAAAAAAACCCAGCAAAACACTGAAATTTGCACCATTCAGTCATACCTATTTAGAGACTAACTCTTTCAATGTATTTTACTTTAGCTAGGCAGAATCAACTTATCAGAGTAAAATCCAGTGTTCTCCCATTGCTTTGCCTATCACCAGACTAGCTACAAGTAGAAACTTTATAATTAAAAAAAATAAGCACAAGAAATTCCGAGACTTCAAAAACCTACCCTCAGCTTTTTCACTTGTTCTTGTTGCATAATAAGTGCAGTCATAGCAAACACAATTTTTTCTTGCTTTTTGGAATACATATACATACTTACGGTCTAAACCAGACCTTAAATATGAAAAGTGATTCGATTCTTGCACCTGTATCTGTAGGAAAAATAGGCTTGCCCAAAGTCTGCAATGAGAATGAACTTCTATACTCATACAAACCTCCACTGTGTTTAATGCTTTGTGTACAATTTCAGCGTTATCCATAATTCACAAAGCTTTACAGCTATCAAATCATTTGAATGACTTAAAAACCTTACTTCAAAATACTCGACTCCACTGTTCATTTTGTAAGCTTCTAAGTCACATGGGGAAAAATCATATTGCAGACCAGCTTTCTCACTTCATTAATAATTACACAGATCGATCACACATTCCTTTCATTGGCAAATAAACCACAACTAGAGCGCTTTTGCACACAAAATTATTTAGAAAGATGTTTACTTCTATAAGCATTGTTGAGACTTGAGAAGAAATAAAAGTGGGTTGTCTTCTGTTGCCCACAAGCAGGTTTTCTTTGGTTATTAGCCGTTGACAGCCATTCATTTAAAGCAATAACAGAGCAACAGACCTGAAGGAATCTCTTCAAATTTTAACTCCTCTGGTGATTTTTTTAATTCATCAGATGATTTTCCATGCAAAATCAAAGTGTCTCGATATTTTCTATGAAGTTTAAACTCTGGGGCTGGAGTTGAGGTGACACAGTATTCGGAGTTCTCCTTAGAGTCCATTTTCAGTGTCCATGTCATTAGCTGCACCAAGTCACTCATTTCATTCACACTGCTTTTTCTAGTAGAGAGGAAACAAGATGTGATTCAGTCACAATTCACGATGCAACTTCCACCTTGCATTCAGAGGACTTTCAATAGGTTTAGTGAGGTCCTGCTAAGTATTCCATGTTAAATTACTTCTCGTGGTGCTGTTTTATCAAAAACAACATTATCAGTATTTCATCTAATAAAGGCTCAGAACCCAATTCACAATCCTATCAGCTACTGCTACCTGTCTAGCTGCACTTGTGGTAATGCAACAAGTCGTATTTTTTGAAAAGTTGCTTACACTGACAAAACCAGAAATAAATTCAGCCTCATTCACAGTGGAAAGGAAGCATATTGGCACCTTTGAATTCATGCTTTTAATGCGTCCTGACAGTGTATGTCTTTTGATGCTGGAAGACTGGTTTGCTGGGAAGCTACAGTTGACAAAAGCAGAGGTACACATTCATGTGTCCCAGAAAGCTCAGCATGGAAAGTTTATAGTCACAGAGGGGCAACAATTAAATGGAGTTTGTTTTCTTTATGCATCACATACTTCTTCAAGCACTCACCATGTAGAGATAAAGTGTGAAAGCAATTTCCGACATTTTTTTCCACTTCAAGTCAAGGTCCAATATAGCAGTGAAAGCTCTTGCACAGTATTAGCAAAATACTTACTTCCCCTTGGAATCACCATCAGACTTATCTGTAGAGCTTGTGGAAGAGCTTAACTCATCATCAGACAGGCAATGGGTTACTCTCTTTCCCTAAGTGAAGAGGGAATAAATGACAAAAATTCTAACAGTCAAAAGTAATTTATCAATACGGCATGAATGACATCTCTTACACAGAAAAAAAACCTCTTTCAACAAGCATATTTTAACAGACTTGGCTTGATAATATTTAAAAGGTGTAACCTGTGGTTTTAAATATAAGCTAATACACAGGATATACTTTATGAACTGCTTATTTGACCAGCATTACATCTCAGTCGTGCAGTTTTAACCACTATAAATGCTTCAAGTGCCTCTATTAAAAATCTTATATGTTTATACCACAGTTGGCTAAGAACTGACAAAGTCATTACCCTTAGCCCATCTATTGGTCTTCAATACATATTTTAAAATAATATTTAAATACGTTTTTATCAGTTCAGTAAGTTCCCAGCATTCCCTAAAATACATGGAGACTTTAACCACTTGTGTCACTGCAGTCTTGGGTTCTGTGCATAGCATAATACGCAAAAACATCACTAGCATATGCACACACAACTAGTGCGTACTAACTTTATGTAAGCTCACTTTGTGAATGCAGATAAAGTTTTTGCATTTAGATACCAGTTCTAAACATACACATGTAGGTAAAACATGCAAAACACCTTCCACCCAAGTGCTGGGCTGAGGAAAATAGCGCCTACACTTTGAAATTTCAGACTAAAATTTCTTCACAGTTACTCTTCTGCATTTATTAGTATTAACAATGTCCCCTTGATTGTTGCACAGGATTTTGTCCAATGTGTGTTTAAGATCTTAAAAAACACTTTCCAATTAAACAAGGAAGAGAATGTTAACAGAAACTATTTGCTTTTTATCTAGCAACTATTCCTTATTGCCAGCACATAGATGTATGCACGTAACATGACTGCAGATTAAAAAAAAAAAAAAAAAATGTTCAAACACCACTACCAAAGCAAAATTGGACATACCAGGCTAAACATAGTGTGTTGTTAATAGAAATTTAAAGCAGACTGAATAGTCTATAACTAAAGCATAGTTCAGGATAAACTTTTTCCCTTACAAAGTGAACTAATCACTGCAATTTAGAGAGCCTGTAACAGTAAGTAAGAGATCCCTAGTCTTCGTCTCTGACAAGCAGAGTGAAAATGAAAGCCTGAAATTTTAAACTGATCTACTCAAACAAAAAAGTGGATTAGACATCTGTACTCTCCCCCAGGACTTAGAAAGCAGTATATATAGAGAAGTGTGCACTCTTATTGACTAAGAGTTTCTTCTGCACATAGAGGTTTTTTTAAGTATCATCTTCTTTCCGAAGTGTGCCTGCATTTAAATATTTCAAAAGCAGATGACCCTAGTTTACCTGTGAAATACTGGGATCTGACGAGGACTGAGCAACTTTAACATGATTTTCCATATGTGATTTTGCTTCAACTACTGCACTATTTGACGTTCGTCTTGCTGGAATCACTGGAAGGATGACATTTTTACAATATTTACAATTTAGCTGTGTGTATTTTGAATTAGTTTCATGCTCATGCAAGAAAAAGTCTATCACCTGGCAGAAGACAGGCAGGCAGGTATTCTGCTAAGAGAAAACACTGAAGCTTCTATCTGAAAGGTGTATATTCTGTGCTTCGTGTACATTTCAAAGACAAGTTGTCACCACTAAACACAATTGAACATAACTGAGTAAGAACAGAAGAATACAAACATGTTAACAGAAATTTTTATTTAACACAGAACTAGACCCTTAGTGCATCTTTCTGAAGATATTAGTGAAGAACAGACATAAAGTTATAATTTCTTCACAAAGAAGTTATCAGCCTACTTACACACAGAGTGCTAACATGCAAACATAAAAATTACCAGAGGGAAACATTTCCTCCTGAGACTGTTTCAGCCTCCTTCGTTCTCTTGCTGACAACGGCCGCTCCTTCAAAAGAAGTTAATTTGATATTAATTAGCAATTGTCACAGAGATTTTTGTTATCTAGTCACCTATAAAGCAAAAAAACTTTATCAACTGACATGGAAGAGAGATCTATTACAGTAGACCTTCTGATCATCTAACAAACGCTTAATTAATTACTACAAAACGGTCTTGGCCAATGAGACTATATATACACTCTAGAAAAGGAGCTTCTGATGTCCCTGGTTCAGCAAGGCAACTTCTCATCCCACACTGACCAGGTTCAAGAACCTTGACAGGACTTCCATTAGGTAGGAAACTGCTATACATTTCTTTGTTCTCTGAGTGTATGCACAGTGAGTAAACTGCTCAGAAGGAGCAAGAGACAAAAATAAGCTGACAGGCTATTCAGCACTAACCTTTAAAATGGCACCTTGACTGGTTTTGCTGCTATTTACAGATTCAGAGACTTCAGCAGCATGGTGCTCTGCACACCTCTGTGTTGTCTTTGCGTTCACATCAGAAGGAAAAGGTAAAGGCCGAGGAGAAGCTGCTCTGAACTTCAAAAAGAAGGGAGCAAGAATTTATACCGTTTTTTGTTAAAGTACACTACAAGTTAGAACTCATTCTTGCATGGTAAGGCTGGATGCCAGAGGTTTTGGATCCCACTGTAACTTCCTCACATCTCCCAACTTTATCCCTTCCTCTCCACACTTCTGCTTGCATCCACTTCCCTTCTCCCCATCTCTACATTTCGTCCACCTCCTCCCAGACTATTTTTCAGCCAATGCTTTTGCCACAACTGTCTCCACCCTCAAATAGCAAAATCCAAGAGAAAAATAGGATATCATACTGAGAACCAATCATCCTCTTCTCTATCCTTGCATAGGCAGTGCCCTTCCACAAAGAAATCTCTCTGCTCGGTGTGGAAGCATTGACAGGAGCCCCATCTTATGTGCACGGGTAAGGGCCAAGATTTTCTTCCCAGACTTTGCACTCATAAGTTCAGGACAGCCATTATACATGTCTGTTCTAAAATACTAGTAATCTGCTACCCACTACACGTGGCCTTATCCACAACACTCAGGAAAAGTGGTTCTATGTATTTCGTAGTCGCAAACAGTAAGACATCCTGATGGAAACTGCCAGGAAAAACTGTAGCACAGCAAAGGCAAAGCCCACAGTTCACTGTGTTTCCTTGTGCCCATCTGGCACACCCACATCACACTTGTGAGGGTTACTGAGATTTTCAAATATTTACACAGACTGCTTCTAAAGGACATCTCAAGTGTTCTGCATTTTTTTACCAATGAAGTTATACAGATACATATGAAACAAGAACAGCATAAAAACCCCCACCCTTTTTAAAAAAACAGGCCCCATCTTTAAAGGGTGAAAAACGCAGGAGTCTTAAAGGAAAGAGGAGAACTGGTTTTTGAGTATCTGCACCTTCTCTGAACAGACTTCAGTGAGCTCTCTTTTCTTCCGCCGTCGTTGCCGTGAGAGAGAGGGTTCACTCACAGAACTATGAGGCTGCAAGTGGGAGGTAATTTTTTCCCGAGCATCTCCCAAAGCTCCATGACTAGTAAGTAAAAGTATTTTTTAAAAATGTAGACATGACATCTCCAGATTTACACATACACACTTTAAAAAAAAAAAAAATCAACGCAGGCCACTTTACTATTTGGACTGCATCCACCTTAACATACCACAGTTACAACCACAATAAACTCTTACTTAATAGACAGTTAGAAAAATATTTGCTGTACCAGCATTTTTAAGCTACTAAACCTTCAAAGAAGGACCTTACTTGAATTACAACAGGAACAAGTGGTGCTAGCAGCTTTTCAGTAGAATCCAAGCTCTACAATAAATAACAATTTCTCATTAGAAATGTCTGTACAAAAATCTCATTGCAGACCAAAATGCAATGAAAAGACAATCACCCCCATTAGGTCCCCATCCAAATCACGACCAACTTGAGATTAGCCAGGCCTATTCAGAACACAGAACAAAGAAGTTACAAAACTATTCTTACCATCTCTCTTCTCAACTAGAAAAGAAAATTGTTGTTCTCTGTAAAAACAGAATTTCCATCATCTAGATGCAAGCCTAAAACTACTTCACCATGTTGCCTTTGCAAGTCTGAAGCCAAGGCTCATAACTACTTAAGCATCTCAATAATTGCATCAGTAGCATCCTACTGTGACAGAAAAACATGCGCAGCAGCTCTCAAAATTTTAAGAGCTGGCCATTAGTTAAATCTATTTCAAAGTCTATTTCAAGTAAGCATAAATGCATTACCAGGTCAGTTTGGTTTTGGTCTTTCGATACAGGCTGCAGGAGTTTCAAAGTGTCACCATCATCTTCTATAGCATCAATAGAACACTGCTTAGACTCAACATTTTCAGCTTTAAAAGCTTGCTTTGTTTTTTGTTGTAGTCCATCTTCCTCAACTGGTGGGCTACTGGATGTTACTTTAGAATTCCCTAGAACATTTAAATACTTTGCTTTGTTATTCCCTGGAATATGCTCACTGCCACACTTCTCACTTCCATACTTCATCCTTTCAGATGGTAAGATAACAATATTCACTTTACTAACTGTAGCTAAGGAGTCTCCCAGGTTGTTCAAACCATTATTGCTTGGTTTTCTTTCCAACTCAACAGCTGGTTTCTCTGAGGGACAAAACATGGTAGCTTTATATTCGATAATGCAGTCTTCTTCATTCTAGAATTAAAATGAAAATTAAAAAATTAATCACCTTTTGGGTATTAGGCACATTGGAAACAATAAGCACTGAAGGAAAATCATTAACATTCCAGAGTACATAAACTGCAATGAAATTATGATGAATTACAGATTAAGAACCTCAAAAAAGCCGCAGCCCTTATTTTTAAAGGGATACAGGCTGCATTTGCAAATTACATATTTCAGGCATTGATTTATACACATGCAATACACCTACTTTTCACCAGGACCACGAAAGAAAAGTTGTACTCCCTTGGCTCTTCCATACGGCAGGAACCAACAAGTACCAAGAGTTTTTAAGATGTACTCCACCACATACATTCAGTATTTCAGCACTGAAAGCTTAAACCCGCAACAGCAGACTCATCACAGAAAATAAAAAGCATGCGCAAGATTAACCATTACAAAAGATTTGATCTAACCACTGGAAAGAATTCCAACAACAAACAATTTTTGGTTGTAGCTATAGTTTTTTTCCAGTAAAAAACATGTATTTAAAAATTATTACCACTTGTCATCAAATATTTGACCTCAAATACTTCATGAGTAATTTACAGAGTGACCCACAAATGGAAAACCAGATGTTGGTTGGTTAACATCTTAGAGTTAAGACAATAATAACAACTAATAAATAACTAATTAATTATTTATTAGTTATTATTAGTTAGGGAATTAGTTTTACTGATCCACAGCTGTTTATTTACTTCCACTCTTGCCTAAACACAATTCTTTCCTTAATATGAATTTTACACATTGCTAGGAATCAGATCTATGTTCTCACGAATGTTCAACGCACTTTTATAAAACTGAGTTGTTTCTCTAGAAAAAGCAAGTGGGCTTTGTTTTGTTTTTTTAAAAAGAAAACGTATCTCTCTCTCACAACTTTGTATGTCCTGGCTTGCTCAAAGGAGTTGTTTTGGTGTGTGACATTCCTGCTGTGAGATTCATTCTTTACTGAGACTACAGAACAAGGATCTTTAGGTTTAGAATTCACTGTTTTCTTATGACTTCTGGCTGCTTTCCTGTAAAGAAAATAAAAGTTGCTCATTCAGTCACCATCAAAAAAAACTTAAGATATTTCTTTAGATTATACAATTAAAAAAAATCCACTCCACTAAACAGCTTACATACAGACAGTATAACTTTTTCAACAGACCATGCACAACATACTCATTTTCATCTCTAAAAAAGGACCTTAAAAACACCACTCAGATTCTGCCAGCAACATATACTTGTTCTGCATAGCACCAAGATCAGTCCTATCTGGAAGCAGTAAAATAATTGACTAAATCTGACAAAGAAAAATAATTATATCAATGAATACCAAAAGGAACTTGGTGTTACAACTCTCAGCTGATAAATGGCCTCAGAGAACCATATGGAAAGAAACATATTTCCCATCACTTCCTTGAAAATACTGGTGCTACTTTTTTTATTTATTTTAACTCTCTGAATAAGCTATGCAATCCTAACCATTGCAGTTTTAGTTTGCACTTACAGAAAAAAACAGTTTCCATTCTAATTCCTTCCTATTCTATTTCTCAAAGAATCTAAAGAAACTCATATGTTCATATGCTTGGTAACTGCACATAACAGAACTAATTTTATCCTGCTATAAAAAACAGGAAGAGTTGTAAAACAAAGACCACAGTAACATAAATATTTTGCATAGAATCACTCAAATCACAGTATCTTACGCCTTTGTGGCTTCCAAAAACAAAGAAATTTGGTGCTTGATATATGGCTGTCGTAGTATGCTTTTCACACTAGGTCTTTCCTCAGGTTTTTTACTGAGCATAGTTTGTATTATTTCTACCAACTGTGGGCTGTAATCCTTTGGCATGGGTGGTAGCTGTGAAAGGAAAGGGAAGCCTGATATTATTTAATAGACTTGTCGATAGAGGCTCCTGCCAGATTATTTATGCATGACAGTTATATTCAGCTCGGTATTTTGCATAAAAAATAGTCCATTGTTCATATCCTGAAATTTACCCAAGTGCTTAACAACCCATCAAACAGAATCTAGAAATTCTAAGTGTTCTAAGAATTAATCATAATTTTTTATTATTATCAGCAGTTAAAGTTTGATGAATAGGCATAAATATGTATCTAAAATAAGTCCACATTAACTTCATTATATGGCAAAACAAGTAACGACACTCAAATAAGCTAGTCTTGCCTAGCAGGAAATTGGCATCACATGAATAGTGACCTATTTCTTTGCACAATGTTTAAACCAAAAGCAAATTAAGAAAGGAAGTCATCTCAGAACTTTGAAAATTAATCAATATACTAGTTACACAAAAGGGTAACGAGAACCTAGCGATATCTATAAATGAGTAACTTCTTGGGTCTGATATTGCATCATATACTGCCAGGAAATACCAGCCTTACAGTATATATGACGATGCATGTAATACGCAAAATATTTTTAACTCCATGCAGTATTTCTGATTGGAAATGGTTACCTCAAGTTCTAGACAGAAAATCCAAGCACAGATAAAAAAAAATTCTGAATTTTTTACCTTTCCTTCGATGATGCGATAAACCAAAGAGTTCATGTCTTTAGCATTAAAGGCATGTTTCAGTGTAGCCATTTCATAAACACAGCAGCCTAATGCCCAAACATCAGACTGAAAAAAGGAAAAAAAAAAAAAAAAAAAAAAATCAAGCTTTGGGAACTTTCTATTAATTGTAGAAGTTTTCTCTCCAGACTTAGTCACCTGTTTTCAATGAGTCCTTTAATGATAGTAAACTAATTAAGATCAAAATCCATTGCAAACTTTGGGCTTCAGTCTCACTCTCTTATTTTTAATTTTGATCAATCAAATTATTTTCTTCCAAATACCATCAGGTTTTTCTGAAGATAAGTGTAGAAAGTTGCCATTTGTAGGGTTTTTTATTTGTTTTCTTTTTAAGTACAACATTGGTTCTAACTGGCAAATGAAAATATTTTCATTTTTCATTGGGAGAACAGTTTCCCCTCAGCTCTTGCTCATTGTAGACACTCATATTTATGGTACATGCGGTTTGCAGCAGGAACTGAATAAAAGCACATTTGCTTTATTTTGTTCTATTTTAAATTCACAGCAGCACTGCTTATTTCTCTACTTAAAATTTCTTTTTTTTTTTAATGCTGCTGTTACGTCTAATACAGACTTTTGAGTACAGAGCTTCCTGTATGTTATACAATAAATTCAGAAAATGCAGCTGTCTAACACAGACTGATATTTTTGTTTACATTGGCACACTGTAATAGATCCAGGCAGCCTGCTGAACACCTTGGCTGTGATAACTTATCACACGCTATGAGTTCCTACCTACTGCAGCAAACACAGTTCCAGAAACAAAGGTTCCTGCAAATCTCTCCCCAATTTTTTCGTTTGGTCTTTGAGGACTTTAAAAAGAGTTGGAAGCGGTAAGAAATTAAAAACAATAGATAAGATTGTAAAGCTCTCAGACAAACAAAGTAAGTTGCCTAATGAAACAACATTTGCATTAGCATACTCTACCTTGTAGTTGTAGGGTTTGTGCGAAAAGAGTTCGGGGCTCATGTAGTATGGTGTGCCTATGAGAGTGCTGGCCATGTCGTATTGGTTTTCCAACACTCTGGCTATTCCCAGGTCACCCACTTTGATTATATTTGTTCGTGTCAGAAAAACATTTTGAGTTTTAAGATCTCTGTGCAGAATGTGCTTTTCATGTAAATACTGGGGGACAAAAACATATAAATAGAGTTAAGTAACTCCCAATTGGTTCTTCTACACTGAAAAGTAACATCACATTAGGCAAGTCAAAGAGGGAAAATACAAACGCAGAAAAGACACAAACATCACTATCAAAGTCATGAGTGCCCCTGCTGAAGACAGTATTAGTGAATTAACATTAAGAATGACCGATATAGACACGACCCAAAACCTGGCACTGCTTTAGCAAAATCTCCCTGTGTAGCTCTAACAAGCCAGCAGAAAAGAGGAAATAAAAATGTAAAGCTAAGACTCAGATTTTAACTGACTTTCTGCTGCCTCCAATTTTCGACAGTCATTTCTTAGTCTTTAGTATAAAATTTCAGTAGAAAACACAATGTGAGCTTTGTGTAAATAGGGATAGATTAGTATCATAATAAGCAAGAACAGGCAGTACTGTAGACTTACTTGCCTATGTCTGACCACAACAGGCAACTTTAAGACAGAATTTTCTGTCCATTTTCTTATTTCTTAGTGTTAACATTCATATCTGGCCTTTATTACTGTAACAATTGTCTCTAAAGTTTGATAAACTCCAAATACTGGAGTTCAACAGGCTGAGATAAGATTTAATAGAAGTGATGAATTAGTAGTCTGAATTTACCATTAAAAAACACCAGCAAAATCACAGAACACAAAATGCTTCTGAAAGAAGCCTTTTTTTTTTTAAGATACATTTTGTAAATTTAATTTAAGCTTTCAAAGCAGAGTAGCATGTCAGACTAGAACTGCAAAAATCCTGGAGGTTACTGTGATACAGAGGTATAGACATAAAACATGATAGCAATTTCTCACCTAAAATAGGAACTTAATTAGACTGCAACAACCTGTGAACATTTTTAATGTACTAATACCCATCGTATTTAGATGCTACCCCAGCCAAACTGAAATTCAAAATCTGTAGCCCAGCTGCGGAAATTTAAATGCAGAAAGAGACAAATTAAATTTATATCTGAAGGTGACAAAGTTATACTTGATTTTACCTGCAGTGCCATGGCAATCTGGACAAACCATTCCACCACCTGATTCTCAGGCAAAAGTTTGCCCTTCTGCTCTTTAAGTTTGTGATACAGATCTCCTCCCTCACAGAAGCCCATAACAATGTACAACAGGCCATCTCCCCCCTGCCAGGACTCTCTGTAGGTGACGATGTTCGGGTGTTTCAATTGGGATAACAACTGTGCCTCTTGTTCTGCTGCTTTCCTCTCTCGGTTGGAAGCATTCTTAAGGTTTAACTTTTTGATGACATACTGTAAAAGAAATTGCAAGATACATTATGAGAGATGAAAGTAACTATGCATAAGCCCTAGGAAATTCCCCAAATCTAAAGCAAATAGATATTTGCAATCTCGACGCATTATTCTGCATAGAGATCGCAATTTGTCTAGCGGTTATACATCACTTCTACCATTACGTTGTAAAAATGGAACAGGCATGGCTATTCTATTAATCTACCTGAATAAAACGCTGCATGGGAATTTTGTGGTGTTCTGTGGTTTTTTGACTAATATTCACATTTATCTTCCCCCTTCTCCCCCATTTTAAATGTGTGTCTATCATTTATCTCTTAGGCCTGAAATACCCGTTTGAGCATCACAGTTACTCTCAAAATGGGCCACTTCAATAGTAACTGTATAATAACCTTATAGTAAGTGTATAATGTTATTATAGTATATAAGAGTAAATATATAATAACATTAAGGAAAATATGCAGTCATATGCAAAAAATTACAATGGATGTCTAAGATAAAAGTCATCTGGCTGAACTTATTTTGCTCTTCTCTTCTAGAAAGCCAAGCCCAAGTCCTTTCATTTTATTTTAAGGAACAGTGGACTTTTCTTTTCAGCTTCTTCAGACATGAAACATATGTTGTTTGTAAAAAAAGAGAAACTCAAGCAATAACATCTCACAACTTTGGCAAACATAGATCATACATTTGAAGATCAGAAAAAGTTGTTAAAATCTCAATTTCAATGTTTATATTACAAATTTTCCATTTTCATATTCACAAGAAACATCTAACAGAGCTGAATTTCTGAATGTGCAAAATAATGCTGCTGAGCTTTTCAGGTCTGTTCATTTTTTTCTTCAAAAACTTGCACCTGGCAGAAGATCCCCAAGGCAGAACTGATTTAGGATTCATTGCTTTGTACAAAAAGTCTACAAAACAGTGAAGCATGGGAGAATAGGAAAAAGCTTCCATCAGGAAAAGAAACAGAGCAAGTAGAGATGCTGTTGGAGGGCTGGTACAGTTAGTATTTTTTTCAATGTGCCCCTAACTTTCTCAAAAGCCTGAAAGCAGATCTAATTTCTTTTTTTTTTTTTTAACTTATCTTAAAACTACCAGATAACCATTTTAACTGTCTGTTGCATTTATGAGTTTCTGCATATCTAGGCTTAAACTTATTGAAGAAGAAAGTAACTATTTTAGGGGAATAGACTCTTGGTCATAGTGAAAGAGTCAAAAGGTCTTATGCTCAATCCCAGATTTATTTTATTCTGTATTAAGATGGGTTTACAATTTTTTAAAACTACATATGAAAGCTGTTACTTACTTCCCTAATATGTACTAGGTCAAATGTACTTCTAAGGAATTCCAAGTTTTAGCAAAAATATAATTGAAGCTGAAGATGAGACAATAAAACCCATAGCACACGTTCATCATACACAGCACCAATTTTTAGGCCTGACCTGGCCCCCTTCCTGATGTAAATGTTATGGTAACCACTTTTAGCACATCAGCTTTCCATGCAACAATCATGCCATGGTATACACCTGACCCTAATCTTACCTAAGCGTTTTTAAACCTAAACACCTAAAAAAAAAAAAATAATCTACTTACTCAATTTCAGTATCCCTGGCAATTGCTTAGGGTGTCTACTTCCCAGGCTGGCCCTATTCATTTAGTCCAGCACATTTAATTAGTATTGAGGAAGACTGCCCCTATGTACCAAGGGAACCAATTATGCATAAATCAACAGTACCTCATGATTTTGTGTTTCAGAAGTCTGCTAGATATTAAACAAGCTCCTCAATTCTTATAACCTATGATGATGCACAGCTCCCAAGAGGAATATAACATAAGTAATTGTGTACAGCATCATCTAAGCTTAAAATAAAACAGAAATGCTGTAACTACTTGTGTTCTATGTGACAAGCCAACTACAACTGTATCTTTGGGCGTGGAAACCAAAAGCTTTTAGCTTTCTATCAGCATCTGTCTTCAGACAATATACTACCAAAATGCAAAAAGCATGCATTTAACTTTAAACCTGGCATTGGTTATATTTGGTTTAATGAGCATGTTATCCTGGCAAGATTCCCATAAAGTCTATTGTAATGCTCTGGTGCCTTATTTGATACCAAATTGTGTACAAACTGGAGGTTTTTTTGTTTTAAACATCTGGGGCCACTTGAATTTTTAAAAAAAAAGCAGCATTCATTTACCAGCAAATACTATTAAATAAAATATAATTTCTTTCACAGAACATATAGCACTATGCCAAAGCCACAACAAAAAAATCCCAATCATCCTGCTACAGAATAAAATTTATAAAAGTTGGCAAAAGATAAAACACAGTAAAACACATCAAATATTTAAGATGAAATAAGAATGATAAGGAAACAAGGCTCTTGCCAATGTTAATGATCAGCAGCATGGCAAAGAGGTGAAATTCAAGGACCTGTATACGGTTGAAAGTCACCTCAATGCACTGTTTACTTTGAGGACAACGAGGTTACCAACTCTTTGTGGTCATTGGACTACGCACCGCGGTGACTGGCCTGGAGGGAACAAGTGCTGCCATCGCTGCTACCCAACCCATGGGTTGTGGGGATTCACCTTTGGATTCCAGCCTCTTCCCTCATCCAGAAAGGATGCACCCTCTGATCACAAACGCTTCTCCCATCATCTCTAGCCAAATCCTGGGCATAAGGCTCACACCCATGATTTCTGCAGTGCTGCTCTGCAGATGTTCTCCATTCCCATTTCTTTGTCCCCTTGCATGTTCAAATTTCAAATTATTTCAACTTTCCAACAAAAAGGCAAAGAACAAAATGCTTGCACTTCAACTCTAATGCAACCAAAACCTTGCCAGGTTCTGCCACTGTTGGTATAGCAAGCCCAAGGCCCGTCTTCCTCCAGCAGAGTCAATGCCAGCAAAAGCCAATACCAGAAGCTGTTTTTTCCATCCTTGCTATCATTTCTATCTCCAACACACGTGTATGTCTTAAAGACACTACACAAGCAGTAACAACCCACGAGCAATCTTTTCTACTTCATGCCAAAAAAGAGCCAGATGTATTTTCTGTCACCCAAAGGGCTATCAAAGCTAGGTTTTCCTCCCCAAAACAAGGCACTATACATTTTAAAAAACAATAAGCAGTTTTATTTAAATGGAAAAAAAAAAGTGAGGATGTCGGTTTAGTTGGGGTTTGGGTTTGTTTTTTTGTTTTTTTAAAAAGAGGGGGAAAAGGGAGACTAATTCCCCCCTGATTAAAAGGGGGGAAAACAAAAGAGTCTCATACACACCTTTAACAGAAGTCTTCCTAGACAGGAGAGGAGAACAGGCATAGCTTGGCAGGCAAGCCCAGCTCACGGGGCTGCAGCCGCACCTCAACACCAGGTCACGGTCACAGCTGCACCCCAACACCAGGCCACAGCTCTGGTCATGCCCGGCGCTGTCGCCAGGGCCACATGCCAAGACCGGGCCACACGTCGCACCCCCCAACCAGGCCACGTCCCCAGCGGCACCCCCACAGCGGGCCACGGCCGCAGCCGTGCCTCTCTGCGACCTGCCCCTCGCTACCTGCTTGTTCTCCTGCTGGTGCCGCACCAGGCTCACCTCCCCGTAGCTGCCCTTCCCCACGGCTCGGAGGAAGCAGTAGGCAGCCAGGGGCATCCTCCCGCCGCCCGGGTCCGGTCAGCGCCTGACGGCCGGCGCCCTCGGGGCCCGCCCGCCCAGCAGCGCGGCCGCTGCTGCCATAGAGATGCCCACGGCGCCCCCACTGCCATAGAGAGTACGCCGGGGCTGCTGCAGAGCGGATCGCCGCACGTCTCTATGGCGCGAGCGCCTCATGGCGCTGCAGTGGCCATTTTGGAAGCGGGTGAGGCGGCCATGATGAGAGAGGGCAAGGAGCTTGAGGGAGGTGTGAGGCGGGCGGCAGCCAGTCGTGGTGAGGCAGGGTTTCCCTCTTGTTACGGCCCGAGAAACAAAGCCGTCCCCTCAAAAACAGTCTCTCACGAGGGTCCTTGGTGTGCTGGGCCACGGGGAAGGGTGGGGATAGGGACATGGTGACAGCCGTGTGGGCAGCTGTGCCACACCACCTCACAGCACCACAGCAGTCCCCACCACCCTGCCCTGCACCCTGGGGCATGAGGTGGCTGGGGAAGCCAAGCAGAGTACAGCTGCTTTATAGAGTCATCCTGTTAACTTTGGATAGAGCAGAGAACTGGTTTAAAAGCTCCAGTCTGGTTTCAAAGGAGCTCCTGGACCTATCCTCCTGTGTCTTTCACATGGCTGCACGCCTCAGAAAGCTGACTGCAGGAAAACCAGGAAATATCCCAAATTCTGTAAACTTGAATGTTTTACTATCGCTTGAGAATTTAACTCCCAGTCCTCAAAGTTTGTGTTTCATGCAACAGAGGAGATGAAACCAGTTAAAAAGATGAAGAGATAATTAATGCTGTCAAGATAATAAAGAAAACGGGCCTTGCAGCAGCAGGCTGAACGGGTATTGATTGTGCAAGACTCTGGGAGCTTGAACCTGTGTTTCAGCCATGAAAATGGATAGGAAAGCATGTAATAGGAAGTTTCTGGACTAGTCAGGACATGTTTCAAATAATGATACCTAAATCAGGTACCTGAGTGATATGCAGGATTACAGAAGGTAAATTTTGAAGAGCATAAATGGGTTTAAGAGACTGCAAGCTCTGTTACGGCTGCAACAAATTTGAGCCAGGGACAGCCTTAAGAAGGTATCAGAAAGATGACGGTTTTCGTTTGGAAAAGAGGTGAGTCTGGAGCAGAGATCAATTTCAGTTGCCTGTATGGAGATGGCTGTTTGGAGATACTATATCGAAGAGAGATTGCTGAAATATTCTGTAAAGTCTGTAACAGTATTCTGCAGATTATGCAAATTCAAAATTCAGTATTTGATTTTTCCTGCATGCCTAATGCTAATGTTTAATCCCACTTTTCACACTGGGTTATTTATTAACAATTGGTAAACAAAGCATTACATATCTACACATATCATTCAGATTGGAACCTTACTTTTTTCCAAAATGGAAAACCATCTATTGCTTTGTATTTTAGTATTGATTCCTGCCTTTGCATCATCAGACTTTTTGGTAACACATGTCAGAAACGTCAAGGTAAGTAATCAACCATGTATGGGGGTCTCATTCTTCATAGATAAACTTCTTGCCTTTTATCAACATTTGTCAGAGAGTTCATACAGTGCTGTAACCAGGAGCTTTGTGTTCTCTCTTACCAGTGAACACCAGATCAGACTTGGGACTCAGACTAGTTTACCTCTAATCAGCGTCATTTTTTAATCAGCTTTGAGGAAGCTCTCCTATCTCTTTTTAAAAGCATCACTGTCTTCTATTTTCCCTGTCATCAGCACACAATGGTAAAATGTTTTGGTGGTCTTATATTTAAATGGGTGAAACAATCGGTCCTGCCAGGGAACTGACTTTAGCACCTGTAAAACAGTGCAAAATATCAATGAAAAAATGCCTCCAAGAAGTTGAAAACAGAGACGTAACATGGCATTCAGATAAATGCGTTCACTATCCAAGTGACATGGTAGAATATTTCTCAAAAGATTTGCATGCTAGCATAACATGGAATATATCTCTGTCCCTCAAAGGGGCCATTCTGGTTTTGACTGGATCTCTGAGTAAGACAGTGCTTCCTGATGTTCTGCCTAATTTTCTTCAATTAAGTTGCCAGCCACTACTAGTTACCTCAATAAATTATTTTCCTCTTTCTCCGTAGTTACATACTATGAAAAGTTACAGAGGTCAAATCTCTTCAGGGAGCATTGTAGGTTAGTGGGTAGAACAGGACAAAATAATTTACAGTCCGTTTCTGTTGATTAGGTTATGGTCTTTGCCAAGACTTTTTCTTTGAAAATCAGGATAATAACATATCTAACTTTTAAAAATTAGCTTGAGATGTATTGCTGCAAATTGGAGATGCCATGGATTCTTATTATTTAACCATTATATCGTCCAGATACAATACAGCTTTGTCCTCCTGATTACCATACTACCTGTTGTTCTCTGTATGTCTTGCAATGCTAAAGCCTTTCTAAATGGAAAATGGCTAAAGTTCTGTGCAATGCTCCATCCGTACTTGCAGAATGCTACAGGAAAGTCAGTTGGTTCTCCCAGTTTTGTTATATACTTTATGGAAATGTAATTTGATTGAAATGGAGAAGATTTCTATGTAGCATGAAGGTTTCAGTCCCCATCCCCATCATAGCTCCTTTCAGCAAGTAGTACGCCAGTGAGCATGGCTGGCAGTTGGTCTGGCTGATGACCTTCAAGCTGTCAAAGCTGCTTTTAAAGCCACAGTTAGGTAAACCCAATTGGAAGACACAATTCTGGTGAAAATTGAACAAAAATCCCAATTCAAAGATCCCTAAGTACACTTGTACACCTTGTTCCTATGCGTGCAGCTACTAAGGCTGCGAAAGTTTTTTCTAGATTAAGAACTACCCCTAGAGCTACAGATTCAAAGCGTTCAAAGCACAGGTAGCGATGATGCAGCCTTCATTGTACAGCCTTCTCGTTGTGGCAGCAGCGAGACTCCTACGTAGCTCACAAGGCATAGCTTAGCTGCATTATGGTCTTTCCTTTGTGATTTCCTATTAGCATCACTTGGGATGATGAAATCTTTAATGCTGCTGTAGATTTGGAAATAATTTTCATGCCTTATTTTTGCTATGTGGTACTTAGGGATACACGCAAATACCTCGTTCAGTGTTGTGAATTCCTGGAGGTCACTTCAAGTTAACTGTATAGTCTTTGCTGAATCTTTTAGTCACGCTGTTTTTTAGTTTCTCAAGCTGTAAAACCTTCTTTCAGCAAGTACTGTAATGGGAGCTCTCTTTTCCCTCCCTATTTTCTTAGGACTTCAAATTTCTTTTTTCCTCTGCTCTTCCTCTCCAATTTCTGTGGATTTTTTGCACCTCTATTCTTTGCTGTTGCCACAGCAAAACAGTATTAAATAAAAGCACAATTTGTTACTGTTACACAACTGAAAAAAATTCATAATAATTGGTGCAACTGACAAATATGTGGAAATACTATAGAAAGATTTTATCAAGAAACTGTAATTATACAGGTTAGAGGATATTAAAATCTCCGTTTGGTCTAGAATTGCATAACATATTTTTTAATGGGACACTATCACTTTCTGCCCACATAGCTTAAAATGACCTTGGTGTTAGTGAGGTCTCTAGCTACATCCCAGTGAATCATTAAGAATGGGAAAAAACAAAAAACCACCACGGAATCACAGTCACCTAATCCACTCCCCTGTGCAAATCAGGGTCAGCTAGAGCAGGTAGCCCAGGACAATGTCCAGCTGGGTTTGAGTATCTCCATTGAAGATCAGCCCAAGTACAAAGCAACTAATACCTTTCACTGAGAGATTTTTTCTGTATTTTGTTTTTCAGCAAGAATGGCAGAGTACGCCCCAAAATATTTACAGAATCAGAACAAAACTCTTTCAAAACTACTATGTAGAACCCGTAATTCTGATAAAGAATGTGTACAACAGCAATTCTTTAAAAATTAAATGCAGGTAAAGTATCTTTTAATTTAGGAGGTAGTAGTCAGGATTGCAGAATTTGTAACCAAAGAACATTTTTGTATTTTTTTGTATTCTTAAACCGCTTGGTAATTCCACTTCAAAGAAAAGTTTGTACCAAACAAACTGACATTTCAGTGACTTCCAGCTTTTATTTTCCCAGGGTCCATACCTCAGTTTGTGGTTTACAAGGGGAAATGATTAGCCATAATGACAGTATAGCTATAAAAAAGATAATTTCAGTTTTGGAAAGGAAGGATTTGAATTGGTGTGTACTCTTATCTTCACAGGCATTAAAAAAGCCCATATAGGTTTGTGAAACAGGAAAGACACACACAGAAATCACCTGTATGGCAATAACAGTTTGAAAGATGAACCTAGAGAAACGTACACAGACTTTTTGGCCAGACTCTTGCAGAAGTTGAGGAGCCTCCCCCCCCTGCCCAGACCTTGCATTACCATAGATTTAATATAATGTCTTAGAAAAAACTCCCAAATAAATAAAAAATAACCCTCTGTGTCTCAGTTTCCAACCTGTAAAACTCCTACCAGTGAAAGGTAACAAAAGCCTTAAATGTACCTGAGATCTATATCTGCCTTGATACTTTATTGTGTCTTTACCCCTCTATTTTGTGAAGCAGGTAAACATGCTTGCACAAAACGTGATCCACGAGGCTCTTTGAGCCAAAAGAGATAAGGTATTTGCAGCTGAGCTTATGGGAACTGAGTTACACAAGCTGTTATTTTAACATGATTCAGTAAGTATATCTGAAGCCTGTGCAAACTCGTTTTTTATGCTTTGATACAAACCCCTTTTTTCTTTCAAAGGAGAATTAGTTTGAAAAGACAAAATATATACCAGAGGACTCCAAACCGTGAATTCCCAAGAAAAAGATGTAACCCTCAGGACAAGATACTCTGTGTTTAATTTGATGGCAACACATAGACAGACTATACCCAAGGAAGGTGTATTAAGCAGATTTCAGTGTGTTCTTTAGTCTCAATGACTTTTAAATATAAATGGCACTGAGCATTCAAGCATCTTTTCCTCTCACTCTCTGCTTATCTCTCAGGCAGTACGTGATTGTTTTTCAGCTGAAAGAAGATAACTTCTTGTGTCACTTGAGGAAAGTACAAAATCCACAACATTCAAAGTTTAACTTATCTTTCAAACCCACAGTAATTAAGGTGCACGAACATCAGATGAAAACCAAAAGATTCACCAAAACTGGGAATGCCATAAGCAAACTAATTGTACCTGCCTCAGTTGCCTGACTTGCTATTCCCTCAAATTTACTTCAGTTTACTACGGAGGACCTTTCTCAAGCCTTCTTTCTCCTGGACAACTTCTTTTGACTTGGGGAAGCAGAAGACAACTACATATGTGCTAAGCGATTTATTTCTAAATGCAGCTTTCCTACCTTAGTTACGATTTTTTCCATTTTTCTCTTTACAGAAGCGAAATGCTGATAATGACTTGGTGAGTAAGGCTTGATTTTGTTCAGGCTACTGAGAGAGATTTATAGTGACAAGAATATTCCTGCTGTGTTCACAACATATTTCTGTGAGTTCAGTCTGAGCAGATGGATATTTCTGAGTGTGTGTGACAAGGGCAGTAGTCCAGAGTTGCTTGTTTTAGGCAGTAGGACTAACTAGACAGTTCCTTTCCAAGCTCTGATGGAAACTGCTGGGCAAGGAAGGAGAACGAACAAATGATTTGCAACCTCATTGTATTTGAATAAATAGCAAAGTTGTTTGAAGTCACCTCTGTATCTCTAGCAGACATCCATTCTATGTTGGTTTTATTTTTATTTTATGTTGTAGTTATTTCTAAGGAAGGCAAGAGACCTCATCTTTGAGGCCGATTCCACTTGGCACCTGGACTCCAATACAGCAATGCTTAAATGCTTTGATTGTTTGGGGACCTTCTTGATCAACCAGCCAGAGATCAAGCCCATCATAAAAACCCCAAGGTTCTTTCCAGTGCTGCTTTTGCTGCAGGAAGCAGACCTTGTTGTTGTGGAGCTGCCTAAGGAGTAATATCTGTCGTTACCTATGCTTTTATATAGTCTCCAGCAACCTTATACCTGAGCATTCGAAGAAAATAACTATTGCCCTACCCATTTCCTTGTTTAAAGAAGAATGAGCTCCAGTTGTGAGGAAATTGAGAATAACATACAGTGGAATTTGGAGCCATCTGGAATTGTTTAGGTCTATTTTTAAACAAGATGACTACTTATATCCCTGCTTTAGGAGTCATCCACTCCACTGATAATTACAGTCACTAACACAGTGAGGCAGCAGCAAGTTGTTATGCTCTTTGGCTAACCATAAACAAAAGCCACAAAACAAAAAAGCAATTCCTACAATGGCAGTATCTTTGCTGTGGTGTAGTATTTTGTTAAAGAGGCTATAGTTGTAACTTGTGGAATAGCACCACAATGGCAGTGTGATAGATATCCAAGGAAACACATCTGTGCTCCAGTTCTTATTGTTTGGTCTTTTCCAAGTGATAGAATGTGCTCCCATGATTTCTTTTTAAAAATATGATTATGGATGATTAACAGAGATATCAGTGTAACAGCTAGCTCTTTTTTAATTTTTTTTTTCATTTTTCAATCTATAGGTTGTCAATGGGATAGAAATCTATAGCATGAAAATTGATAGTCAAGTAACTTCCCGATTTGCCCACAATGTCATCACCAGTCAAGCTGTCAATCGTGGAAATGTGCACAAAGAAGTCATCTTTGATGTTGAACTCCCTAAGACAGCCTTCATTACCAACTTCAGCATGTGTGTAATCTTTACAATATTGTTAGACAAGACTAAAAATCTGTGCAAATGCAGCTGGGAGAAACTGAACCCAAATGTTCATTTTTACTTTGCCATTTGATAGATTTCTAAATGCCTCCCAAGTAATTTTCTGGTACTATTAACTTAACATGCAAGATACTTCAAGAAAGGCAAACATTGGTACATCGATAGAAAAGATGACTAATTTTCAGTTATTTCTATTCATCATCATGGACCTTAGGGAATGAGGGATCTTCTCTGGAGATCCATTCACCTTTTCAGAAACACCACTTACTTACTCTGGTGTTATCAACCCAGAAAAGTTCCATTATTTAATTACCCTGATGGCATTATAGCTTAATTTAGCTCTTCATTTAAAAATCATGTTTGAATAAAAGACAGAAAATAGAGAGAATTAATCCTTTACATTTGTACCTTTAGTTGCAATAATACGCAATTTTCACACCGTTATGAGGTTTAATTCAGTTTAAACACATCCATGTCTGCTAATCACACTATGCGTGTTTTATTTTTAGTGAAAAGAAACAGCAGCTTTTAGGGCACAATTACTCTTAATGGGTGCTAGGACTTTTATTGTAGAATGAGATGAATCCCCTGTGAGAAATGCCTGTTTAATAGTGTAAGGTGTCTAAGGATGAAATGTTCAGCTGTTGACAGCTACATTTGGACAGATGAGTCTCATCCAGAGAGTCGTCTTGCCGTTAGATGAGATGAGATTGTCAGGCTGCTGAAGTGTAGGAGTATGGCAGATGTAAGTAGTGTCGCTATCAATCAGCCCAGTTTTAATCTAATTAATTTTCAAAGTAAAATTTGGTTTAGATTCTCTTAAGATACTGAGCACAGAGCTCTTCCTTCCATCTAAATTCACTGAGAAGACTAACTTCAGTGAAAGTGCTCAAATCTTGGCAATATCAGATTCCCGAATGTGCTGTTTAGCAAACCAATCAATAAACAGAGAATTGTCTATAGTGACTTTTCATGTATCAGTGCAAACCATTCAGCTAAATGAAGACTTTTTCATCTGCAGGACAATTGATGGTGTCACTTATCCTGGAATTATAAAGGAAAAAGAAGTTGCAAAAAAGCAATATGAGAAGGCTGTTTCGAAGGGACAGACTGCTGGTCTTGTCAAGTAAGAATGATGTCTTGTGTGGCTATCATCACATAGCGAATTGTGAGATCGGAAATACTTTGTTCTGGCATATTTCTGAAGTTTGTTTTTTACAGGACCAAAGAACAATCACTGAGTTATAGAGTTATTGTAGTGTAAATTGTAAAAAGGAAATAAAACTTCTGACTATGCAGGTAGTATCTGCAATTATGGAAAGACCGTTTCTGCAGCTTTCACTGACTATATGACGTGTTGCTGGGATTAAGCTCACTGGGAAACCTGAATAAATTCTACAGTTTGAGTATTATTCTAGCAGTAGATCAAAATTCACACGTCTTTTTACTCCTTTTTGAAAATCATACTCCACCAACCCAAACAATAAATATTGTGAAAGAGGATAAAGATACTCTTTTTCTTACCCACTTAAACACAGAGCTTCAGGAAGAAAAACAGAAAAATTCACTGTCTCAGTCAATGTTGAAGCAGCCAGTAAAGTCACTTTTGAACTCACATACGAGGAGTTGTTGAAGCGACAGTTTGGAAGATATGAGATGTTCATCAAAGTAAAACCAAAGCAGCTTGTCAAAGAATTTGAGGTAAATGGCAAACTGTATCAAATTGGACTGTAACTTAAGAGATGATAAAATTCTGTATATATGTTGAAAGTGGAGTACCATGGTCATTCCTGTTGGTTCACAGATGAGCTAAAGGCCTATTATAGTATTTCTAATATATCACATGGGAGTCCACGCCAGTATGCTTTAGTGAAGGTTTTTATTTGTAAGCCTGACAAATTGGCTTAGCTACTAAGTCTCGAAAAGAAATGATGTATGGAAACCTGAAAAAGCTACTGTGATGCCTTGAGGTAAAATAGAAGACTAATGGCTTTTATAAATGCCTTTATAACATAAACTACACCTTTCTCACACCACCATGAAGCTACATCATCTTAAATTACAGTGATACATATATTGCATTCTAGAATACTGTGGTTTTTGTGTGCCAAATCTCATCTTTGATTACTCCTCTCTCCCTTGCTAAAACCCAGCTCTAAGGCAAAATTTTTCTCCTTTGTATGCCCAGAAAATGCTGTGTAAAAATCATTACAAAACTCAGCATCTGTAAGAGTTTATGCAGCATTATTTTAAACACACTATGATAGAAGGCATGCTGAAATATAGGTGGAAGTTGGGCACAACTCACAGCTAATGGCTGGGGTATGTTTTTGAAGGACTTGAGTATTTATTGACATTTTACAAAATTCCAGTATCTAGCTTTCTAATAGGTTATATTTCTGTTAAGGTTTATTTGCTTCTAGCTTTGTTTTTAACTTCTGTGTATAAAAAGGCCTATTTGGCTGATGGTGTGTCCACATAAGTGTGGATTTGGACTGCCTTATGAATTACAACAGTAACTTTCGTCTGCTTTTACAAAAATCACTCTTTCACATTTGTAGTTGCCTGCTGATTCTCCTGTAAATGCCTAAGTTGATATATTGTAGGGCGATCAATGATAATGAATTTTCAATTAATATTTCAGATTGAAGTAAATATCTTTGAGCCCCAGGGTATCACTGAGCTGGAAGCGGAAGGAACATTCATCACCAATGATCTACAAAATATCATTAAAAAAACTTTTACAGAGAAAAAGGTACAATGACTACTGCATTCCATAATTGATTTTTTACAGTTATAATTCTGAAATAAGAATGTCAGTGCTAGCAATGGAAGTGAGAGGAAAATAAATAGAGATAATGCAGTAAAGGCTTGTCTGCAAATGAGGTCTGAATTCCAAGCTAGCAAGTTGAAGGCCATCTCCATGCAGTTCAGAAGCCACATGGCTGTTAGCATGGTACTGTACCCAAACTAGTATGTCTTGTCCCACAGCAGCGGTTGGAAACCTGGCTACTGGTAAGACTATTTCTTACAGAAGATCTGAGAGTCAGTAACAAGTAGTTTTCTCATGCGTGGAGGTGGTAAAATTCCTAAGACATCGACTGCCCAAAATCCTTATCAAAGGTGTCATTCAGAGTGGAGGGCTGAACCAAGGAAGAAGGGGAAAGAAACATACAAAGAAAGCTCGAGATAGCAGCCTTCACATACCAGTTACTCATCAATAAATATATAAATATGTATGGATACAAACTAATACCTAACCTGATAAAACAGGTTATTCTCATGCCTGTGAATATAAATATACTAGTTTTACAAAAATGCAAACTTCTTTGTGTTCTGTAGAAAATTTTCAGCTATTAAGGTCCAGATCTAATGAAGGCTTTTCTTTTCAGGGACATGTATCTTTCAAGCCAACTCTTGATCAACAGCGAACCTGTGCAAATTGCTCACAGTCTGTCTTGGATGGAGATTTTACTGTAAGATATGATGTGAAGAGAACAACTCCAGATAATTTGCAGGTAAATCTGACAGCTGGAAATTTTGAACTGTTAGAACAGCTTAGCTTGCATAGTAAAGGTCACGGAGCAGCGAGGACCAGCTCTTGCCTAGGAAAGGAGCTGAGGGTGACAGCATAGCTTCGCCAGCCAAGAGCTCACTCCCCCCAGTACCTGAGCAAGGCAGACCCAGAGATGGTAGTCAAATTCAACTGAGAGTCCAGGTTATTGGGCAAGTTTGTGGTGATGAGGCAGCCCGAGGTCAAGGTGGGAAGTCAGCCTGCAGAGTGGGATCCTGATCAGTGGAGTCCATGGGCAGTAACGGCTGTGACACAGCTGGAGACAGGTATTCTTACAGTGTAGCTCAGGCACAGACGAAAGGCCCAGGCTTGTGCTTAAATGAAGCTCCTGGGCCCATGGATAGAGGTGAGACTAGTCAGGGCCATAAAAATCTAGTAGTCCATTCAGGGGCTAGACACTAAATGAAAGTAATTTCTTCTTTATCCATTTTATCTTTATAATATACAAAAATCTTCTTTTTTTTACATTTTATTTTTCAGATTGTCAATGGCTACTTTGTACACTTCTTTGCACCAACAAATCTTCCAAAGTTGCCTAAAAATGTTATTTTTGTGATAGATATTAGTGGCTCCATGTCTGGAAGAGAAATAGAACAGGTAAGTTATTACATTAGTGTAAAGTCCCAATGGAAGAGCCTTGTTGTGATGGAAGGGACATGGTGGCTGATAGTGCATATGCGCTGCTTAAGCTATACCAAGTGGTTTTATGCTGCGACCTCTTTAATGCTCAGTACTGTAAGTACTAGTTTGAAGCGTTACTGTAGAACGAAATTCTATAAATTTAGGCTATATTTACTTATAAATGTTATTAGCTCAAATAATTAGCTCTCAATATCAGCGTTTCCAGAGAGCTCTGTCACATGTACAGTTCCAAAATTAAAATGTGCAGACAATATTATCTGTGTGGTCCATTCTCATTCCTCTTGGAAGCGGCAGCTCTTTTCATAGGTAGGACTCCTAATTTTAAATTAATGCTCAAAATTTTCAGGTTTTGGTGCTCCATCAAACTATCCACACTTGGTTGCGTATGAGCTTCTCCACCAACCTGTAGCTTTTTCCCATTACTTTCAATTTGCCATGTCAGCTTACCTCGGTGCAAGCAACAATCCATGACGTAAGACCTGATTTTCCTCTCAGCTACAAAGATTTACCAGATGTAATTGCAACTGGCTGACTTCACTAGAGTTACTCTGAAGTAGACAGAGGGACTGGCAAGGTCAAAACAAGCTCAGAATTTTTGCATGACATACTGTGTAAAAGTTAAAAATACCCAAATGCTGAGAGATTAATCATGTAAAATCTGTAAGCACCTATTTTGTTAAATGTTGAACCATACATTTAAACCTCTTTGTCTTATAGACAAGAGAAGCACTTCTAAAAATCTTAGATGACATTAAAGAAGATGACTTCTTCAATTTCATACTGTTTGGTAGTGAAGTACACACATGGAAAGAAGCATTAATCAAGGCCACTCCTGAGAATTTGGATGAAGCAAGGAAGTTTGTTCGGGGCATTGACACTAAAGACTGTAAGTGCTTTACTGGACTTGCCAGTAGGTCATTGTGTACATTAATTTATCAATTCAGTCTATGAACACAATGCTACAGTTTTTTTGTTGTTTTTTTTTTAATTACTAATAAGACACTCCTAAAGTTGAAATTTACTCAGAACATGACATCTATTTTTCCTTACGTTTTCAAAGTCCGGGTACTTTTCTATCTAAACATCCCCCTGCTTGCAAACCCAGATCTTTGATTTTCACACTGTAGCAAGATCTTGTAAGATTCTAGTGAAAAATAGGCCTTTATTTTGACTGTCTGTGCTGAAACCAAATTTCTATGTCTGCCTTGCAGTGACAAATTTACATGGTGGTATAATGAGGGGAATCGATATGCTGAATGCTGCTCATGAAGGAAACCTTGTGCCCAAGAGAAGCGCTTCTATAATTATCATGTTAACAGATGGCCAACCAAACGTAGGTAAGTTTGTGTTGGATGAAACAACAGAGTAAATTAACTAACAAAAAAATCCTCAGTTAAAATTGGCCTCCATATTTGACTTCTGGATGTTTTCATGATTTAAATGCTACTATATCAGCATCATACTACTAAAACAAGTTTTTGATAATGCCTCCTAAGAAATCTGAACACAACTAGCCACATTTCATTTTGTGATAATTTTATCTATTTATGAAAGAAAACTCAAACTTTTTCTGGTTTGATGCAGGCATATCAAATACTCAGGAAATTCAGGCGCATGTAAAAAAAGCCATTGAAGGAAAATATGCCTTATACAATCTTGGTTTTGGCTACGGTGTCGACTACAGCTTCTTGGAGAAGATGGCACTGGAGAATAAAGGATTGGCCCGTCGGATTTATCCCGACTCTGATGCAGCTTTACAGCTTCAGGTACAGTAATCATCACTTAAATTAGATGAGAGATACATTAATTCAGATAACTATACAGATGTTCTTATTTAGAAGTAATCAGAATCCCAATGTGTAATCTGGTACTGAGATACTCAAGAGTCTGCTGTAATCAGAATATTAGTTGCATTTAATTTTCCCCTTCCCTTATATAAGCAGAAAGTGGAAGGACAGTAAAAGGGAGATACTGTGGGCTGTGGAATAGGGTTCAAAACTTGGCAGAGGGTGACACAAGTCATGGTTCTGAAGGACACTTTGGTGTGCAGCAAAATTGCTGCAGTCTTTATTTGCTCATTGCAGGGGCGTTGGACTAGATGACCTTTAAAGGTCCGTTCCAACCCATATGATTAGATCTCCCACACCTCACAGATCATGTAGTTAATGTCATGTCAAGAGAAAAGAAGGATGACAGAGCATAAAGGCTCTAGGTATTCTGTCTTTATAAACTTACTGCAAGCAGGTGTATCTTACCACACTTTTGAAGCATTCCATAGTAATGTAAGGCATGAGAACAGGTGTAGGTAGTACAGAGTTTACCTTTTTCCATTTCTCACATTCCCATAGCAGCCATTCAAAAAAACCAGCAAAGAATGTAGATACTGGATTTCATTGCAAGCTCTGCCAAAATCAAATACCTAGTCTCCTTTGGCTTATGTTGTCATTTCAGTCTCTGCAGGGAATAGATCTAGAAACTTATTTTATCTAACGGTGGGAAGCTTGGGATCCCTCTTGATTAACATTGATGGAACTCATCATACACAGCACGTTGTTCTCAGATATTTTTTCTCTCTCTTAGTGAGACTGAAGAATCCGTATGCCCTTTCTCATTTCCATTATTTGTAGATTTTTAGGCCTTGTACTCTGATATTTAATTGAATAGTTAAATATTTCTTCTAAAATATACTTTTAGTTTTCATTGCTGAGATAGCAGGATGTTTCTGGGTACAGATCTACCTATGAATTAAAGAAACAATGGCAGTTACATGTTCTTTTTTTTTTAATCTCATAGGGGTTTTATGATGAGGTGTCGAATCCCATGCTTATGGATGTGGAGTTAAACTATCCAGAAAATGAAATAGCAGACCTAACTAAAAACAGTTTTAAGCATTTCTATGATGGGTCTGAGATTGTGGTGGCTGGGCGCTTCATAGACAACAACCAAAACAGTTTGACTGTAGATGTGAGAGGTGAAGGCGTAAGTATGGATTTCTTTGACTTAAGTAAGGTATTTCCTTGCTACGCAAAATGTCTGAATGTTCAAAGCTGGCAATACTTAAATATTTACGGGTATTTCTTTGCCTCCGTGACAGGATGTGTCACTGCATATGTGAGAAACTGAATGCACCAAAATAATTGCTTTTAAAACTGCAAGTTACTTGCCTAACTCAGTCAAATATACTAGGGTCAGTCTGGAACAACTTTGTGCAGTGTGACTGCATTAGCTTTACTAACAGATTTTTTTTTAGTTTAGTCTCTAAATACCCTACCTGGTTCTTTCAGGAGCCAAATGATCAGTGTTGACAGACACTAGTCTTCATTGGGTAAAGAAAACTGATGGATAAGCCAGCTGAATATTTGAAATGCCTTCCTCTCAAAATAGAAGCTGACTTCTAACACGAACCAAGTGATTTAAATACCTCACCAGATCTGGATTCCATAAAAATATTTGCCCCTGATATTCAAGAAACACAACACAAACATATTATGTATCATGTTATCATAAATGCTGTGAACTGAACATATATGTGAACTGCATATATGCTCCATGCACTGTGGCGTATTAAATGTACTATGTGAAATTAGGTATATTTCAAATACAAATAATGTATAATTAGTAAGTTAGCCAGCATATCTGCTTGAACATGTTCATGTATGAAATCAGCACCATAATCGAAGTTCTTTAAATGCTGAGTAGCCAAGTTGTAGTGAACAAAAATGCCATGTGAATTTGGAAACTGCATTATGTCCTAGCGCGTACACTACTAACCTTCACAGAAGCAATGGAACAAAGATCCTGATACAACACTGACAATTTCCTGGGAAAGCGCTGTGTAGGACCAGACTGTTTTTTCAATTTATAAGATTTTCAAATGTGAAGGTCTTGACTTTGGGAGATTCTGGAAGTTCCTGGCTACTTATGATACAGAGACATTTCCCTATTCCTAACAGGCTAATGATGTCCTGTCATATACTACACAAGAAGATGCTGAGCAAACAGCTAAAGCTTTCCAAGAACAAGAATACATATTTGGAGAGTACATTGAAAGGCTCTGGGCTTATCTCACCATTGAACAACTCCTGGACAAACGGTAATTATGTCTAGAATAACATCTGTGAACCCGTTAAGCCATCTGACCGGTGCAACTTCTAGGATGTGAAGCTGAAATTCGCATCATACTGAGGTGCCAATGGGAAATCCTAAAAAACAGTAAGGAAAATCCCCCAACCTGTTCTCCTCCCCAACCTCAGTATTCCTGTTTCAGGCTGCAAATGAAACAATCTTAAATTATTGCAAATATAAAGCACAGGTTTGGCTTTTTCTTGGATAGCCTGTGGAATCAGAAGTGCTCTTAGACTGTAATAAATATTCCTTATTGATAAGTTAGCTGCAGAGAAATGACTTAACTTTAAAGAAAAATATTTACTCCAGAGTTCAGTAAGTAATTTAGCAATCATTGATGCTAGGAGTCTCTACCTGTATTCAGTATTGCAGCTACAGGAGAAGAAAAGGAGAATCTTACAGCCGAAGCCCTGGATCTCTCACTAAAATACAAGTTTGTAACACCATTGACATCTATGGTGGTAACAAAGCCAGAAGACTATGGCAATCAGGATGGGATTGCCAATAAACCCATTGAAGGTATAGACATTTTCACAATTTTACTTTATTTGAGAAGCCAAGTGTTCCTTTGATGTTCCCCTAAAGAAGGGCTTTCGTGTGGGCACAGCTTTAAACATGTATCTGAAAAATCTACTTTCCAAGCCTTGCATGTGTACGCTGTATGCAAAATTGCTTTTCTCTGTAAAGCTCATTTCAGTCAAACCATCTTTCATTACTAAATCACACAAGCAAAATACTATAAACTCAAAATAAGTGTATTTTAAGCTAAATATGTATATGTAAAATATTACATAAAAACCACCAGAAACCCAAAAAGCATTTCTAATCTAATAATCCAGCTATATTCAGTTTAGTTCACTTGACTTTCTCCTTTATTTTTCTACATATTTCTGCTTAGGAGTAGATGTAGTAACATCCTCTACATGAAAGGGGAAAATTTGCATGAGCTCTTCCTCATGCAGGATATATCAGGTTGTAAAAAGATGGAGATCGTATCTGTAAAACACAGTATTCATCTGTATTGCTTAAAGAGAAGCAATTCTATTGAAAGCGCACAATTTATTCTCAACTCCTCTGATACTTTGGCTAATTAGTAACTGCGTGCTCAGTAAAACACTGGACTTCTGTACGGTTCAGCCTCTTTAACCTGTGTGAAACAAAATGATTTTGTTCCTCTTTAGCAAAGTAAGGCAAATGCTAGCCACTCAGTGCACCCCAAAGCCACCCTACCCCCGTCGACACGTGATGTTTGGGCCATCCTCATCAATCCCTCATGCAACAGGTCTGACAAACCTCTTGTGAGGCTTTTCAATCTCTTCTATTACCATCCATTATTTTTTCCCCAAACCTAGTTAGTGCCCCTAAAAGCTCCTCCCAGGCTCTGTGTGGGCTGTCTGCTCTCTTCTTCAGGCATTCTGCTGACACAATTTTTGCATTATTTAATAAGTATCAGAATGGGATGCTGACATAAAAACATGTTTAATTCAAGTCGCTATACAGCATGACGAGTTTAAAGTTTAAAGCTGGACTTCCATAACATGGAAGTAATTACCCAAACATCTGACGGAAGTGGCATCCACTCAGAGTGATCTTCAGCTCTTTGCTTTCCCTTTCCAGGTACTTGTAGTACAAAGTCCTTTTCTGAACCTCTTTCCCAGTAAATCCTCTTTGTATATAGAAAGAATAGAGCAGTAATAGGAGAAAATACTCAAAAAGCTGCTGCTGTGTAAGAAAATAATTTTTACACACCCTAGAGTCTAGATTCACAAATAGGGTTACTGAGTCATCCAGTCAGTGTTAACAGAATGATGCAAATGCCTTGAAAACCACAAAAGAGTAAAACCAATAAGGAACATTTTGCAATGTGGAAATAGCATAACAGTAGAACAATTACTAATAGCGCTCTTGTCATATGCATAATTAATTGCAGTTTTGCTGTGTAAAACTGTTATGTAAAACATAACAGCTTTTTACTTTCAGTGTGTTTCTGTTTGATCTCCAAATATTGAGTTGTATCATTGGGAAGAAACGGAATTGTGAAACACTGAAGATACCTGGTTGAATTGTTGAACAGTTTTAATTTTTTTTTCTCAGAATATGTTTTAACAGGGTCAGAATCCTTCCTGTTTAATTATACAACTAAAACTGTAAATTTCTCTTTTTCTTCCTTCTTACCTGCCCATGGTAACAGCTGAAGGTACGTACGTTTCTTATTAAATTTACTTAATATTTTTAACTGCTAGAGATGGATTTCCTGCATCACTTGGTTGATCTAGGATGCAATATTTTCATAAAATTCTAGGTGAATAAATGAAGACTGTGTTATAAATAGATTAAAAACTTTTCAGCTGGGAAAGTTTGTACATACCATTTTCCGTGTGGTTCCTCCTATCTCTGATAATTGCTGCATCCCACCATCACAAAAGTTAGGCCCTGTACAAATAATCACTTTCCAGGGAGTCCGAGATACCTGTGTTTGGCAGTCATACAGACTTGTCTTCATTGATGCTGTGGTTGCTTCTTCAGCACAAAGCCCTGTCTTCAGCCATCCCTCCATAGCTTCAGATGCAAAAAGAGTAGAAGGCTAGAAAAATGTGGAGGCAGGTGGGTAAATCTTACTGACTTCCCAGTAGTACAGTTTAGAACAAGATGGCACAGCAGAATCTGAGAGGAGCAGGTTGTCCCAGCACCCTCTAGAGCAAACCCCGGGCCTTTGGAGAAGGAACGTTTTTGCTGAAAAGTAGGGTGTGCTTTCTGCCTGTTCATGATATTTGCTTTGTTGCAGTACTAAATAAACTGTTTTATTTTTTAAATGTTTAGACATTTATACATAATTACAAGATTTTGGATTTGGTTTTGGTGGAAGGAAGGACGTGGGAGAGAGAGATTGTTTTTTATTCTTTCTAGCCTCTAAAATAACATTTTGTTTCATTCACAGCACAGGCTGTCACAACTGCTATGCTTGGTGAGTCATTAGTTTAAGTTTCTGAATGAAGCAGCATCTGTCAAAGGAAATTGATTCAGACAACTGAAATTACTGGAGAGATAAAAACTGCTTTTTCGAGGATTACAACTGTATTTTAACAAATAGTATCAAATTCTCCTTACTGCTAAAATGTTGCTTACTACTAAAAAGCTTTTAAGGAGTAAATGCCAGTTCATCGAACCACCATTTTTTCCTGAAAACTGTTTCCCAAGAACAGAGGATGGACTTGAATTTGCATCTCCTTTGGAATTATATAAAGCAAGGGACCATGATGTCAGCACCCGTCACTAAGTTAATATGTTCAGTTACTTACACAAAAAGAAACTTTTATTCAAGAGAGGGAGACGACAACGGACCCTTGAGATTGCTGGTTGGGCAATCCTGAAACTGGGAGAGTTAGATTTAAGTTCTTGCTCTGGAGATTAGCCTCAGTCTCTCTCTCTCTCTCAGTGTCTGTCTAGTTTTCTCAAGCCTTCATTGAAAAGACTTAAATTCACTCTGGGAAAAAAGTTTTCAAGATGTTGCATTTCCTTGCTGATAGACAGCTTAATCCTTAAGTCCAAGACATTTGTGTCCTACATATACGTTACTTGGGCCTTGTGGAAACCCTCAAAGCAATTTAGACTACAAGTGAAATCTGTCTCTATCCTGAAGCTTTGCTTGATTCAAAAGGGGCACAAACTGTCATTCCACAGACTATATGCTTTAAAAACTAGGATGGCATTAGCAATTTACCTAGCATATTAACTTCCTGACATCTTACATGTACTGTGCAGATAGTGTGTAAATACTCCATTTTGATGTGAGTTTCTGTCACATTTTGTTTTCTTTACCCTCTGCAGCTCCACAATTATCTTACGTACATGCGGTACACCCCACATGGTATACTAGTGGTGAGTAGTTTAAGTATTGTCTGCTTAGGAGAACAGAAGAGGGCATGCAAGACTAAAGCACACAATTCTTATGAGTCTCTTAGATAATTCCCTTCCACAAAAGCAGCCATTTTTTATTTCCAAGGGGCTAATATTTTAACTTACTTTAAACATCTCTAAATGTTTTTTAAAGATCAAGCCACTGAGGTTATATATGGTCATTTTCTTAGTCCTCCTTCCCATTGCTTGGCTTTGTGTAGGTAACTGCCTCTTCTCTATTCAGATGAACTTCCGGCCCTCAGTAATACTTTCACGGCCCTCAGAAACAAGCACTTAGCGGTGGCCATCCTGAACCTACAATCCATATGCCAAATTTTGCAGTGGTCGAGAGACACAGGATATAATGTCATGTACGTGGGAAAGATGAGGGGAAAAAGGACATAGTTCACTTTGGGGAGATGGTAGCTGCTTCCTTGGGACCCTGCCGCTCCTTTGCAGGGTGGGCTAGACTAAGCTGCGCACACAGCTTGTGCAGGGACCACTTCCTGCTGGTCCCCAGCATCAGCAGTTCCGTTTCCACAACGTTAATTGTTCATGCAGAACTTTGAACCTGTGTATCACTAAACAAATACCAGTGATTTGCCTTTACAGTTGATGGAGATCCACACTTCATTATATCGGTGCCACAGAAAGACGACGCCATTTGTTTTAATATCAATGAAAACCCAGGTGCTGTGTTAAATTTAATAAATGACCCAGTTACAGGTGAGTTTGAAATTTGTTTAAATACAGTAAATCAGAATACTTATAACAAAATGTCTTATTTTTAAAGGCTATTTCTCTCTTTTATAATGCACAAGCTTTTTTCCCAGCAAAGTTAATAGGAGTTCCTGTAGCTGCGATGCGGTCCCATTACCATGACTGCGTTTTCCCTTCTTGGAGCAAAACGAACTTTTAAACTTTGTTTGAAAACCACTGTGAGACTTGAGAGACATAAATTGTCTCAGTGAGTAGTAGTACAAGCAATAAAATAATCGTTAGGTTGCCATTTCATGGAATACCTGGTAAAGAGAGACTGATGCCACACAGGCTATTTGTGCCCATCGCAGACTCCTTGTGCTCTAGGAAATACTAAACTTTTCACAATGAAGTGATTGTTGTCTTTGTGGAAATCCACAGAACAGCCCCCTGGGCTTTTTTCTACTTTGGCATAAACATGCACGAGAAATTCTTATCTATTTTTCAACTCGTATTTATTTCCTTGAGTTGTTAAATTTCCATGACACTCCTGGACATCAGTTGATCAGGTCCTATCTATAAAACAATACTTGATGTTTCCTTTTTATATTAGGCATCACAGTCAATGGAGAACTCATTGGTGATAAGGGAGCAAATAGTGATGCAAAGATCCAAAACACCTATTTTGGAAAACTTGGCATTGCAAATAAGCACCTGGATTTAAAACTGATAGTAACTCCTGAAAAGATCACAATTCAGAATGGCAATGAAAAAACAGGTTTCACCTGGCTTGACTCAGTCACCTTGCAACAAGAAGGGTAAGGCTTACAGAAAGAATACCAGGCTCCTGTATTACTTTCTACACTTTTTAGTGTTGATCAGTAATAGACTTTTAAGATTTGTTGTCTGAATGTACAAAAGAAACGGAGTCAAGTCCTGCTGGATTCTGCTCTCTATTTTGTTGTGTAACTGCTGAATGATTATTCATAAATTCCTCTGCTTGGAATAAGTAAGTGAAGAACTTTCCCTGATTTTCTATTACTATGACTAAGGTAAAACTAGGTTTGGTATTGCGCCTAATGCAAGGGGGTCTTGCAAATACTTAAAGAATAACTTCAGACATAGTGTTTAAAGACATAATCATGTGCTGTAGACAATCTCCATTTTAAGAAATGGAAATTGTGATAATTATAGAACAGGTACATTTTGCCCTGTCAGCAGGTGTATTTTTCATGAGATTTATCTATTACAGAATCATGTATACCTGCGCAAAAGGAAGTTTAGAAAAGGAATGGGCAGTGTCTCCTCCTCATTTACATTTTCATTGTGTACCTGGAACAAAATGACTACCTTCTCAAAGCATGGCACTGCAACAGAAGGAGCACCAGAGCAAAACGGTTATTCATACAGCATGCTTTTTTATTATGATAGCCACATTGATGATATCACTAACACAATCAGAAGCAGATCTTCTTTATCCTAGCACTAACCTAAACACGTCAGGAGTTGTCTTTTCTGAAAAACAAAAGGAAAAGTTGCCAGGTAGGATCCAGGCAAGGAAGTGATGGTTTTATCAATAACATTTTTATTATTGAGCGTGAGGTGCTGTATCTACATATCGCTAACCTATCTGTGATTAATTGTGCTGTTATAGGATGAGTTTTGGTAGAAACATGTTGCTGAAAAGCTTAAAGGCTAGGTAGGCTTTTACAGTGTAATTTAGTATGAGTCTTGGACTGTCTGTGAACACACACAGATTCACATGGACCAAACTAAGCAGAGAAACCTCTGTTTTAAAAAACACTGAGCAAGTTATAAAGCCATGTTTGTTTGTTGGACATGTTTATTCTTCTCAAGTTTCTTCTCATGGCTGTTAACTCTGGGAAGCACAATGTCCTAAGTCAAGTTTTTCTTTTTTTCTCAGTTTAACTTTGATAATTAACAGAAAAAAAAATCTGGTGCTCTCAATGGGCAGTGGTGCCTCGTTTGTTATTGCTTTGCACCAAGTATGGAAGAAACATCCTCTCCACCAAGATTTCCTAGGACTGTATACATTGGAAAGTGATAAACTCTCTGAACAGACCCATGGATTATTAGGTATGACTTAATTTAGTGTTTTCATGCTTGTCTTTCCTTATGAGGCTACATAATTTGTAGACACAATCTCATATTTAGCCTTTCTGAACTGAGATAGCGGGGGAAACTGAGATGACATTGATTGGCCGTATTAAGATTTCTGGGCTCAGATTTTATGCATTATCTTTTTATAAATTCCTCTGCTGCTGCTGAAATCATTAGCATCCATTGTCCTCACTGGTGTCTTTAAAGCTCTTTATCCTGCCAAATCCCACCTACAGATTTTTTTTTTCTTACTACACTATTCCTCCAGTCTCTTGGATGGTTTGACCTCTCCTTTCGTCTTACCACCTAAAGTACAAGCACTCTGAGGAAATATATGTGATTAGTCAATCAAAATTTGCCAAACCTCAGTTAGTGCATCCTTGTAAGAAAAGTTGTTAAGGTATATCTTGATTTACCAGCATATATTAAAATCACAGAATGCTTTGTATCAGCTAAGATTTTCCTCATGTTAGCTAACATTCTTTAGTCTAGTAGCAGGCAAAGTTGGTAATTCAGGGATGAAAATTTTGACCCCGTTGAATCCTGGTTTTTGCCAGTGTAGTGGGTTTGGTGGTGTGCATTCTCTGTTGGAACATATACAAGGTAGCAGCCATTTTCCCTTGCCTTCCAATTTTCACTTACCAAATCAGGGAAGAGCAGCAAACATTCATTTTGGGTCAGTAAGTTTATTCATTGTGGAAAATAATGAACTGCTGTGAACTTACTCTTCTCAGTCTTGGTGTGCACTTTGAGACCCAAGGAGAGTGAGCCAAGGTATCAGTGGTAGCACATGTTAGGTCCATGTGTCGTGGGAAATGCTGTAACAAAACAGAAAAAGAGCAGAATAAGGATGGAATGTTATTTGTGCTCTCCTGCTCCAGTCTCCTCAGGCTACAGTTACTCTGCTATGGTCTGAATTTCAAGTAGCAGGAAAATTGCAAAAGCCCACATGACGTGTGTACACCATGGTACAGTTCACCGACTTACACATCTCATCGCTGTTTTCATCATCTTTGACTTTGCCTCTGTACTTTGCTGAGTAATCTAAAAATCTGTGTTCATTATAGCACTCAAAGCACCAGCAGCATCCTGCACCAGCCCAGACAGGGCAGAAGTGTACGAAAGCTAATCCTAGCAGGAGTGTGAAAATTCCGTAGACGTCAGCCTTGCTCTGAGCGTAATCACATGCAAAAATTGCAGAGATCAACACATTTGTTATTTGATCAAAAAAAGCTGAAGACTTGGAGAGTATGTAATAAATACAACTGAATTGATAAGACACAAAGTGAGGATATCTTGAAGAATATCTAGAAAAGACTGATTTTACTGTGCAGTCAGAAGTTGGAACTTACATCTAGATGATATGCATAGAATTCTTGTTTATGAAAAGAAAATAATACCATTGGCATATGTTCAGCCTTACACGAAACTTGGTGTTTGCTTGTCCATTCAAAACTCTGAGGGGACATGGAAAAAGCATGGGAATGTAGAAATTCTGTTTGGTTTGTTTCTATTACAATGTGTGTAGCAGGCCTGAAATGGTAATTTTGGCTTCTATTTTTAGGACAGTTTTTCCACCCTGTTGACTTCACCATACTTGAAATTCATCCTGGGTCTGATCCCAAGAAACCAGATGCCACAATGATTGTTAAAAACAATGAACTGACAGTAACAAGGTAAAAAACAATTAAGTCCTTAGCAAAGACTTAGGAAAGATTACCTCATCAAAGTGCAGTTTCTGCTTCGATACTCCCGTGACTGTATTTTCCCTTTCAGGGGCTGGCAGAAGGATTACAGAAGAGATCCTAAGCACGGTGTTGATATTCCTTGCTGGTTTGTTCATAACAATGGAGCTGGGCTGATAGATGGTGTTCATACGGATTATATTGTTTCCAGTCTGTTTTAAACAACTACACCTTCCTCCAAATTCATGGGTATACACAGTATTTGTCTGAAAGAATTATATTTTTCAGTGTTTAAGAACTATTAAAAATACATAAGTTTACCATGTTTGGCAATGCCAAGATACAACATATTCTCACAGAGAGTTTTTACTGCATATTTGATCAAATTTAAGTGCTAAACAGCTGTTCTGCTTGTGTACACAGATGTCACTCATCCCCGGAAACATCCTCATTTTACTGAATTAATTTACTAGTTTTAAAATTCTGACTTAAAATTTTATTTTGTAAAACATAACAGAAACATTCTAATCCAATTTTAAATCAATAACTGAGTGTCAGGAGTGATTTAAATAAAAGCATCAGTACTTAATGCCTTGTTCTGTTATTCCAACAGCTATCAATGTTTTAATTCTGGTTTCACAAAGCCAGATGCATTTTGAAATTCCACACAAGAGGACAGAGGACAGAGCAGTGCGTATTTTGGTATAATTCAGTAGTATTTAAAACCACCTGACCCTTGGACTGCAGCGTGCTGTGGGATGGTGCAGCGCCATCATTCAAAATCCATCCAGGACTTCCGTATTTTAGCATTTTAATTTGAACCTAACTTTTGAATGCCCAAATCTTTATAAATTAATTAAATACCACAGTTCAACACAGCACTCAGATTTAAGTAATAATAGCTGTCCAAAAGGGCAGTATCTTTTTCTGTGTAGGACCCTTTGCTGAAATGCCATTACCGTCTTCCAGTAAAATTCCTCCCTCTGTTCCCATAACAGAATTTATGTCTGTAGTTCAGGGCGAGAAGCGTCCCATTTATTTATATATTCATTTTGTACTGGAAGAAATTGTAAGCTATTTGTTCTAAAGCAAAAAATTAGCAGATTTCTTTCTTACTTCACGTTTTCTTTTAATCAAATCAGCCATAGCAAGGCAACTGTGGTCTCACATGGCAAAGTAGAAAATTTCCCTACTGCTGCACGACAAGGAGAGAAAGTCAGTGTGGGGAAACTGGAATGCACACACACATGAGGAAAGGGGAGTGCAGTGGGAAAAAGAGAGATGACCGAAGATATGAGGGGTTAAATTGAAAGAACAAAGGCAGAGGTGAACAAAAACGCAACAGAGAAATAAAGAGCTAAAAAATAGAGAAAAAATTCACTTACTGTTAAATTTATGAGAGAGATGGGCCTTTTCAAGGAACAAAACCCTTTACTGAAAGCAGAAGTTTTGTAGAAGAAAAAAGATCAGTATTTGCAGGGAGAGGGAGTGTCACCGTGGCTCTGCCTGCTAAATTCAGACAGAAATTATGAAAGAAAACAGTGGTTTCTACAGAAGGTAGTAAGTTATTGAAAAATGAGGAAGGCAGGGAGAGAAATAGGAAGGAGTGAGAGAAGACCAGAAAACTGAAACTAGTAAGGTTAAGTTTACATGGTTCTGAATTTTTATTCTAAGAGAATAAACTAGATGGAATGGAATGGAATTAAAATAAAATAAAATAAAATGCCATGATCCATTTTGGATCCTGAGATAGAGGCTGTGGGACTGCCCGTCAGGGCTGGTCCTGTACTCACTTGCTCCATTAAAACCAAAAAGCATAGCAGTGGACAGCAGATCTTGACCTACCTGGCTGGCAAAGTTTAGGCGCAAGGCAATACAGGGCACAGCCTGAGCCAGAGCTTTCCTCTTTCATTTATGGGGATGAGGCAAATCTCCAACGGTGGCAAGAGTCTTGTCAGTTGTGACAACTGTCGGCCGAAGCTGACCTCAGAGGCTGTACTCGCTTTTGCATGGCTCCTGTGGCAGCCTGGGAAATTCCCACCTACACCGATGGAGACAGAAAAATCCCCTTTTAATATGCAGTTCTTCCAAGAGTTCTTGTGTAGGAGATAACTGCAAACGTAGCTAAAGGTAACAATAAGGGGAGAGAGAAGTAGCAGAGGCTTACAGCTAGAGAAAAATTTTAGTCCTACCGTCGACTGGTACAATGCTGGTTAAAAGAGAAGAGTGTGAGGTGAGATAATACTGTGTATTCTGCATCGGAATTAGAAATGATAGAATGCAAAATATTCACTACTGTGTCTGCCTTCAGCTTCTTGAGCAAGGGAAGGGAGCGTAGGAAATCGGAACCTCAACACAGCGTAGACAAATTGGATGCAGCCCAGAGGACAGGAACAGCTTTGCAGACAAGTTGTAGGAAGCAGGGGAAAAACCCCAGCTACATAAGAGGTGGCTGCGAAGAAGCTGACGTCTGGGCTCTTCCCAACTATCAAGGTGAGCAGGACCTGAGGAAGGGTGAGTTGCATCAACAGGGCAGCAGGCTGCCTGGGCCGTCTGGGGAACCTTGGGCATCGCAGGTTCCAGGGGACGGGTTAGGAGAGCGGCTCTCGAGCACGGTTTGCGCACATTTTGAGGGGACCGGCTGAGGGATGCCCTCCAGCCGTGCCTCGCTGCTCCCCATTTCAGTGCTATTTGCTATCCCTGCGGTTGGCAGGCGGGTGGAGGAGGCAACACGCAGACACCCTGCAACAGAAAGCAGGGAAGTTTTAGTTTGCAGTAAGTCCACTGATAACGCCCAGCGTCCACAGCATGTAATTCAAATACCAAGTTCATTTATAATGGAAATAATCTCCTGCTTTTCACATTGGTAACCTGTTAATGAGGTGGCAAAGCAAGAAATCTGGTGTTTCCAGTTTCCAAATTCCACATTGTCTGTCGGGTAATTTGTCCAGCCAACTCTGCATCCCCAAATCTGCATCTCGAAAGCACAAGCAATTTACGCAAGCGTATCTTGGCATCATGTCTACACAATTTTTTTAAAAAAACAGGCTTCTAATTACATAGTTTGCTTTATCTTACTGACTTTGGCAAGAAATTGCTTCTCTTTTAGTACACTGCTTTAAAATAACATGGTTTTTCCAGTTACTTATTATTGACAGGATAGAAAGCAACTTTTGTTAAACCTTCTACAACGCTGGCATATTTATGGGTTCAAAGATACACAGGAACTGAAATTCTACAACACAAAATAATTTTGAAATTAAGAGTTATGAAAAAATCCTGAAGACTAAAACTGCAAGTCTCATTCCGCAGGCAAGGCAAGGGCTTCTGTGTGTACGATTCCTCTGAAATGTTACCTCTGTGCACCACGTGTTGTTTTGAGTTCATTATTTGTAAAATGTCTTCCAATGTTTGCAAAATGTTGTATGAAACAGTGCCAGAAAAAAGCTGCTAGATTTCAGGGTTGAAATGCTGTCTTTTGCAACAAGTCAAGAGGTCTGTTTCGCAACAAGGCAATGTCTGTTTTGCAGGCTTTTTTAAACAGGAGCCTCCGAAACTTTGCAGCCCCGTGCCGGGCTGGGTCGCCATTCCCACTCATGGCCCCATGGCTAATTTCATCAGCTTTGAACCCTGTTACAGAACGATTGCCAAAGAACCCCAATGCAGCGAGGCTCCTTGCTTTCGATAAAATAAAAAAATGAGAGCAATGGTGAACTAACTTCATACTCTTTTTACAAAACACCTAGTTCAAGAACACCGCCATTTGTAACGGGATAGAGGGAATACATTTTAGAAATCTATTCCTGTTTGCATGACACATTTGTTGGATTGGGTGATGCCACTACTTACTTTTATTCAGAGACCGAAGTCTGTGTGTCCATATCAAACTGTGAGCTGGTAATGTCAATTTTATTTAGTTCATTCACATAAATCTTCAACAACATAACCACAGCAAGTATTAGAAACCATTTCAAAATAGCAACAAGCAGGCACATTCTCATCTCAAAAGTATAATTATTCTGAGTTAAAAGATTTGTGACATTTATATAGAGTAACAGGTAAGGCTTTAACTGTGGGATTTTCTTCATGAGAGAAAGTATCAAAAATATTTGGAAGAGCATCATTTGCATAGTTTTCTTTCCCAGAATACTTTTTTCTAGGGATTTACATCTATTGACCAGCAGGACACAGGATCACTGGTTGACTCAAGCCTGTAATCTTTCTTGTATTGCCTGAAACAAAAATCAAACCAAGAAAAAATTGTGATGAAATAGCCAAAGGGCAGGCCCAGAATTGAACTTCTGTTTTCGGATGGTACCAGGAGTCAGAGGGAGTGTGTGTGGGCAGAGCTGGCACCTCTCTGCTCCCAGAGCTGGAGGCAGCAGTGATGGGGACATGCAGGGACAGCGAGCAGAAGCTGCACGCTCACAGCATTTCTTCCACATCAGACACTTACTAAAACCAATTGAAGTGTAAAATTTTTTTCTCGTGGTAAATCCAACTGGGGAAAAACTCTCCCTTACCCATGTAAACGAGGCAGCAGAACCTCACTTTACAGGGCATTTTTAAGGCAAACTGTAGCCCCAGGATATGATTCCCCCCTGCCCCCCCCCCCCGCCGTGAAATAGGAGCCTTGAGCCCTGTAGCATCACTTAACAAGCTACAAATTCAGGGTCTTAGGGGAAAATTCAAGCACAAGTTCCTATTACTTACTCCAAAGAGGTGTATTCTGACAGACAAACATTCCCTTAGTTTAATTTCTTTTGATCTCTGGCATTAGCTGATAAAATACATCTCAAGGCATGTACATCATTCACCCTTATCCCATATCCGTTACCTGGTTACTTTGTGCTCAGACCCAGACACACTTAGGAGTCGTTCATCAGCTCTCTGATTGATATTGGAATTATTCTCAAATTGTGCTTTTGAATAAAATTGACCTAAGCAACAGACACACAAATTATTTAAAAATACAAAACATCTGAGTATTGTTGTTCATTTAACCCAAATGGCAGCTGTGACGCCAGGCAAGCAGCCATCTTCCTCAGAAAGCAAACAACAAAATCGCCGTGTTTCAGCTGTGATCTCCTGTTACCCCTAACACCCCTACACAGAGAGATCTAGCCTTGCTCTGATGGATTTTCACATGTTTTTGGTGGTTTTAGAGTATGCAGCCTCTCTGTTTGCAAAGTTTTTGACACAACTTCCAGTTTAGCCTATCAGGATTTTTGGAGTTGAGATGTTCAGGACCAGCTGGCTTTCATTTTCTAACTCTGATTGTTTACAATTTTAAGTACATTATTTATAGTCCATTATTTGACATCACATGAATTTGCTGCATAAATTCTATCATTCCACAGAACTGTTGCGGTTAAGCCCAACTATTATTTTAGTCTTATTTTAACATTTTCTAAACCCATGATAGTCTGTTTAGGCTTGTACCACCGGTGAGCGGAAAGGCATTATGTTACATTTCAAGGGTAAGACCTCCCCGCTTCACAGAGTAGGGTCTGGATTGCTGTGCAATAAAAGGTGATAAAAATGCATCATTAAATACATAATGATACATACCCAGAAGTCCACTGACTTTGTCAGAGAAACGGTCGGTGTTCAAGAAATACAGACCAAGGAAATAGTCTGGAAACTTTACAAAGGAAATTTTTACTGTAACTGTATCAGACAATGATGCTGTAACACTCCTTTCCTTCTCAACGGAGACTCTCAGCCTAGGAAGTAAATTATAGCGTTATTCCCCAGGAGAATAGGAAGGAAGAATATGTACTTAACTAGCTGACATTAAGGTATTAATTTAATTTTTGCCTTTTGTCTCTTTGCAATTGTATTTTTGATGATCTGTTGGTGGTTATTTTTAAGCTAGAAAATATTAAGTAGCGTATCTTTTCTCTCTATGCTGCACAACTGATCTTTCCCACATCAGGCTGCATGCAAATACAGCAACAGAGAAGAACCTTTTGCTGATGAAAACACATTATTATCCATAATGACAAGAAATGCTTGGATAGAAAAAAAGAGTATTTTTTTCATCATTTTAATGAGAAAAAAGGTAGACAATAAAATAATTCAATCCATTTTATAAACAAGTCAAATACTTTTTTTCTGGGATATTTCACAAGTTTTCTCAGACCTTGCCTTTCTTCTAACCCATTTATTTTATTTTGACCCCAGGTGGGCTTGCAGAACAAAAACATCCACTGTTCTTTTTCTCCCTCACGGGTCTGGATAGATAAACCCACACCCAGAGGTGCTGGTGTACAAAGCGCTGCGGTTGCAAGGACTCCGGGGCTGGTTTGAAGCAGGAGGATCATTCTGCTTGGCAGATGACAAATTCTAGAACTAGGGCATAAATCCAGCATGTTCTTGGCTCCGTTTGGTTTACAAAAATAATTGAAAGCAGTTGTTTTAGGACTGCTGTTATAGTCTAGAACTGGCTATAAAGGAGGGAGTGCTGTGTGCCGTCTGCAGATCCTTCTGGAAGTTTAATTCGACAATGCAAAAAAGCCGGTGGAACTAGCTACATTCAGCTCTTTCTTGCGGTAGTGAAGGATCTTGCTCCAATAATTCCGACAAACGAAGTCTACATTTAAAGTACCCTTTCTCCAAGAGCAGGCATTTAGTTACAGACAGCTATTCAAACACTTTATGCCTTCCCATAAAAAATGTCAGCTGCCCAGACGCGAGTTATTGCTAAAACTGAGGAGAAAGAAAACTCAGCCTGTGTGGAGCCAACTAATGTATCAAAGAGACAGTAAATGTCAAAGCCATCACTTCACAGCACTCGCTCTGCGGCTGGAGGACCACCAGTGCCTGGTGGCCTCCGGCACAGCGGTGGCACGGGGGCTGCTATGCGCCGCAGCGGGTCCTTTCCTTTGGCAGATAAATGTTGTGCCTCTGATGTCGAAGCAGAAAGGCAGGCTGGTGGTGCAGTAGTTTTGATTCTCTTACACAGGCATGGAGATTTAAAATAAAATATTTTTGTTTCCTGTATTTGAAATGGGGGATTGTGAAGGTACCCTGCTTCCGCTCACGTGGAGTTACTCACTGGATAAGGACATTTGGAGGCACTTACTTGAAGCAAATGTGAAAGCACACGTCTGGATGAAAAAAGATCTGACACGTTTTCAAGTTTGGGAAAGGATGGGGTGACATTTCTTACCCCTGGAGGGTGGAGGTAGCTGATTCCGTCCATGGCAGCCGAGTGCTCTCGTTATTGTGGCTTAGGACGATCTCATCCATGGAGACATGGATTCGCACAGGGAGATTCACATAGTTAATTTCAAACTGCACAAAGCGGTTTATTCTGTCTCCAAGTTTCCCCGTCACCGTGAGTCCTTTAATAACATTGGCACAATTTGTCAAGTGACCGTGCTTTTCCAGTAGGAGTGATCATAGTAAAACTGCTTCAGCTTTGTTGCTGAAACAACTTCAGGGTCTCAGATCTAGTTTCGAGAGGCACAGCTCCCCAGATTTCAGCTCCACGTGCCCCAAGGCTGCGGTGGGGTCACTAGAATCTCTTTACCCCCACATTGCCACCTCCTCTCGCAGAGGTAGCTCTGTTCCATAACCAGAGCAGCTGACAACCGGCGCCTGGGGCCACGGCTCATCCGAGTACAGAACCACGGAAAAACTGCAGCACGTTAAGAGCGTGCATCTTTCTGCTAGCACGTAGGGACCGCAGGCTTTAAGATCTCTGCATCCTCAGAAGCCCCCCAAGGGCTGGGCAGGGGAAAAGCCTAAAGGCCATGATGTGACACGAGGAGGAGGAGGAGGAAACCCACAACCAGATCTGTGAGAAATGCCCTCAGCTGCTGCACAATGAAAGTTAATATTGCCTAATAGAGGGGAAAAATGAACCACAGCCTCTCCGGTCACTGCAAGGCAGCAGGTATGATATGGCATGTCACAAAAGGGGGTTATTCCCGAAGACCCAACTGCTCTCGTAGACCAAAGTGACTCTCCTTTGTCCTTGGTGTCAGGGGTAATCTGGCTCACTCACCTTGCTCTGGATCTGACAGCAGGTGGACAGAGGGCTGTGCTTTTCTGTCAGTATTTAAACAGATTATTTCATTTTGTCTGGGTAATTGTAAGAGAAGCTGTGGATATTCATTGGCTGAAAAGCCAGAAGAACAGTGTTAGCATGCAAAGAAAAATCTAGCCTGTGCCCTTTGGATAGGCACAGCAAAACTACTTAATCAGTTTATACCGAAAATATTATTTATAGCTTTTATAGATTAGAATGATTAAAATCAGCACAGTAATAACTATTGAAAAGCACACCCAGGCACAGCATCTTGATACGAATGAAAACAACAGATTTTTAAACTTAGAGTTTATTAAGGACAACGAGCCCTTAAGAAAGCTGAGGCTGAAGGGCTGTTGTACTACATTTCTGTTAGTGGTTATATCCTCAAGCCAGAGAGGCTCTCCCATGGGATACGGGGATATTTTTCACTTATGTGGAAAGAAACAGCCAAAGTTTGCAAGAAAAGGTAAAGGGTTTTCATAGAATTGATGCAGTCGGGAAAAACATTATTATATGAAAAACTATACATTACAGTTCTATTAATTATTAAAATGGGACTAGTATATGTCTTACTTACCAAGAGGTTGTGCTCTCATTTTGTCTCTTAGCCTGACAACTGAAATACTTAAAATTAGTCAGAAGAGTTTAATGAAACATTTTTCTCTAAGTCTGCTCATTAACCAGGAAGAATGCTGTGACAGAAGCCTTTTTAGCAGGGCTCTTCACTGACTTCTATGGAGAGCTTTACTTAAAACAAAATGTCCCAATGGGGAAAAAAAAAGCACAACGTCCAGTGCCCATGTCTCTTAGGATCGACCATGCCACTGGGGCATGCTCAGCCCGAGGTGCGGGAGGGTTTAGAGCTGCGTTTCCAAGAGCCGCTACGCAGCATTGAACCCAGCGCGCCCACCCCAGCTCCTCTCGCACGCGACTGTGAATAACTACCTACTGACAACAGCTTCTTGTTGCTGCCAGACTGGGGCTCAGAGCGCCATCGACCTGAAACAAAAGGTTTTTCCAATGTTTTCCAAACCCTGTTGGTTTGGGGTTGTGCCTTGCATCTCCCTCCCCACCCTTTAAACAGGGAATCCCTCCTGCTCATTGCCCACTGACTTTTTTGGATACAGCCGCAAGTGCACGTGTGCAGATCCTATGCAGGCAGCAGCCAGCGCCTTCTCTGCTCGGAGCTGTGGGAGCTCGTGGCAATGCCGAGCTCCGTCTCTGCAGCACCCTGTGATTTCCTCCTTACAGGACAGCCGCTGTCATCGTGCGGATGGCTGTGCCCCGCATTGGCTTTACACAGCAAACCCCAGGACTGGAAAATTTTTTTTTTTTACACCCATTTCCTTCAGCTTACTAAGATATGCTTTTCCAGTTTTTTCCCACATTTTTTTTCAGGAACTATAATAATTTTTTATTTCTGAAAAGGGACTAAGATTGTTTTTAAAAGTTTATAGTTCATTATAAAATATCTGTGGACTGAAATACATATAATAAAAACTAAATTGTATATCAAGTGGGCATCCACAATCACAATGTATTTATTAATGTTGCTGTGAACCCACGTATGAAAAGAACTTTATAAAATTATTCTGATTAAAAACAAAGGAGGAGCACTTACCAGGAGGTGAGCCACTCCTCAGTCTATAAGCATCTGCAAATAGAAAAGACAGTACCTGTATTTTATTCATGATTGTATTTGCATACCTTATAGGTGTGTTTCAAACATCGAATCTGTAATTCCCCAGCTGCATCTGTCTTCCTTTTCCAAAGCAAACTATCTGCAGTAATGAAGTTCACAAACCATGAGCACTGATCCCTGGAAAATATTTCCAGCCCAAGGACAGAAATGGACAAAAGCTACTAAGAACTTTGTAAGAACTAAGGGATTTGCAAAAAGGGATTTGATTGTCTGCTAGATGCCTGGGGCCTCACCCGCCTGGTGCACGGGGACCTCACCGGTGGTGCCGGTGCAGCAGTTGCCCATCCCTGGTGCAAGGGCACATGTGCTTCTGGTGGAAGGGGCACCCAGCATGGGAGGCTCTGCAAAGGGACTGGATCCATGTGGAGCTACAGCACCAGCACAGGCTCACAACATGGTCCCTCTGGAGTGCTGCAGCCCCAGACAAGAGCTGTTACTGGCAGTTAAAAATCAGATGACTTCAACAAGAGAAACTGCAATACCCAAAAGAGCACATCAAACCTCCCTTGGTCCCAGTGGTCCAGCATCCTGTTTGCTCTTCCTCTACCCCGGGAGAGCAACAGTGCTCAGCAGTGCTCTGGCGGGCGCCCACCCCAGATCCAGTGGGGACATCCCTGTGCCCTCCAGCAGCCATGCCTGCCCGACCATCACACCGACGTAGGGCTTGGCACCTGCTCCGGAAGCAGGTCGTGCTGCAGAGGTGGCCCCAAACTCTTCTCCCTTGCAGCCAGTGGGAGCTTTGAGGGAAGGGCAGCTCCAAGCCCTGCGTGTCCCCTGAGCGGGGCAGGATGGTCGCTGGACCGTGCTTCTGGTCAGGGAGTTTCCTGGTATTAAACTCCCCAGCGCCACTTTGAAAGAGGTAACCTTCAGAGAAGCGGGCAGCATAATAGTTCCCTCGATTCATTTCTGTGAAAGAACTAGAGCAAAACCAGGGCTCTTCACCTATAAAAGCATTGCTATTATAATGTTTTATCATAGCTGAGATTATCAGATTAATAATGCTGGAAGTTTAAAATTAATATGCTATTATTTCAATTTAAAGAGAGTAAAAAATACCTAAATCATCCTCAGCAGTCATTCCAAAATATCTTGAGCTTAATTTTTTGACAGATGCTTCACACATGGTAGGAAGAAGCAGAAAACATCATTAGCACTGTTCACTTGAAGAACTGCTTTTCCTCATGAGATGACGACAGTTTTGGCCTTTGAGTCTTTCTGAATGGAAGGTTTTCTACCCTTGACTATGTTATCCACCCAAACCCTGCACAGAACTTGGCAGTCATTGCTTCTGTTTTGCTTCGCATATTTTTCCAAATCTCAGAGAATTCACTCTGTAGAACAACCACCACAAGCTCTTTTTTTTTTTTTCTTTAGAGACTATTATGGAAATATACTACTGGAAAAGAAGAAAACATTTACCTCCTACTGGAAAACTGCTGGGCTTCTCATTATCTAACACAAGGAAGAGGGACAGATTAGTGACACACAGTCAAACAACCAAATGACTTTACCCATGCGAAAACCAGAAAACTGGGACAAGTGAGTGTTGGGCTTCAGGTGATAAGCTTTTTTTTGTGTTAAAAGATAGCTGGATAGAGCACATGCAAGACTACTTGCGATAGCGTGCTTTCCTCTGCTGCATTCATTTTTCCACTTTAATGCTACAGAGGAAAGTGCAGAATCCCCTCACAGTGACAGGAATGTTAAGTAACAACTGTTAAATTACTTTTAGTTAATATTTAAACAAATTATTTTGCGTTTCTATAGTAATGCCCATTTCACCACTTCACCTTTTAAAAAAATGGTGTTTTATTTTGAAAGGAGGATAATCCCTGAACTCCTGTCTCTGATATAGCATATTACTACGTCACATCACTCTAAAATGAAGCTATACTGGAGGTCAACAACAAATCATCAATAACAGCAGCATATTTCATGGGGGCTGTTTGATGCCCCATTTACCAGCTTCGGTGGGTTTGTTCGCCAGCTCCATCTGCTGCTGGCCAGCGGGTTTGGTGACCACCATGGAAGTGAGGGGCGTAACGAAGCTGTACCGCAGAGACAGCTCTAAGGCCTGTGCCTCCAGGGTCTTCTGGTCCTCTTCTTGTGCTGAAATACTAAAGTCTGTGTTAATGATGAAGAAATAACATATAGAGACTATGAGCTGGTCATCTTCAGATTCTTTTTCATATTAGCTGTGTCTTAGATATTTTTTATTATTAAGGGTAAGTAGTCTTATTGCGATAACTCAGCTGTTCACGTGCTTGAAATTATGGAGATGTTTAATTGTTTCCAACACTGATGCCTATGCACGGTTCAAATACATAAAAAAAATAGATGCATGATCTACGAAATGTCTTATGGACATACTTATTGTTGTCTTTACCAGCTACTGCCATTCACTTATCTACAGACAATATTTCTGGATGCGTAACAGCAGCTCAACACAATCAATGCAATTAAAATCTATTTCACAGTAATGTCATGAAGAGTATTTTCTGTCATGTTTTCATATATGTGTGTATACACACACACATTTAATGATACAGCACTATCATAAACTGAAAGGCACCTCATGTTGCTCATACAGGAATGTAGTATTCTTCCAGTATACTATGTTTTTAATGCTATCTGCAGAAATATTTCTGTTTGTGTTTCCGATCATATAATTTCTGAATAAGGAATCTGTGTTTTAAGAAGTTAGAAATTTATAATACAAAAAATTAAAATAGCTTACGATTTTTCCAGAAGCTGTTGAATGGTTAAGTAAGCCCACAGTCTCTCTATGAAATTTCCAAAGATGTAACTTTGATTTTGAAATACTTGCTCCTTCTCTTTGACTTTGGCTTCTTCTTTAAGAGTCAAGTCACTAGAATGCTGAAGTGGGAGAAAACTGACTGTCAAAAGAACAGTTCCAGTTTTCTTTTATAGTCACATTATTAGACTTAAAAGAACATCTTTCTGTACAAAAGTGCCCTTTTTGTGCTTCAATCTTGTCCTTTCCCATTGGAAAACGCAAGTCCAAACTACCAAAGCAGCATGTATTTTGGATATGTATTTCTGGACTTGAAACAATGTTGAAAAAAGGAGGTAATGAAATTGTTCTATTTCAACATTTTTTAGATTAATAATCCAGATTCCCTTCTTCATTCTGAAAATACAAACCAGTTTCCCAAAAGTGCTTGGAAGGCCAAAATATTATGGTTTTGAAAGGATTAAAATTGCTAATTTGCTTATTTGTGGACATACGTCAAGCTTTTTCTTTTGTAGCAAATTCAGGAGGGGAGAGTTGTTTGAATTCTCAGATATTTTCCTAAAATGAGAAAACAGCCGAATCCCCAAATGCAGAGAAAATGCACACAAAAGACTTCCTGAGGTCTCCTATTGCACCGTAAAAGACAGAAGGGAGATAATGTTTTTCACAGTTAGTAAACTAAACACTTACTGACTGAGCTTTAATTTCTACCGGCAAAAGATCAAGCTCATTGCTAATTTTTCCAGACACTATAATTTCAGACCCTTCAAAAAACAGCTTGAAATTGTTCTTGGTTAATCCCTCAACGGCATTTTCTGGATACTGCATTTCAATTTTCATTAATATTGGGGTAGCCACCTCTTGATAAAAGCCCTGAAGAGAAGCAGAGAGAGAGTACGCACACAAATGACTGCAAAATTACACAAAGCAATATACCGAATGCCTAAAACCCCCTTAAAAAGAAGGGAGCAAAGCTTTTCCTTCAGCAGTGTAAGACTGCTGCAAACTTAAACAAACAAGCAAAATTTCTTCACAAGGTTCACACACCTTCTCCAGTCAGGCTGGAGATGCCAAATAAACTGTATTTCCCATGGTAATTCAAGTACCCAAGCAGCATCCCCATTATCACCATCCCACCCAGGTAGGTGTTTTGCTTTAGCCACTTTTCACATTCGATTTTTTAAACTTGACTAATTCCAATGATTAATCTTTCTCTTTCTGGATTGGGGCTGGCATTAAGCAAATCCAGTCTCTGTATATCCAGCCAAAACAGGTAGATGTGGCTTCCCAAAAAAAAGAGAATGTCCCGAAAGTTATAACGCCTCTCCAGATGGACAGGAAAGACCCAGGCTGGTGGTACTGCAGAGCCAGTTTGCCTGTTAGGTGCCTCAAACTACCTGGTGATTTTTAGGGAAACCATAACAAACAGCTTCCAATGGTGGTACTTCAAGCAGTTTGAAATTGGACCCAAGAACAGAAGTTTTTCCACCATCACCTCCCCTGGACAATTTGTCTTTTTGCAGAGGTACAGAAATGTGTGAGTTTCCAGCTGATTTGAGGAGGACTTCTTGAGTCTTTGAGTCATTGTTAGGGTACAAACCCTCAGATACCCCAAAACTGCCTTCCTCCCTCCCCAAAATTAACAGATAAACCCAACTTTTCATCTCAGAAAATCTGTGGTTTTGCGGCTAAGACTAGACAGAAGGTGTAGCTGATAGAAGGCTTTTCTGGCATACTCCTTACTCCTGACCTGGAGCTGTAAGGCTGCATTAGCGTTTTCATATATACGACGTGCTATTCCCCCATTGCGTAGGGCCATTTTCTCCAGAAACTTATAACTGACATCAAACCCGAAGCCAAGGCAGAAAAGAGCATATTTCCCATTGACTGCTTTCCGAATGTTTTCTTGAATGACTTCCACATTACTCTCACCTGTAATGGAAACAAAAACATACCCTTGTTTGTTTGGTTTTTTAAAGCACAAAAAGACAGCAAGTGGGTTTAGTGCAAAAAACTGCCTAAAGAATTTTTTAAATCATTCAGAAGAAAATATTAAAAATATATGGGACAGAATGCCATTAAATGAATTGGGGATGAAAGCACCACTCTGCATTCAGAGTGCGAGAACCCGATTCTCCCCCTTAATGACTTTTACTGATTTCCACTCATGTCGTCATAGTCAAGTGCAAAATATTTTACAAGATTATGGGGGCCAGAGCAGGTTTTTAAGAGAAAAGGGACACATACAAGTCAACAGCGCAAGGGGTGGAAACACTTGATCAAACATTGGGAAGACAAGTATAATCTGTAAAAATTACGTGCATGAATTCAGAGAGGAATGGATTGGTTAATGATAAAATTCACACAAACTGCAAATTAACTCAGCCTTGCTTCTCTCCCAGCCCCTCTGCGTGACAAAGGGAAAAGATTTTCACACCATCCTCTTAACCCATTTGAAGAGCTGCTGACGGCCCTGTGTGGAGAGCTTCTCTATCAGCATTTCCAGGCAGGAACTGTCACTGCCTGTAGCAATATGATGGGAGCAGCTCCAATTTTTCCCTTTCAGCCTGCTTTGCCAAGGCAGGCAGTGTATGCAGTAACGCTGCATGTATTCGTCTGGCACTCCACGCCGGCCTGAGTTCTAGCCAACTTGTGGATGGTGCAACGTGCTCGGGGATATGTGAGACTCACTGTGGCTCTGCTGAGCAGGCAGCACCAGGAGCTGAGTTTTATTTAAAAACCCAAACAAATAAACCAACCCCAAAGCAGTATGGATCACACGATCTGAAAGGGAGACTGATCTTATTAGAGGGCTTACAGCTGAATTAATATTGCTGGCCTTGGAGAGGTGCTGGTGCCACACAAAACTTAGACAAACTCCTGTTCAGAACAAGTGATGTTTGTGCCATTGCATTGGGAGTTACTGTTTATTTAACCCAATATTTCTATTTCAACCCTCTGGTTTGTGCTATGCCAGCTGATCACCAGTTAAGAGCTAGACATGGAAAAGAATACAAAACAAGTGGCACCTTGAAAATATCTCAGGTTTGGGGCAAGGGGGATGAAGAAATGTAAGCAATACCTCTCCAATGGGACTGTACATAATGTCCATATACTGTATGTATACTGTATACATATACATGTCCATGTTTCAGCTCTAAGTATTTTACTTTCACATGTCAGCTGTGCCTGGAGTATCTCCAACAACTCCCTCGAGTTTATAAACTAGGAAGCCAATGGTATTTAGCAAAACAGTTCGCAGCTAAGGGATGAGTAGTCATGGGCAGGCAGGCTTTGCCATCACTTCTTACAGCCCTTGCCAGAGCCCTCTCATAATCATCCTCCCTCCAACGCACATCCAGCCCAGCTTGCTTATATCGAAGCTCTTCTGAAACACAGACTATATGAACATCTGGGATGCAAATGTAAAAGATTTAAAAAAATCAAGGAGAGAGAGGACTGAGGCTAGGATTTACCCACCAGAAGTGGGCTGGCCATCTGTCAGCAAAATAATCATGGAGACACTCTGTTCTGGCAGCCTCTTGGCTTTATCCAGCACGCTCACGGCAGTCAGCAGGGCACGATTGATATCCGTGCCTGTAATGAGAAAGCGGGCATCACTCACCTAAAAAGGATAATCATCCAAAGAAATTGGTGCACTTCATCTGCAGAGGCCCTGCAGAATTGTTTAAAGTTTTCTGCAGGAAGTAATCTTTCAGAGAGATGAGGATTTAGGGGTTTAGCCTACTGGGTTTAATTACGGTGTATTATATTGCAATGGCAATGCTGGAGTATTCTTTTGGGAGCATTTTCCATACTTACGTCATGAGAAACACAAACATGTCTAGAGCCATTAATAAGTGCTTGAATAAACACACTGTCATCTGTTAACGTAAATTTAAGAAATGTCTCCTAGCCTTATTTGAGAAGTCAAAGAAAAGAGATAGGCACAGGTGGGCTTTATTGGTATTAACTCCTGGGATAAGAAAACCTACATTAATATTAACAGCATAACATTAACAAGAGATATAGCCTTTTATACATGCTTAAAAATAAATAATAAAACTAAGCACACTGATGCAGCCATTGAAATGCTTCAAGCCTATTTTGACTATTTTGTTTCTGTAGCGTGGCTTACATGGGAGTGTAACTTTAGATGCGTTTTATTTTACAAGGGGACCCTTGACATTAAAAAAATCAGCAAATCATTGTGAAATGTTTGAGCAAATTACCATTTTTCAGAAAAAAAATGTACTATTGGAAATCTGTCAGCCCTCTCTGTTATAAAAATCTGAAACAAATCTTGGTGGCTTGTATGGTTCATAGATGTGATCTAACCCTCTCTCCCCTATATCCGTATCCTGGTCAACAATTCATCCACCCCGCCCCGAATCAGCCTTTCTATCCCATTTGTCACTCACATAAATACCAAAAATCACATGTGAACTTACTTGCTTTGTGAGCACTGATGGTAGTTCTGTGGCACTATATGATTAGTAAAAACACTAGTTTTTTTTCTAAGCAATATATTATATTGGGTGCATGTTTGTGGTTACAAGCATCTAGGTCGTGCTTTGTACCTCCACTAGCAGAAAGAGTTTGCACGAATCCTGCAGCACTTGCCACGTTGTCTGCAGTGGCTTGCAGCAAAGAGCTTTTCCACTCCACCACTTTGCTGTTAAAGGTGATAAAGGTGAAATGATCTTCTGGGCGGAGGTCTTTCAAAATCTTCAACAGAGCATCCCTCGTCTGTTCCAAGGAGAAAACAATCATGTTGAATATTTCTACTTCTCTGCCAGAACCGGGATTGGAATTGCAGTGAAATAAGAGTGTTTCTCTACAGCACTAGTCTAGATGCAGCCCAAAGCCCTTATTTACTCCTAATGGTGTATTTCAGGTTGAGACCATCAGAAATGGCTGATTCACTTCACTTACAGACACAAAAAGGTGGGCTTGTCTGCTCTCTAGCAAAGCTACATACAGAGTCATCAATAAAGGCAAAACAGACAAACTAATTCCATAAACTTCACTAAAGGAAAGAATTAGAAGCAAGATATTCTGCAAAGACAGACAGAAAAAACGCTCTCTGCCTTAACGTTTGATACCCGTGAGAATGGCTGTATCAGCAAAGCGTTGCTCTTTAATAGCTTAAATCTGTACATACACATTTTCAAGCATTTCTGTATGTCTGAAAATATTGCTGTGTACAAACCAGCATGTGTTTCAAATGTGAAATTCACAGTCACTTCCTCAAAAGGCTGGTGTGTGTGGCTGATGCAAGCAGAGGTCAGTACTTCACCTGTTCAATTTTTCTGCCTGCCATGGAGCCACTTCGATCTATAACAAAGATGACATTTTTGGGAAACACCGGCATTTCAGGGGGTGCAAAGTAATGCACAAAATACCCATTGACAATCTGAAATATAGAATGTGAAATCACGTATAAAATTGTATCTAAATAAATAAATATTGCACTTTAATGTTCTGGCATAGCATGAAGGGGGTGCATGCTCAGCATTCTGTTGTTCTAGATAAGCCCAATTCAAAGGGGCTTAAATGTATTTCCTAGCTGGAAGCAAGACTACCTGTAGAGAGCAAATTACTCTCTAAAATAAAAAAAATAGATATTATATCTATCTACGTCACTGAGGCGTATAGCTGTATTATCACTGTATATTATGTTACCTCTTTATTAACATCTCTGAGCACATCTCTGCTCATTGACTGAGACTGCCATCTTTTAGCACATCCATGTGTACTTCATTAGTGAAATGGTATGGAAAATAATGTACTTTATTCCCTAGGATACGCATTGGCCTCTGAATATTTTTAAGTTCCTGCTCTCTTTAGTTATGCCTCGGTTGTCACAAGAAAGAAAAGAAAACCAAGCAGTCATTTTAATAGTTACATAAATCACATTCCTCTAAACTTCATTTACAAGAAGTCACAAATACACTTTAGATGAGCCAAAATAATAATAAAAAAGAATGAGAGAGACACACATCTATAAAGTGGCAATATAGACTTGGTATTGAAACAAAAATTGAAAGATTGATTTTTTTTTTTTTGCATGGATGATCCATTCTTGCAATGTGTCTGGTGTCTCTGGGGCTTTACTGAACAACGCCATCAGCTCCTACTGACCCTGGACTAATGGAAACAGCTTTTCCTGTCACCCTTGGTGTTTCAAAGTAAATGTTGCTGTTTTGCTGTGACTGCACTTCACATTCAGACATATCTATGGTCTGAAAGCATTTTTATTTCTATTTCTTTTTTACCTGTATATCCCCTGCAGTGGCATCTCTCCTAACATCGTAACGCACAACAAAATCACCATTGAGGAGGGTTTCATCAAGTTCAGGATTTATCTTCTGTTGATCTACAGTTGGCTTAAATAAAATATGGGCCTGCAAAGCAATCAGAGGAAAAGATCTAAAGCAACATAACTTAAAGCTGCCACTGGCAGCAACGTCTGGCAGCCGCTGCTTTACCTTCGTTTCGTTCTGCACTTTTGTGAGCGCCTCAGTTAACTCATTTGTCATGAACGTGCTGTCTGTCTCCAGGAAACGTATGCCTTGGGGTTCAAAGATGTGCACATCAATCTGACAGCAGAGAAGTTGGCATCAGCATCTCAGAGGGTACATGACCATGCCCGAAAGACACCGTGCTGCTCCTTGCCCAGCCCGCACCAGGGCAGCTCACCTGGAAGTGCTTAACAAGCTGCTTCGGTCGGACCTTGATCAGCAGCTCGATCTTCCCCAGTTGCCGCTTCAACAGTTCCTCATATGTCAGCTCAAAAGTGACTTTGCTGGCGGCCGCAATGCTGACGGAAACGTGAAACTGCTCCAGTTTTCTGCCTGTGATTCTGGTGGGGGGGGGGGGCGGATAAAACAAAGATTTACCTCCTGCGGGGAAAATTTGCTTGTGGTGGGCGAGGTTTATGAAGTGTGCTAAATAACGGCCAAAGGACCACATGGAATAAATGAAAAAAGAGTAGCAGTAAATCTTATTAATCATTGAGAAGATTTTTTTACACTGCAGGCGGTATTATATTACATTAAGCGTGCTATGGGTGCTGCATACGCACGCTGAGAAATGGAGCAGAAACCTCTGCACCCCTCAGACTGGGATCAAGCAGAACTGGGACTGAATACATGGGAAACACAGATTAAATATACCCCGACATGATGATGTCTGCTCAAGCGCCACGGTCCTCTGCGCTTGCAGGGAAGCAAACTGAACAACTGAGCATCATCCCAGTCCCACAAGGTGCTCCTGCATGACAGCAAGTCCCAGGGCAACAACAAACACCAACGCCTCCAACTGAAGCCCATTACAGGATCAGATATAAATCACATATATATGTGAACATATATATATATACACACACACACACACATCATCCCTCCCAAAGAGAACCCAAGGCTCCTTTTCACATTTATCATTGCTGAGAAGTGACTGGCTCCAGCATTTACCCTGTTCCCAACCAAACAAGAAGCCAAGGAAGAGCGTTGGAGCAGCTTTACTCAGGACAGCAACGTACTTGACGAGGCCGGCGCTCTGCCCGTGCGAGACCGCAGTGTCATATTCCTTTTGAGCAGAAGCTTTCTCCTTTATTATTCCTGGGTATACTTTACCATCGATAGACCTGTTTGGTTTCCATAAAAATTAATTAATATTAGAAGGAAAACACTGGGGAAAGAAACAAGAGGAACGCTGCACTTAGTGGCCCTCGGGGCATGAGCAGGGGACACTGTTTGGCTCACACATCCCTCCTTGTCCAGGAGGACGCCAGAAGCCACGACCACAACACAGCCCTCCTCCTTGCTGGATCTCAAGGAGGCTGGAGCAGGAGGAACACCACCACCGAGCATGTTTGTCACCCACCCTGTGCAGCAGGCAGCCTTGCCCTGGCCACCTATTTGGCTGCTTACTACTTTGCCCCACAGAGCATTTTGTGCAGGACCCTCCTCAGCTTTGTGCTTTTCACTCAGCACCTCCTGAGAAGAAAGATGAACCCCCCCCAGCCCTCAGAGCTGCCTTCTTCACACCACAGGTAAGGACTGGTCCCACATGGAGAAGTTGGTGATGAAAGCCGTCTTGGGTAGCTCCACTTCAAAGGTTGCCTCTCTGGAGTCATTAGCTCTGTTGACAATTTTGCTGGTGATGATGGTGTGAGCAAACCGTGACGTGACCTTGCAGTCCACATGGAGGCTGTAGATTTCAATAGCATGCTGGAAAAAAAAATAAACAGGCTGAAACAGAAACACTCAATTTTTGCTCTTGAGCAGTCCTTACCTGGGTCACGTTACTGGAAAAGTCTGATGAAGGAATGACCTGTTCAAAGGTCCGGCCAGAACTGGAGAGACGGAATTGTTCATGACCAGACTGGCCATCTGCTTATTCACATCTCTGCTGCTGCGACCCCAGCCCCACACAAAATCTGCAGCTACACTTGCGTGTTTTCATTCCACGGAAGGCTTCTGTCAAGCCTTTTGCTGTGGTCTTCTCAGGTTACTCTGAAGCAGCTGCTGTGTCACCCCAATACATCACCTAAGACCAACCTCAGAAAAATCAGATGCCTCTTTAAGCACTCGATCCATGGAAAGAGACCTGCTAGTTTTTTGCATGACTATTTATTTGCTCTCCCAGCTGTTGACTTTGCTGCATGTTTTTCAGCTCGGTGCCTTGTGTCACACATGATGTTCAGCAGGTTTGAAACCCCGTGTGGGCCTCCAACCCCTTGCTGGTTGCACAAGCAGGGATGCCCTTTGAGCGCTTGTGTTTCTCCTGGTCTGGTGCTTCCAGGGTCCCTGACGCTTGAGGGAGGAGGGCACCGTCACAGAGCTGCCCGGGAATACCCCATGGAGCAGCTGGACTGGGAATTGCCTGGAGCACCTGCCTCTGTAAACACCCTCCTTTTGCATTTGGGATGTCTGTTTTACAGGTGCTACCTGTGTTTCAGCAGTGACGCTAAGAAGGGTCGATCTGGACATCGCCAGCCTCACAATAGTCCAATAGTTTATTAAAATAAAAAAGCTCAGCATCAAAGCAGATCATTGCACTTCTATTTTCACTTTTCCAGCCTCACAAATCTTTCGATGGCTAATTGATCTTCAGCTATTTTGTTAATTCTTTTCCTGTACTTTGCTCACCAATTAATAGCATCCACTGGCCTCTTCTTAGTTAGGGCATTGGCCACAATTCAAAAGTTTAATCAAGCTAAACATGGCCATTCAATACAAAGCTGTGACCGCAGCTTTGTGCTTGGGCATCAGGGCAGGAGGTGCCACAGCCAACGCCATCTGAGTAATAGATGGCTGTTTCTTTTTTCATTATATGTTGCCAGAGCGTGCTCTATCCCCCGATGCCTGCTGACAATCCAGGACAACGGGATAAAACCCCAAACTATTCATCGAGAGAACAATTTCCTGATCCTGGCAGTTCGGGTGCCTGTCCCTGCCGCTCACCCTGAGCTGGAGCCCTCTCTGCCCATGCTGGGACCGTCCCTCCTGGGGGCATCTCTTCCCAAAGGCTTTCTGAGTATCCCCAAGCACCTCTGCTCACGTTCGTTGCCCTGCCACGCTCAAACCCACAGCACGTTCAGAGGGGAGGTTTTGCCATGACCGAGGAGCCCCGAGCCGTGGCTCATTAGGGCAGCACAGGCACATGGTGGCCATCGCTGCCCATGGAGCATCCTTGCAGCACAGGAGGAGCCTGCCCCGTGCAAAACTTACCCTGTGCAAAATCCACCCCACCGCCACGTGCCGAAGGGACGCTGCGGGGATGAGGGGAGAGGGACCTGCATGCCCTGGGCTTGCACCGCCCCAGCAGCGTTTTAGGCTGTGGCCAGCACAAACAAGCACGCAGCAGGGTGCAGCATGGCGAGGGGCATCGCTGTGCCGTTAGCGAAGGGGGCAGGAGAGGAGCAGCCCCGGGTGTGTACCCAAAAGCAGCAGGGAGCAATTTGTGGCCGCTCCCCAAGGCACCGCAGGCCCATACACAACATCCACGGCTTCTTGCAGAGCCCTCGGCCACCCCTGGAGCAGCCACAGGACCTGTTCCTGCCTCCCAGAAACCCGCCTGCATTTCAGTTGCGTTTCACGCTTTTCTGAATAGCACGATGTAAATAAAAACCTTCAGACATAAGGCTTCCTCCATTTCTCCAATATTAATGTTTTTAAAATAAGACCAGTGACATGCACCCCGAGATGTTACAAAACACAGTTTGCTCCTCCATTCAGCACAAATAACTGGCTACTCCCTTCTTTTCCATACTATATAAATTACTAAATGCCTGTCAGAAATCACCTGGCACTGCAAGGGTCCTCATTTGGTCCTGCTGTAACGGCACTGCGTCACAATCCAAACCTCATCCGGTGGCTGAGGGAGACCCATTGGTCCCTCAAATTTGATATTTTAACATCCCTAGGGAAGACCATGATCAGACACACCTGCAAACGCTCTCCCGCCACTTTTATACTGTAACAGCCCAAACCGCCAACCCAAAAGGCCTTAAAAGGACCCAGAGCTCTGAAATCACAACACAATATACCCGAGGCTCCACAGGTGGTGGTTACCAGAAGTTACCTGGCCAGCTACCATCAGATCACCAAATAAGCAAACAAGATATTGTTTAAAAAAAAATAAATAAATAGAGCAAATACCTTTTGAGCAATAGTTTCTGCTAATACTATGAGTGAGGAAAAGACCATCAATGTAAGCAACGTTCTCGCCTCCATTTTGGAAATACCAGATTTTCAAATGAAAACTCAGTTTATCTTAATCCGTTAATGAGTAACTTGTACTTGGGGATATTATGTAGACTTTAAAGAGACCCAGAAACTTAATATTTACATGTTAAACATAGGTAAAACTTGAACTTGGTTAACATTTATTTTTCCAACAGATCTTTGCTGTTAAGCGTTAGAATTTTAATGTTTAATAATCCATAAAGTTATTAAATCCTACGTTTTCTTTTTAAACTTAGACCTCACCGTGGCACGCGAAATCCCACAGGCAGATCAACTGCTCTGTGCAACAAGCTGCATTTTTTTGATGAATGAATCTCTACCATATCCTACAGTAATAATTTGAAAGGGCACATCCTTAATGTTACCTCAAGCACTTCAGAGATTGGGAGATTGCCAAGACATGCAACATTCATGTGAGATTTTACAGCGGGTGGCTTCTTCAAACTTTGTGCCTCCTTGCCCAACCGGTCCATGAGAAGTATGGAGCGGCCGTCTCGAAACATCCCTTTTTGCTTGATCCTTTTTGCTTTTCTCCACCTCAGAGAAAGGATCTAAATCCATCATCACAACAGGAGATATTTTTGAGTGCAAAATGACCTAAAAACTCAAACCCTGAGGCTTTGTTCAGACACTTCTCTGTCAGTATTCCTCATTATGAAAGTGAGGGGAAAAAAGGAAGAAAACACATTTTCCATGACTGGACTTAATAGATCCGCAAGGATGAAGAAGATGACAAAAATTTCTCCTGGCAGCTTTATATCCATTCCTCTCACCTACAAGTATCTCCTGTCCTGCAGCAGCAGCCAGTAACTGTTCCAGCATGGCAGCAAGGCTGGGGACAGGGGGAGGATTCCTGCAATTCATACAGGAGAGCAGAGACCTCACTGTCACAAATAGGGAACGACTTTGTCCCAGGGATACACTTTTACCTCCAATGCATATTTTTCCGATGAGGTCAATCTTAAAAGACAGAAAAAGAGATCCCTGGTCTTGAGCACCTACTGTCACACTGGGAAGCATCACAAATAACTGAACCTGAAGACATCCTGGATACGAAGCTGTTAGCAAAATCCCAAGTTTCTTGTAGATAACTTTGATTCCTGCTGCATCTGCGCTGCAAGTCTGTGGGATACAAGAGGTTTCTGTGCTTTGCTAAATCGCCACCAACATAGCTGAAGCCGGGCCTGAAATACAGCCTCCAGCCCCCCTCCTGTTACCCAGTCTAGCAAATTTGCAATATTCAGTCACTTGTAGCGTATAAAAAGAAAAGGATAACAACATTTTGCTCCACTTGTCCCTCTCTATCATTTTTCTAATTATTAAACAATCTCCTGCCAACTTCTCATCACAAATTAATTAAGGAGGGCTTGTTAAACCTGATGCAAGGACAGTTCTGGAGTTACCGGAGTGAGAATCTTTTTCCACAATGGTGGTTGGGTTTGGGGGTTTGTTTTTTTTTCTTTTGGTCTTGTTTTTTACCTTCAAAGCATGGCAGGAGTCCTTCTCAGGGGAAAAGGGGCTCTGCTGAGTTACCTGTGCCAGGCCCCACAGACAAACAGCAACCAGCTGAGAGAGGAGGCAGGGTCTTGGCTGCAAGTAACACCACCAGCAGTATCTTTTTTTTTTTTTTTTTTTTTTTTTTTAAAGGAAATCTCCCCCTTAAGCCCAAAGGATTTGCTGCTGCCTTGCACATATCCGGCTCTGCAGTCTCTCTGGGAGCTTGGTGGACATCGGCAGGTTTTATCCGTGAAATGTTTGGAACACAAAAGGCAAAGGTGAGATTCTTCACAGTGCACAGAGACCTTCAATACTGATTTCACCTCTTAATCAGGTCTAGCCTGTGCAAAATTAAAGTAATTCTTTAAATAAAGGCGGCACCTACCTTACTGTCCTCGGATGTGCTGCACGGTGTGTGAAAAGCACAGAAGGTACAACAAAGCAGATCATCTGTGTTTAAACACAAAGATCCAGCTGAGGGGAAATACTCCAGGTTATAACCTCAGGGAAGTTCGCTGTTTAATGCAACAAATCAAGATTTAAAGAGTGTTGCAGAAAAACTTTCCACTCAGAGTGGAGTGGAAGCAGACAGAGACGCCCAGCAGGCTGTTCAGCTCCTCAGTCTGGCAGGACATGGCTGCCGGTCTGTCCTCCCACTTCTACTTGACCCCAAGGCCATGAGGAAAAAGCTGCTGGGGAACGGGCTGGAAGCCTTCCCTCGGGGCCGGGGAGGACCGACAGCATGGCACCTTGCCTCCCGGCAGAGCCACGCCTGGGGAAACAAGGGGGCTGCTGCCCGCGGCCTGTGAGGGAGCCGTGAGGGGGGAGCCATGACAGGAAGGCTGCGACAGGGCAGCTGTGAGGGCGGAGATACGAGTGGAGGGCTGTGACAGGGTAAGATATGAGGGGAAGGCCGTGAGGGGGGAGACGTTAGAGGGGAGCTCTGAGGGAAGAGCCATGAGGGGAGGGTGGTGATGGGGCAGCCATGAGGGGAAGGCCTCTGCCCATGGCACCCCCCAAGCCTGAGGGCCCCCCCAGGGCACTGCTGGGATCAGCACAGATTTGGGTGAAGTCTCCAGGTTTTTGTGATGCCCCTTTGACTTGCTCCTCCTCAGCTACCCCACAGCATGAGGAAACTGCACTGATGCTAAAACTGTGTCATCTGGATGTTTATTCTTTGCGTTTGACAGACTAGATCAGAGCTTGTCATGCCAAAGTGTCCATAGAATTAATCTAAGCCTAAATTGAAATTAGTCACCACAGTGTGCCAAGCTGTGTCCAATCTTTTTTTATTAAACCATTATAGCAAACACCATTCACATAGAAAGAAAGTAGGTAATAAAAATTAACATGGAAGTTGTACCCTCTGACGTGAGTCTATTCCCTACTTAATGACTTAGAGTAGCTACTTAGATCTACAGTGAGTTTAATGTAAAAGGGCAGAAGTTTGGGAAGACGTTACAACAAATCGTCTGGGTGAGACACATGCAGCTCTGCCGTCAGCCAAAGACGCTCTTGGCCGGCTCTTCTTTTGGTTTCTCAAAGACTGTTTCGCCACCGGTCCGATCCCGGCTGAAGATGGAAGGAGCTACAGAGCCCATTTGTTCTTGGGAAAGAAAACCAGGAAAGGCAATCAGTGAAGTAGCACACCAAATTCAGGGAGTAAAACCAGTGCTGCTAAAACATGTTTGATAAGTATTTCATCAGCCCATCAGCTTCCCAAACCTTAAAAGACAGCACTTCCATTCCAAGCATGGGGCAGCAGACAGCACCTGAAGGTGGCCACTACCATTGACTGGCCCTGAATCCCTGCAGGTGCTTTAGAAACTTGGGATCTGCCAAGGCCCAGGCTATCATGCTGAGAATGGGTTAAAATTAATCATTTTTCTTTGGACTCTCCCACTGGTGGTGGAAAAGCAACACAAAACCAGAGCACCAGGAGTGTTCAGCACAAGCACCCAGTCTCTTCTCTCTCACCTTCTGTCCTTTATCTCCCCTCACCTGCATTTCATCTCAAACTCATCCAATTCATCCACCTGAGAGGTCAGAAATCCCATCATCTATGACCAAGACTCCAGTCTTCCAACTTGGACAGCCACTGATGTTGATTGTGGGCCCAGGGCTTGGTTTGAACCCTGGTTCAGATGGCAAAGTCGGGGCTCTCCCTCCCACTTTGTCCAGACAGGGAGGACAAAGACTCCAAGCAGAGCCCTGCTGGCACCTCTTGGTGCCATCAAGATGGTGGATGCAAAGTCCCTGCACAACCAGCAAGCACACTGCTGGCTGCTGTTTCAGAGGCACACCCTTTCACGTGCAAAGAGCAATTAAGTCAGTGCTATACTTTGGAAAACTGCTTAATTGTTTCCATCATGGAGACTTACCACACTGCTTCATCACTTGGTAGGTTTTGGATTTAATTTCCTGGTTTTTGGAAAGGTTTCCTCTGGCTCCTTTGAGGTCTTCTTCCTTCACTGGAGGACGCTTCTTTTTCACAGGGGCTGGCTAAGAAACAGATGTAGTGCCCATGCATCAGCATTTCATGTTTAGAAGCACAGGGAACAAAGCTGCCTTAACATATAGAGGATGCCGATACAATATTCCTCCTATTTCAGTTCTGAGACTGTGCACTCAGCTACTCCAGATCTTTGCACAACCATGATTTCACTGCCCTTCCCAAAATCTGTTGCTACTATTACTGTTCTGTTCTGAAATTGTCTTCTGATTGTACAGCCTTTGAAAGAGACAGTGGATTGCTTTATTTTTTTAATTTACTTTTAAATGTTTTCTGTCCAGGCCTGCCTGGCCCTTTCTGCAAGTACAAACTGGTAATTCAAGAATCTGTCCAATGTTTGGGAAGGGAAAAACAAACAACTTCATTACTAAGTTGTGCTTGTGCCTCAGTCTACTTGCTACTTCTTTAGGAAACTGGTCAGAGAGTTTCTGAAATCGGGCTTGATTTAGTTGGAGTAAACTTAACACTTGACCCATAGTTATTGACCTTAAATTTAGGGAACAAAAGTATCAGAGCAGTCAACATGGTTGCCTACAAGCACAAACTGAACACACCCAAAACACTGGCCTCAGAAACCAAAGAAGGAGAAGGAAATCTAATACAGAAACAGATGCATCATCAGGTGGTACACTGCAACATCCGAGTACTAATCTGTTTACAGCTTATCTTGTGAGAAGAAAAATCAGGATAACATGGGATCATATCAGACTACCCCTGCCTTTAAATCAACACTTGAAAGTCAGACACATCGATCAGCAGCAGTCGGCACCATTAACATTCTCTCTTCAGTTTACTATTTCAAGGACAGATTGCCAAGGTCCCACCAGACAAACCTCACGGCAGGGTGCAGGGGCACAGGAGATATTATTAAAAAGAATAAGAAACCCACAGACTCCAACTTTAGCAGATTCACATACTGAGCCATCAATGGGAAACTCCTCTGACCATCGCTACATACGTAGGGCTTCTGATATTTGGGTTCTGGCAGCAGTGGAGCCCACTTGTACTTTTCTAGGCACCGCCTGTAGAGCTAAAACAGTTGTGGAGGGAAACAAATCCCTCAATGCCTGCGAAGGGCTGGAGCAGCGAGTCCCAGGGAGCTTGCAGAGACAGCGTGCACACGCCGGGCTCTTGGCAGGAGCAGGCTGGCTGCACTGGAGCCTTCGGCATGTTTCCTGCTGGCTGTAAATTCCTGGGAACACTCAGAATAGCTTGCTGTCAATCCCATTTGCATGTGTTGTGGGAAACAAAACATTCACAAGACCTCTGGGGAAAACACTCCACAAGTAGCCAAAGCAAGCAAGGGGGGAAGGGTGGTAGCAAACCCTTCAAAATTCACAAGGGCTTTTAGTCAGTTAGGTGGTTAACCAAAGATCCCTACAGCCAGGATTTCATTGTCCCTCTGTAACGAGGACTGGCATATGACGGTCCCCCATGCCCATGGCATGGTCCACAGGTAGCCAGCACAGAAAAGGGAAAAACCCCTTGTTTTGTTAACAGGAATACGAAAACTGCTAAGGTCTTTCACCCATTATTGGCAAGAGATAACTGCAAGGCTTCTTTCCACTGGGACAAGGGACTTCTTGGGTATGGGGTAAGGAAAGGAGGCACTTGAGATGCACCAAGACAGCCAGGCTGAGCAGAAGTCTTATATTTCACACAGTTATTTTGTAGCAAAACCTCTCATGCTTTCATTACAGGTAGATTTTCCAGCAGGATTGTTGCTGTGGATTAGTTCCTCCAGCTAAAAAGCAAAAACGCCGCATAGAAAGGTTACTGTGAGCCACAGAAGTGAGCCCCGGACCTGCCAGCACCAGTAGCTGCCAGTGTCGCAGCTGCACGACTGCCAATTGCTCCCAGCACAAGTGCATTTGTAAGCAGGGTTTGCCAGGAGCCATTCCCAGCTGGCACAGCAGTGTGCAGCCTGTGCTTAATCTCCTCCTGTCACAAGTCAAAAAGTGTTGGTTTACAAGACATATAACTGTTTAAGTGTCTTTTTCTCTGGACTAAAGAAAATAAGCTGAACTGAATTACTCTATGTGGTCAAAGGATTGTGCTCTTCTACCCTCCCCGTGTCCTGACTCTCCACCCCACCTACCACATAAAACTCTCATGCTGGGGAGAACTCTGCCAGGCACACGTAGCTTGTGTTGAAAACATAGCACTTATGTGAAAACCTCAGAAATTCTAAGCTAACTTTAAGATCACTTTGAAACACTGATTTTTGGGAAACGCAGTAAAGACAAACCATTAGTTACAAAATGAACATAGAAGTGTGCAATACAAAATTTCAGTCTCAAAAATTGTATCCTAATGGTTATAGTTTTCACTCATGCACTCTCTTTTCCTGCACGTTAACACATTAAGTTTTACATAGCAGCAGACTTTAGTATAGCCACGTCCTTTCAAAACTGCTGCCAAAATTTCATTCTCTGAGAAAGTGCATTGGAAAAGCAGAAATTACTCCTTCTGTGAAACATCCCAGAGCAGAGCAGTGGAAATGTTTCTTCCCTTCCTACAGAAATCAAAGCATTCATGGCAAACCAGAACATTTAAAAACTAAATTAATTAGCCATGTAGAGGGCAGCTGCTTTCCTTTGTCATTAAATAATCCCTCCTAACAACTCACTTGTTAAAATATATAAACAGAGCATTTAGATACTTCAACATGATCAAACAAGTCACACAGAGCAGAAAAGCCAAATTCGCTGGTTAACGAGTGACTTGTTAATAAGCTATTCCAAGCAAACCATCTAAAACAGTAACACATTCGTTGGGCACCCTGCTCTAACAAAAGCCACCCTCAAACAGATCTCCCCATACCTGTGACATAACTGCGGTGCTCGTTCGAGCGTAATCCCTCCTGAGGTCGTTTCCCGGCTTTGATTAAATCCAGCCTGCGTGCTCTGCGATCGCCTGTTATTTTTCCTCGACTTATATAGAGCATCTAACATGAAGTCATTAGCTGGGTCATTTTCCCAAACCAGAACCCAGGATGATTCAGGTTGACGGAGGCTGTTGTTGTTGAAAGGTTTATTCTTAGCGATGACTAGGGTTTGCAGTATTTACTGCGCCCTGTGCCCGGGCACGGACAGAGTTGGGGACTGAGGAGAGCAGACAGCTGTGGCAGTGGGACCGCAGGGAAGCCCGATCCACCACAAAAACCAACTTCCCCGGGAGTCCACTGGGGCTCTATTTATAACTTTAAAAGGCAAAACTTTGCTACAGACACAAAATTGACTCTGAATTCTCTTGATGGAGGGGAAAAAAAAAGTTTTTCTTTCCCAGCGTAACAAAATGTGCTTTCTCTAAATATTATATAAGCCCAATGTCCAAAGCACAACATTGTGCCCTGAAATCACCTTTGCAAAGGGATCTTTAACAAAAGAGTATTTTGTGTATTTTGGAGAGATATGCTTTTACCCTTACAGTTCTATTGCTGAGCTTGCTCTGATGCCAGCTCTTACACAGCTGAGAGAGTAAAATCACTTTCTACTTACAGCAGTACTAGTAAGTTTAATCATTTCACCTGTCATTTGTATAGGAATAGCTCACTCAGACATGAATAAATTCAGTGTTCCCCACCGTACATGCTGACAGTAGTAAAACCTTATCCAGAACTTTGAAGATTAGTTCTCTAACCAATTTTTTAATTAAATAGAAAAAACCCCCAAGACTCTAAGCATTAATTTTATTACCAGGACAAGGCTGGGTAGGGGGTTGTTTCCCTTTTCTTTTTATAGTTTTACATTAATTCTTCGCATCATGGGGGGAGGAAAAAAAAAAAAAAATCAGCTGCTGTAACTGCACTCAACATCCACAAAGAACCAAGACTCCCGCGAGGTGTGTCAATATGGGGAGGCAGATGTGGCAGACCTCCAAAGATCTTTTACTAGAAACAGTGACCGTTGTGATAGAAACCTACCCTGGCCTTTTCTCAAGCTCTGCCTGTGCTTTGGTTAGGCTACATAGCAGCACAGGATATAAAATAAAATTGGTATTTTTCATTATGGAAACATGACATCAATACCACAGCGCCAGCACCATAAAATCAGGACGGTGGGATTTGTTGGCTGTGAACTATCCCCCAGGCCTGCGGGTGCCCATTTTGCCTTTAAGTTGAACTCTTTCCAGGCATGAGAAGATGCTTTCCTTTATGTGACTACTGGACGAAGTTATGTGTAGGTTAAGAAGCAGTTTGGATGTTACATACTAAGCCATTCCTTAGGTTGAATTTCTATTTTAAACCCACGGCTTAGTAAACTAGAGGAAATGTTTCTGTGGAACAGCAGTACCTTTTAGTAGGCTAAAAAAAGCAGAAGGAAAACACATTGACTTTAGGGAAAGCCGCAGATCTTTCTATTGTACAGAGTAACACCCCTCCTTCTCTATTACGATGTTTCTATACAGTCCTGTAAGCATCACTATTCTGACGCTATGTATTACAACAGGAAAATAACATTCTGCATGTTTAAAGCAAATATTTAGAATTCAAGACACTAAACTATTTTTCCCTTCAGCTTTCAAAATTGCTTCACTTAATTGACACTACATATTCCTCACTCAAAAGCAACAAGAGTTATGCTTTCATGGCAATTAAAAACAAAATCATTGAACAAAATTGAAACACCTTCAGCTTGCCTGCTGCTCAGGGGTAGTAGATGAGGTGCTTCAGAGGGAGACAGCATATCCTGAAGTTTCCAAGACATCCCCCCTAGCCTGGACAATTCTGTTCTCTTTGGCTATACATTTCCTAAACCAACACTGAACATCAAGTACAACCATTTCCTCTTACGATCACGGGATAACTTTTCCATACAAAAAAACAAACCAAATCTACAGTTACTTACATTTCAGAGTAGAAATCCTGTTCGTCTGGTTGAGGTCCTGAGATCTGTTAAATGGGACATGAATGACAATGAAACAAGACAGGCTCATTTATTTAATAGTGGCTATTAAAAAAGCAACTTAACCTTCTTTCATCTTCCACTGCAACACAAAGTGTGGAAAACTCCTTTGCGGAGGAACAGCTGCAGCTAAAATATGGCTATGACTATGGAGAATTTAGTCAATGTACTGGCCACTGTGATCTCTGGGAGACATAGATCTTGCATAACATTTGACTTCTCCAGGAAACTGCTAACATCCATCAGTAGACTGACAGGCTCGATCGGTTGAAGACTATTCTCAGAATTCCCTTTAAGGATGCAGTAGGTATGGGGCTGCTTGTGGGTGGGAAGTAATGAAAGTAATGGGCAAACATTAGAGAGGAGTTGCAGAGGTAGCAGTAGATCAATGCTGTGCAGGTCCAGCCCAGTAGAACACACTAAACTGCTCCCACCAGGATAGGAAACGGGGATAGCAACAGCAGCTCACTAAGAACAGGATTTCTGCTCTATTCTGGCATAAAGGTATCAACCTCTCACCATTTGCAGCCTTGAAAAAAAACCTGATAACCTGCACATGGTCATGTTACAGCTTTACAGTGAGCCAGCTCTTGTCCTACATGGTCCTCCTCATTCCTCCAGCACTCTGGAAAATAGATGGTAGATAGCTTACCATGCCTCCAGGGAACCTGGAGAGTAAGACAGCATCCTTCCGCCCAACAAAATAGAAAAACCCCAAACTAGGCTACACTCATTTTGTTGGGTATAATAAGGGAAGTCCAAGTGCTTGCTGCTGACACTTTGGTACTCAAAGCACCTGCTTCCATGGAGCTTGAAAGACAACTCTGCACTACATAGATAGCATGTAGGAATGATATCTTCATCAGACAGAAAAGAATCTGCACTGCTTCCCCCTTCCTCTTTTGCACAGTTTTGGGAAGTTGCAGAGACTAAAGTAAGCAAGGAAGACATTGGTCATCTCCAGCATGTTGCCCTCGGGAGTCGGGACAGAGAGGCCATTTGGTCTTAGAATTAGACATCCCCATACGGCCCTTTTCTGTCTCCAAGGAGGTACTACACGAGTTCTGTAACACAAGGCACTGCACGAGTGCAGTTCTCAACAGGATCCTCAGACATGTTCCCTCAGCTTGTGTTTCTACTACCTGCTGCAAACAAGTCAGAAGGGAGACAGAAGATAAAACAGTTTAACAAATTATTGAATTAGGCCATGCCTCTGCCAAGGGGCAGGACATTGGAGGTAAACTCAGAAATGTCTAAGTTTACACATTCTTCTTGTCAACCAAAAGATCTGGCTTTGCTTGAAAAGCCAAAAGCAAGCGGTGACAATCAGCTGTGTGGTTAAAGCATTTTAACAACATCCTACACTCCAGAAGGCCTCAGGTCAATGTCCTGCAATCTCAGGAGTTCTCAGGTTGCACATCAAAGGCTTTGTTTTCAATATGAAGATATAGATGGTTATTCTCCATATGTGCACACGCAGAGGAGAAAAACCCTCCTCAGGGAAGAGATCCGAGAAGAACCTGCAAGGATTCTTACAGTCGTAAACAAAATTTGCTACTTAAGAATAGTGGTCCCTCCAACTGAAATAGGACTTGCTACTACGGTAAATGAATACATTGAAATTAATACCAAGAGGAGAGTGCAAAACATTAGATCTGCAGTTCTCAAGTTAAACTCCAGTAGCAAAATCTGCTTCCCACAAGGGCACATTAGAAACATTGAAACATGCACACTTTTAAACAGAACAAGTATAAAACAAGTGTACAAATCTGTAATAAGAAGTCAAACTTTATTGTAAACCATTATACAATGTAATTACATCAGATACCCTTAAAAGTTTAAGGTAACACCACTGATTAAACAATATGGTCCAAACAGAGGGCAGCAGAATACAGCTGTTTGTTTTGCTCACATAGGCTATACTCTGAATTTACTTACAAACAATCCCAACATTCAGTTTGAGATGGATACCCACGCAAGACAAAACCACCTACAAAAGAGTCCCTTTTTTAAAGATACTGTAGTTTTACTTTGTAAAACCATAGTAGTCATTTTCAGTAATTGAACTGGAAACTTCACCTAGAAAAGTTTGCATGCCTATGCTGTAGATCTACTCTGATTTGATGTGGCTGAGCTTACTTGCTGTCATTACTGGTTTCTCCTGTAAAAAGCACAGCAAAGTTGCAAACATGGGTTAGTCAAGCACAGTGGCAGAAATTCCTTGTGATGCTCAGCTCTCAGCAGAGCGTGAGAGCCCAGGCCTCCCTCCCCAGGCACAGCTGGAATCGGAGCAGACACCTGCCGGAGGGGATCACTTTGCATTGCTCTGATTTGCAACTCAATTTCTGAGTTTTCCCTGAAGAAAAGCTATAGTACATTTTAATCAGCAACATTAACATACAGCACTTACCTACTTAAAGTAAGACAAGGGGACCTGAACACATTAAAGCCAGAACTTGAAAACCATGTATTAGACAACACCAGTGTTTTAAGTTTATGCAGATGTGTCATGGGTCAGATACTAGAAACAGTACATATAGGTTGACCATTTGTGGTAAAGTCAATCTCCACCAATACTTCTGTGTCTCTCCTCTTAAGTTACAATCCCTTTCTCTTACTTTGGCATATACTACATAGCTCATTTTCACTAAACAGAATCACATTTTTTTAATCACAGCCTGAATTAAACCTTTGCTATGAGTTGTCCTGAAGTACATTTACCAGGCGTAAATTTAGAGCGCCTACTTGAGGATAATGCAAAGGTCATGTTGCAATATTATTAGCGGATCAATTTTTCATGAAGAAAATGTATTTCAGACTGCATGGCAAATACATTTCAATGAATATTAAGACATAGTGAAGCACTAGGCACATACTTCCTTCTCACACATACAAGCTCTTCAGACAAGAGCCCATGTCCTACTTGTACCTACTGCAACAATTTCAATTTTTATCTTACAAAGATGAAAACTGCCAATTCTACTTTTTCCATCTCTTTCATATGATAACAAAGAATGAATAGGAAAAAAAACCAGTTTTTGTTATTTGGCTAAGGTTGTGAATAAAACTTTTATCTTAGTAGAGAAAGTTAGAGCTGCTTTTTCCCTCTGAAGATATGGTCCTCCTGTTACTACTGTGGTATTTAAAATAGTTCTGTCTCTTTGGCTCATAGTGCTTTACTACATCATCTTGCTAGGCATATAAAATCTCAAACCAAGTGACATTTAAGCACTTAAGACATGAAAAATGAGGCATTCATATACCTTTGCTGTAACCATCTTCAAGAAACTGCTCCATAGTGCTTTACACTGTTTTGTACTTGGTCAAAAAGTTTGAGGTCTGCTCAAAACAAATATTTTTACATGATTAAGGCCATAATTTTATACTGACATTTCACAGACTAAACATGAGACTAGAAATAGAAATCATTTTGATAATTTAAGCAACTGGAGAAGAGGAGGGAAAAGGAAAATAAAATGAAAGCTCGTACAGTTAAATTTGTGTGCGCTGTTCAGTTATCTCTGATGGTTGATGAGGACAGTGATGGCTGTGCAGTGGTATGTAGCACATGCTGAATAGCTTTATTTCACTATGTGAAATAGAACAAATCCTATGCTAAAAAAAAAGCTGACATTTGTGACAAGAGCTGGTTCTAGCTCTTAAATCCCTTTGGAAAAGTAAACTGTATGAGACTATTCTGTTGATGAAAATTAATTCCTTGAAGTACTGTGCTTTTGGAGATATGCACCCGCCCAGTGGTAAATAGTCAAGAGAAGATGGAAGTCACACAATCAATGAAAGAATCCAAAACACGGAAAACAGAGGCAACACTGATTAGGGACATTCCCCCTCCACTCCCCTCCATTTCAGAATAACTCAGTTAAGCTTCCGTTGTCATTAGTTTCTAGATTTAGTCTAAAAGAAACACTAGTACTTAAACTTATTGCAGTTATTACATTTCAGTGCACAGTAACAAAGGTCAGTGGCCTAACTAAACTTGCACACATTACGTTTGGTAAAATGTCCCTTCTAGGCAGCTGGACATGCTGAGGTGTACCTGAAGTCTCAGAACATTGTGTTCACCTCGGCAGCCAAGCAGTGAAAAGGAATGCTGGAATAGTGAAAAATAAGTAAGGGAGCGCACAGTTCAGTATTTACTAAGGCCCAAGAACCCCATTTAAAGTGGCCTGGATAATAAATCACATTAAGACCTAGTAAATCTATAAAAAATGTAAAAAATCTTAAAAAGTTCTGAGCAGTTTTCCGATGAAACTGTTTGGTTTAAGGCTTGGAACATTTCTGATGTCCAGATACTACAACAGATTTGCAATTAAGGTCTGTTGTCACCTCTTTGACACATCGCCTTGTCCTGCACAAGGTTTAACTAAGCAAGGAAAGCTGTTGGAAACAGTAATTTAGAAAACATGCAAAGCAAAAGGATGTCACTGAAAACATGTCTGCTAGGTTTCAGATCAGCACGTGTTGTCAATTATCAGAAGACAGACTGAAAATCACAAAAATTCTATAGTAACAACTGTATTATACCTCTCGGGGTTGGTTTTGTTTTGTTTTTTTAACTACTAAAGGATAATCAGTCTTTATGGAAATTAAACAGGAGAAATATTTTTTTTTTTTTTAAAATCACATTAAATAGAAGATTGCTTTTCCAACAAAAAACAAGGGACAGAATTATTTGCAATATTGTAGCACAGCTGCTTCAATCGGATCACGGTCCTGTACTGCAGGCCCTATATAAGGAAAAGTATAAGAAATGTTCTATGTCTTTTGGGTCATTTGAGAGGTATGCACAAAAAACTTGCAGAAACAGAAATAATTAGTCATCCACAGATACTCATTTCACAAATAACCTATCACAACAGATTTTTGTTATACACTAAAGTGCACATTTGTCAAATATGCAAACACCACCTCCTATTAAAAAAGGTATTTTCAAATTATGTGGTCAAAAGCACACTTAGGACTGCATTTTTAGTGATATTTGGTGATTTCATCAGTGACAGAGAGCTTTTCCCTTTGCAATTCCTTTGTCTTAAACCAGGACACAAGGATAAATAAGGTTTTCACTAGAAATTTTTTGACATGTTCTGCACAAAAAGGGGAACTGCACCCTTTTCTCTGACAAAGAGAATCTTTAAATACAACTGTATGAAAATATAACTTAAATATAAAATAGTCAAATAGATTCGAGGAGACTTGGGGAGGGGGAAAAAAAAAAAATCTTTGTTCCACCTATTAGTTCCATAGGTACCTGGTAGCAAGTAAACATTTGTACTTAAAAAAATAACGTTAAGTTACAGCTTGTAACCATAAACTATTCTGCTCTAGGAATTATGCTGCAAAAGCCAGTTTTAGTAATAAAACACACTCCTTTAACTTAGTTGATTCTGATGCCTTTTTGAGAGCATCTTAAACTGTATCATCAGTAACCATAAGCGAGAGATTGCTGTATCTGTTTTCTGTGATCTTCTCCGAAATGTCAGATACAAATGCCCTTAGCGACTAGTCCTTATCAGCGCTGTTTCTCACACATGATGAAAAGACATTCTTGCATAATTGGTCAGTGTGTCTGTAGTGCAACTGAACTGGAAGTCTTCCAACTGTGTGCATTCTGTTGGTAGACCTTGCTTTTGAGTCAGTTTGTATGAAAAGGGAGATGCAATTGCAACATTAAAACCCACTGACTGAAGTTTTTGCCATGAAACCTGCAAATACACAGGTCAGGGAATGTGTCATACAGGCAGACCAAAACGATGCTTCTTCTTCTTAATGGGCTTTAAGTTGGTCAGTCTACGCAGGTCCTCTTCAGCGTCTGATTCCTCCATCTCATCATCTGCCGAAATAAGGATCTAGAAACAAATTACAGCTTCTGAGTAATATGGATCAAAGTCACACTCTTGTCTCCATTCTACTTTTAAACTTTTACTTTTATGCTTGCAAAGCACCTCATTATTAGCTTAAGAGCGAGCTTACAGAACACAATTTGGATTTACTGCCAGTACTATCAATGTCACACATCCTATCTGGAACCTCCAGCAAATTTCAAAGAAGGGTGCATGTGTACTGATCTCTACTAAAATCACTGACTCTAAACCCAAAGAAGCGATTCCAACAGCTCCAGAACAGTGGGGGTGGCTTGCTGTTAGAATGAGAGAGAATATATAAGCTCTTTATCCACACTGGTAATATGGCAGTCATTTTGTTAAAGAAAACCGCATATAAGTAGTACTGTCTGTAACACAGAAAAACTACATTAACCAACTAAAGCTAAAACAACTTACCTTTAAAGATACCACCTCTCCTTCAGCTGAACTGAAAACTGCCCACTTTAGAATAATTTTATTCTAAATTATATGAAGGCAAGAATGTAAATAATTCTCCAAAATCAGGCCAGTTGCCTCCACCAGCTTCCTCTCACTTTAAGCTATTAAACTCTCTCTGAATTAGAATTGTCTATTAGGTTTTTTTTTAATTCCGTGTGGGTCTTTTTAGACGCATTTGTAACACAGTTCACCTGTGATATTTAAATATATTATTATGTCTTCCTGCCCATCTGGAAGGAAATTAACTACTGTGAGTGGTGCAACAATGACATTTTTCTTAACTGGTTTTCAACTGCAAATGCTTGGAACTACTGTTAGAGGTACATGCAAAGGAAGTCAAAACTAAGTTAACAGTGTTACAATTAAATCAATGGCATGAGGGATGAACTGGATTGATAACTGCATTCATTGCAATAATTAACTCTACATACTTCTGACTCTGACTCTTCATGTGATGCTGCTCTCCTGTATCGGACTTTACTTCCATTTCTTGAATCTTGTCCTGCTTCCTTTTCTTCAAGTTTAGCTTTTGTCTTCCCTTTCTTCATAAGAAAATTATCGACTACCCAGAACATTAATGCCTGTTAAAGAGACAGTTTCAGGGACAGTTCGGTTTTCCTTAGAGTAGCGTATGTTCATTCGGTCAGTATTTGGACAGAATTAGGACAACTTGACGATAATTCTGAATTGACCAAACAGGTAAAATGCTGTTTTTAGGCATAGGCATGCACTCACATGGCTTATTACACATTGCATGAATGCTCTAGAACATAGATACTTTATTCCTTTGTAGAAGAGAAGAAAATAAGTAGCTGCTGTTCAGAGTGATCACATATTAACTCTTCATGTAGAAATGTGAATGGTTTAGGTAGACATCTTAGTGCAATAGACTTTTGGTTCTCAAAGGATAAAATTCAGGCTTGTACAAATTAATGAAAGAAAAAAAAAAAATCACCAGCAGTTATTAAATGCAAGGACACCCACCGTCTCTGGCTCTAATCCTTAAATCCCAGACTGCTGGAAGAGTATACTTTGGGAAGGATGACTGCACACTTGCCCTTTTCCTCTGCTCCATCATAGGCCAGCCACTATTAGCTATGGTCAGACACAGGATACTTCACAGTACAGCTATGCTTAGACCAACTGTTCCCTAAAGCAAATTTCACGGTAATTTTATAATATCTATGTCAGTATTTCAGTATTACACTCAATCTACTGAGGTCATCAGGCCAAAGAGATCTTATGAGGCATTTCTGCATCCATCCTGAGCCTGGTTACTTAGCTCAAAATGGATTTCAGCTTTGTAAAATGTACATATCAAGACATTTTATCCATTCTTTAACACCCTTCCTTGTTAAAAATTAAGTACCAAGGTACACTGTGCTTTAAGAACTAATGTTAATTGATTAATACATGGAAGAAAGATATCCAAGTGAACATCTCACAGAAGTTTGCAAGTTGTACTAACATTAACAAAGAAGGGAACTATCAGCATGACGATAGCCAGCTCCAGCTGGGGGTTCTCTATAGGATTCAATAAAGCTACCTGTGAAAAGAAAAGGATTAAGTTCAGATCATGGCAGCATGGACACATAACTGGATTAGTAATTGCAATTGTTCATGTACTAGCTAACACTACAGAAATAATTCATATGAACCAAAAAAAGGACAGCTTCGTAGAAGAGCACAGTACAGTACTTAGGACAGCTTATAAATTACTACAGATAAGTTTCTTGCCAGCCCTGCTTACTTATCTCTGTCATTTTTGTTTACAGAAGTCTGAAGAGCTGTGTTAGAATCATCTTGAACATTTTAGAGCTCCATGCTCCCCAGGAACATGTTTAAAGTTCTATCTTTAGAAAACTTAAGCAGACTAGCGTTTCACAAAATACACAGGAAGAAGAAGACCGAGTTCGCAAACTAATCCAGAGCATAAAATAGGGACTAACTGGTTTTAATGGGCTGTAACACCATGCACCATCACTTAGAATATTATGTTGCACAGATTCTATCAAATATTTATCCACTCATCAGCAATGGCTTCACTAATCCATTGCAAATTACTAAAATTCTACTGTTTAGACCTATCAACAACATCAGGCAAAGAAAATTCTTTAAAATACTACAAGAAGCAATTCAAAATAGCTTTAAGTAAGGGTTAAAGAATTAAGAAAAGGAAGAACCACTTAGTAGCTTCAAGAGCACTCAGACAAGGAGATAGAATAAAATTTTATATATTGCAATATATAAAGAACCTCCAAAATATGACAGGATAGTCCTGCCAATGGATGCCAGAAAGCCTAATTAGCAGTATCCTAATCAAGCTAAAAGAATATACCACTACCACAGAGTTAAATGGCATCAACTGTAGAAAGGATGCTTGAGCCAAACCAGTAAACACTATGGGAAGTCTGTTGCTTTACAGCTTCCACCTGAAATTCATTTGTCTGTAAAATGCTAGAAAAATACAAACCTCTTTCCACTGTGGTATAAGCAGCACTATAATGATGATGGTTTTCTCAAATGTCATAATCATTATGTACAGAGCACATTGGCCCACCCAAGCACTGCACTGCAACGGGTCACCTGCAAGAAAGAAGAAAGGTTCAATATATGCATAGGGTTGCTTTTACTTCACAGTAAACATTTCAGAAAAGCCGTATTAGAAGAGGCAGGGCAGCTCTATCCTCTTAAAGTGCCTTCTGCAATTTCCTTAGTGCTGCTCCTTCCCTCAGCCTCACCCAAACTTTCAAGAAGTATCATTTAGAAACTGAATATAACAGGACTTTATCTGATTCAGTAGTACCTGGTATACGCTCACTGTTCTACATCACCTGAAGAAAGCAAGACAGATATAGTTGCATTACACTTGTTTCTCATCAAATTATTTTTGACCCTCTATCATGAAGTACTAAGTTTCTTAAAAGGGAAAACTTAAAGGAAACATAGCTGGGGAAAAATCTATTTTCCTTCAGTCTAAGTAGAAACATGATGATTTCTGCCATTCTCCCTAGGCTACCTTAAACATATTTTCCCTCTCTACAAAGTTAGTTGCCATAACTAATCAATCATAATTGAAGCAAGAGGTGCAAAAGCTGCTATGAAAAATTTAACTGAACAAAAAGTTAGTATCACATTTTAATGAAGGGGTTTGAAATTTTGCTGCACCCCATTGCGGTAGAGTGAAAACTTGAGTGCATTAAGTTATCTGCCAGGACAGACTGAAGACCACAATATTTGAACACTAAAACATAGGTACTATTACATTCTATGACAGCAGGGAGCGAAAATAAAAAGGAAAAAAAGAGGACTGATATGCCTAACAAGCTTTGCAGGTAAACTTAAAGCAGCACTTCACTGGAAACCAAAAAGAAGCTTTGGAGGGGAGTGTTAGCTCTTTAGTCTTCACAATAGCCTCTGCAGCATCTTCAAAGGCAGCTTCAAACTTTTAGCCTGCGGATGAATAATGGGCAATGGAAATTCAGATGCCTTTATGTATTTGTAATGCATAATGGATAGTTGCTACTTCCTTTTCTGGAACATTTCTGAAAGACTTTCAGTATTAGTACTTGGTAATTGTCTTGAGACTTACTGTTTGCTGCTTAAATGCTATGAGGAGAAACTGATAAATCAGACTGGAGTCCAAAACAAAGAAAACTTCCTAAAAAAGTTTTACAGTAAGAGCTAGGGATCAACATTCAATAGTCCAAGAGGAAAATGGTTAAAATGTTCAAGTTTTACAATCATATACTGCAGTTTATGGCTTCTGTTGTAAAAAAAAAAAGTTAGAAAATTTGAAAGGGGAAACATCAGTAATGCAAAGTTGAGCAACTGTGCTTCTTCTGAAGATACAAGGCCTGAATTAGATTTGAGAATTAAATTTCAGCAATTAATTTCTATACTCCACATTTTTATTAGCATTCCCCAGTTATCTTCATTAACCAGCAAATATATAAAAAAAAAAACCCCTAGCTTTAGATACAGATTTACCATTGACACTTCATCAGTTTATTCTAAGCTCTTTTCCAATCTGTATTTAATTCCTAAAAGCAAAGATAGCTATAGCAATTTTGCATCTATTCCAATTCTGTCACATGAGATTTTGTACATCCAAAAATTGTGAAACTCTGCATTAAGAGTGTTGTGCACTATGACCAATGAAAATTTTGTTCCATGATGTTTTTGTGGAGAGGGGGCCTGATTTTTGGTGGGTCTTTTTTTTTTTTTTCTTTGCACATGACTGAAATTAGAAGTTGTATATATTAAATTCTACTTGGGGATTTTTGTGTGCCCTCCTGTGTCTACAAAATTGTCTCTCAGCTCTAATTACAAGTGGGGCAGAACAGGGATGCTGTCTACTTTTGAATTTACCAAGTCTTCTCACAGCCTCCCAATAGAATCCTTGGAGAAAAGTTGGGAAGATATAGACTGGATGGGTAGATATACAATTCTGACATAAAGGAAAAAGCTTTCACAATGAAAGTAGTTAAGCACTGGAGTAGATTGTTCAAACAGGTTCTTAAATCTCAAACCATGGATAAATTAGAAACTGGACTGGACCATGCCCTGAACAACCCACTTTAGCTTTGAAATTAACCCTGCTTTGATATGAGACCTCTGGAGATCCTTTCCAACCAAGTTTTTGCTACGATTTTATCATCTATGCAATTCAAGGGAAAAAGTAGAAGTTAACAACATCACCACATCTAGGAGGTGTTCCCAAGATTATGTGGGACATTTGTACGTTCAAAGATTCAGTACACAAACTCAAATTAGAACTTGAAAGCCATAGTGTTGAAGCCATAAAGGTCTAATTTAATTCCTAAAGTCTTCAACAGTCTCTCTTGAATTCTGATTTTATACCTGTCATGTATAAATTACATGTCTAGAATAAACTAGCAAATCAGTAGAAATCTTGTTACTGCAAGAAAAGTGCATTAAGATTGAAACTGAAAAAAACCCGAATCCTCAGCAGTAACAACTGTAGCAGCATTTTTTGGAAATGCTGGGCAATGAAAAACTAGTCTATATTAGTGTTTACTACTTCCATCAGCCACTTTGTAGAAGCATGTTTATAGACCACTCTTGAACAAAACACCTGTGATTCCTCTATCCTGTAACTTCTCTCTGTTCTTCAAATCCTGAGAAATTTTCTCAAGAAAGTGCTAGCTCACAGAACTACTGCAAAATAAATTTAAAAAAGCTTTAAAGTAAGTGCTATCTACCCTATATGGCTATAAGTTGCTCTGCAAGTTACAAACAAAGAGCTAGAGGGAAAAGATGCATCAAATACAATTTCTAAGCTTTGACATCTGAGAAGCAAAGACAAGCAAAGAAGCCACAGCACAATTTAGTTGCCAGAGTTCATTGTCACCAAGAGGGATTTAGTCACCTGTTTTTTTACTCTCAGCAGCTAAAGTGGCCTAAGACAAGAAGGGAAGGAGAATGCAGGGAACATTCTTTTCAGTACAGATCATGACTGCTCTTCTCCTCTTTATATACTCAAATATATTAACTGATTCTGCACTTCTATTAAAATCAAGCTGCTTATGTAATGAATCTGAAAATACAAAACTAGAAAAATTAAGACATCTAAAACTTAAAAATTCTGCCATAAAAAAGCCCTTGAGGAAGTATCATGCTACTTTGTTCATAAATCTGGGCAGTGCTGTTTTGCTGTACAAACAGCAACCATTTACGAATGCTGATTTTTTTTTTATCCATTCTTTCCTTGAGGCATTTATGCTTAAAAACTATCCTCCATATAAAGAAGAGGCTTTTACAACCAGCAGGACACTGCTATTTTTGTGACAGCTTCAAGTAATGAATCACTAGGGATCGAGTAATAGAGCTAAGAAGGGAAATGAGCTCACAGTGAGAATTAACTTGAGACAAATGATTATTTAGGCTCTAGAAACACAAACAACATCACTCAATCACAGGAAGAGACTTGTTTTTTGGGGGAGGGGGTCTCTTGTTTGTTTTCTCACACTTGCAACAAACTGAAATCACGCTGATCTCCAAGCTGAGGACTTGACTTTACTACTTCAGATAAAAAGCCACAAGTCTCTGATACCTTTCAATAAGCAGACACCTCACCACCCATGTATGCTAATCATCCATATTTAACTTCAACATACTAAGTCTAAACACACTTGCCACCTCATAGGACTGCATTTTAGTCCCCTCTTCTGCCCTACTTAATTATTTTAAAGAACCTTATGAAAAATAAGACATGAGGTTTTTTGGGGCCAAAGTGAAAAATTATAAATAAGATGGTGATATGAGGGTTTTCTATTCACAAACAACAGTAGTACTTAACAGAAGAGGGCAGCAAACAATCCAATACAACCTGTCCTTTTTAGATGGGTTTCTTACATAGGGTCTAACCTTACTGCAGAGCCATTACTAACAACTTTCCATCTGCTATCTAGTTCTCTTTATACCAGAACCCTCTCCTACACGATTAATGGAAATACAGATTTACAATATGCTTTTTATTAGTCCTTACAATAGCTTGATTAAAAAAACCCAACACACTAAGGTCAGGACAGCACATTAATGAAGATACAGAAAAGAAAGCCACTAACGAAATGTTCTGATATTGGAAAGAACAACTAAGTAAAGAGGACTTATATAATTTCATACATTGCTTACACAACACACACAGAGAACAAATACTTGATAAACAAGTTTAGGTATTGCAGATCTCCTAACTCAAAATGACAATAAAGGATCAGTCGCAGACCACCTCGGCAGCAGAACACAACAAGTTAATTTGTTGATTCCAAGAGCTTAGTTACTGCAGTCACAGATGTCTCATAGCTAACCAAAATAAAAAACAGGTTAATTTTGGAAGTCAATGAGAGATAGAGACAAATTTCAGGACAGCGAATATACTCCCCACACCTTCCCATCCACAGACCACTATTGTTAAAAGGACATTAAAATGGGAGAGGAGAACCGATTACACAAGAAAAACCAGAATGTTATTAGGAAGAAATAGAATTTAGTATTTAGTATTTACAAGTACCTACCTGTAATTGTAATAGGTACACCAAGTTTTTTGCTCTGCGTGGAAAACCAATTTTATATGAGCTGAAAGCTGTTCAAGCATCTTTAAATGGCTTCAAGCCAAATCAACAGTCAGAAAAAGGGGCTTTGGGCAATAGGTCTCAAAGCTCGGTCGCAGAAGGTGTAGCTCAGCAGTGTCTCAGCTCTTTCCTTGCCCTTTTCCCTTCCCTGGGCATTGGTGCTTACGTAATCCCTTATGGACCCAAGTCTGGGGACTGATCTGGAAGAACTATTTACTTTTCTACATATGGTGAATTTTCTGATGGTTTAGCTCTCTGAATCAGTTCCCTGAAGAGTCAGATGTGTACCCGTCCAAGGAAGAGTGGAAATATTAGACCATGGCATGTGGGAAAAAACCAGATAAACAGTGTTGTGGCAGTGCTGATTTAAACTGCTTAAATGGTCGTAAACTGTACCCTAAAAGACACACATTAAATCTAACTAAAAATGCCCTAATGGTATAGGCAGTTATTTCTCCTAAGACAGATGCTTGTCATCATCTCTCTTTTAAACCTCTGACATTAAAACAAATAGCAATTAATGCTATTTAATTTAATTGTAAACTTCTCAAGCTTTTAAAGTACTTCAACTTGGCAAGGCCTTTATTTATTTATTTTTAATTATGTCGGCCACTTAGGTTTATTAAAAACAAAGAAACCTACAAACAAACAAAAAAACCCCTATGAAACTGCTACGAAAGCTTTTGTTTTGTTAGGCAAACATTATTTTAACTCTCTCCCCCCGCCTCCAACCATTGGGGTTTTTTGTTTGTTTTTCTCTCTGATGAAGAGCCATAGTTCTCTCACAAGGCAACCTCTCCCGCCATTCCTATCTCAAGGAGCTTCAAAGGTAACTTTTAGCACCTATACAGAACTTCCATTCCCAACCAGACAGACCAAGCAATCTGAAAATAACAGCTTGAAGAGAATTAAATGTTGAGTATGTATGATACTCAACTGCATCTGCAAATCCACAGTTTCTGCAGATCAGTGGAATTCCGTGGCTAACGTAATGGAAGATAAAACACACAACTTCAAGGGAAAGTGATTTCACTAGCCTATCCCTTAGCCTGTATGAAAGACATATGTGTTTTTCATCAGTGGTACAAGCCCTATGTGCAGGAGTTCGAGCGATCATTACTTGAGGACAAGCACAGGCCACCTCGTCATTCTCTTCACTGAAGGTATGTGGTTGTTTAAAAGAGGGCTGGCAGAACTCTTAGCCTGTATCTTCAGATAAGGGCACGTGGTTCAGTGAAAGCTTTAATAGGAAGTGACCTTCCAGCTATCATTTATTTAAAAGTGTTTCAGAGTAAATTTATCATGCTGTTGATTTTTTTCCATGAGAGTAGTCAATATCATAATTTGTTGAATCACTCCTAAAAAAATAAATATTCAAGTAGTTGTTCCAAAATCACTAAATGCTTACAGACTTGTTGAGCTTTCTAACATAGAAGGTGCATGCCAAGATACAGAACTTAAAAGAACCCTTGTGACAAGTGAAATAGTAAAATGACCACTATAATCATTATATAATGATTTTAAGATGAGTTAACCACTAGCTGAAATATTCTGAGATTCTATCCTGAAAATCATTTCAGTGCAAGAACAGAAACATTTACCATATTCACCAAAGCGAAGGGACTCCCACTGCTGCCATTCCACAATGCTGCTGACTGCACGTATACCAATATAGATTAACAGCATTCCTAATGTGGCATCTAACAAGAAGTTGATAAGGTACCTGAAAGGAAAAAAATGTAAAAGAACACAAGGAGCAAGGGTCCATTTTCTACAAATTCAGTGTATTTTAACAGCATGATTTGAGAAAAGTTCTGTATATATGTTGAGAAGCCAGAGTATTGAGAATAATCATTTACCCACTTCCGTAATTACATGGTTAGCTTAAAATTTAAATAGTTTTAGAAGAGTCTCAATATTTTGTTTCTGTCCTTAAAGTTAAGCTCCAGCTTCTATTTTCATGAACTCTGGTGTAAGCATGTGCATACTCTATATAAACTCAAAATTAATTGTACTCCTTTAAATTAAAACCAGATTTCCTTTTTACCATTGCTCAGTTCATTCTACATGGAGAACATGTATTTGAGTAAAACCAAAGGAACAGGAATAAGAGGAGAAGTTATCTTAAAGACACCTCAAGGAATTTGAAAGTAAAAAAACCCCATGCAAAACCCTTTCATTCTGAGGGGGAAGGACACTACAAATAGACAGTTTTTCTTGCTTAACAGAACCCCTTCCTAGACTCAACAAGGAGCAATTGAGCATGTAGAATACGATGCCTAAAGAGTACAGTCACTATCTAGGCCAAATTTCAACTTACTTAGTGTTAGAAAGAAAAGTGATTTACTTTCTTGCACTTCAGTTATTGTCCAATAAACATCTGAAACAATCATGAACAAGCCTTCCCAGAAAAAAAAAAAAAACCACAAAACAAAACCAAAAACACCACCAAACCACAAACCAAACTACCCCTCAGTGGACACACAAACGCTGCTCTACTAGTTTTGTTGTTTCAAGAAGAGCTTCTGGGATCTTACCTATGCTTCAAGAAACTAGAGATTACTATGGGTTTCAAATTAATTCTTAGGTTCATTAAATGGTGCAGCTGAAATGCAGAGCATTTTGTAAGTCAGTTTGGTTTACTTACTATCACTGATTTTAGCTAAACAGAACAGCAGCTGAGAAAGAGCCAGCTGTAAGACACACAGTAAATCCCTGTTACTGAGATTCTTATTTGGTACTTCCAAATACTTAAGGTAAACGCTAGAGTCTATAGGAACGTATCTGCAGGGATAAAAATAGCAAGTCAGAGACCTGTGGGCTTCTGCTGGCTGTGGAGGCAAATCCACGTGGACAAAATAGTATCAGGGAAGTGGAAAGTAAAGACAGCATATGTGCATTCAAAAGAGTAAAGGAGGAGCTGTTCTGACTCTCAAAGTCCCATTCAAGAGCAGCTCAAACATAAAAATGAAGCAGTCGTGCCTTGCTTCAGCCAAGACTTACCTATAAACTTCCTAAAAAAATAGTTAATTTCTAATAGTTGTGTGTCAAATCAGAGTTTTAATGAACTTTGTAGTAGAGAAACATTGAATCAAGGCTTAGTGTTTGGCAGCGGAAACTCAGCAATTACAAGTCTACACAAGTCATTTTAAGGCCACAAGGGGCTGCTGTAGGTCTACAGCAGGAAGGCAGCCATCAGGAGCAGGGAGAAGAGATGTGCCAACACCTATTTCACATCAAATTACGTCTCACAGTGCCGGCCAAGTATGCCTGATATTCCCAAGCACATCAGGCTCACTACATGTAGGCAACACGCTCATTCTGTGCTGCACTGCATTAAGCCTGCTCACATCTAACTGGTGCACCAGCACAAACAACAAAACAAGTTGCTGCTACTATCACATAAATGCATCTGCCTGAGAGTTCAGCGAGCAAAAGGGGTTCATACAAACTTCCCAGTGTACCGCATACAGCCAAGTGGGTACTCTGCACTACAGAAGAAAAGTGCTATCTGCTTTTTCTATTTAAAATTCTTCAGACAACAACCCATCTGTCGAGTTGGTTTAATATCAAAGCTGATAAAACGCCTGTTATCACACACCTGCCTGAATTACAGCACTACATACCCAAACTAACAAATGGCAACTTCCAATTGTAGTTCTTTCCAAGCTTTGAACCACAATGCCTTCTAAAACTACATTTTCTGGTTTTGTTCTGAAAATAACACACAAACTACAAAACAGGAAAGAATGGGAAACCACCCATGTTTGAATTTGCTGAGTAGAATTATTGTTATTTAAAGTCACAGACATAAATGTTACTTTTACTCTCTAATTTTGACCTACTTGCAAACTTAAGATATATTTCTCCCAAGAAAGGACAAATGGCTTTAGTTAAAACTACCTGCTGGTTTTTCTGCTAACTAGGAGGACCTGCACCCTTGTCCGAGAAATTATACAGCTCCACATTGTAATTTCTGTTCTCCTGAGAACAGTGCAATAACAGCTCTCTACCTCACCCTCTTACTTGTTTTGTGTCACATTACTCTTACAGGAAAAGTGCTATTTGAAAATAAAGTTATGTAGAGTATATTAAAACAGGAGGAAGAGAATGCACATATTAGTAAACCTTTTATTTTGAAAGCTCAGTACACAGCACAAAGTTCTTTTTGATTTTGAAATACTTTAATAAACTATTGAGCTCTAGCTCAAATGGAATTAAAGCAATTTGCACCTGCTAGTTTTTAAATCTATCAAAAAATTCTTAAATCAGTAAGCAAGGAAAATCTTACAGTGACAGCTGGTATTATTGAAACTGTCATAACTTAAACTTTACAGTTAGTGTGTTAAAATAAATACATTTTCCCTACTAAAATGCTTTGTGGTGGGAAGAGAAAAACAGTGTTTTACTTGCACATTTATAGCATGTAGGAACACAAAAGAAACCAAGGAGGAATAAGGGAAATAAAACAGGCTTGTGAAGCAACACAAGCATATTCCTTGAGCTGTGTAGGTCCTTTGTTTAGCAAAGGACAACAGCGAGCAGATGCCAATCCAGAAGGAACTGGATTGGTTTTAAAGGGCAAATTACTGGACTTTTAAAAGTAATATCACAGCTTCTGTTACCAGAAATGTGTAAGCTTCTCTAAGCACAAGCCCTACAAGAACAAACCCAAACAATTACCATTTGTTTCAGGGGCTCCTGTAAAGAGCCTGATGGGGTCTTAGTCATAAAAAATTCTTCAGGTTTAATATACTGCAGTGAAATGCTTATCTACTTAGTCACACTGCTGCATGCGTGACATTGCAAATTTAGTTTTTGTACTAACTGCCTGGGTACCGAGCAAGATTTCCTGCTTTTAGCAAAATGAAAATAATACTGCAGTAGCTAATGTAGGTTTTAGAAGAAAATACAAGCATCAATAATTTTTGCTAAATATCGCTGAAAGCAACCAGACTTTATATTAAAGCCTTGCTGCAGCGAACAGTGCAGTTGGAGGTCAGTGCACACAACTTTCTATTGATTTCCTTTGGTCCATAGCACCTCCTTCAGTTAACAGCCTCATATTACAATGTGCAGCCTAAGTCCTCATCCGTTAACTGGAGAGGGAGAGTAGAAAGGGTTTACCCTAGGTCTAAAATATCTATATTCGGCCCAGAAAAAGCTCTCCCAGGTTCTGCCAGCCACAAACTAAATGAGCAGAACTCTGACCCTTGATTAACTAAACTTAAACCACAGGTTTTTCAAAGTGATGGATTTTTACCATGAAAATTGGTTTCTCAGCTCTATCTTGCATTATTGCCCTTGTACACCATCAAACTCAACTGCAGAACTTCCATAAAGACCAATTATTCTGAAATAAAACACTCACAGTGAACAAGGATCTTCTTCAGTAAGGTCTGATAAATAGACATTTGCGAAGTGGATGAACAACATCCCTATGGCTTGCTTGGAAGTATCTAAAAACCTGTATAGAGTAAAAACAGTTTTTAAGACACACATAACTTTACAACACAGACGTGGAATTTTAATTAAAATAAATTTGCAATCCCAGTTATTTATTTTTATTTCAAATGGGAACACCAGAATAATGAAGTGTCATGGAATTTAGCTTATTTAGCAATTTTACATTTTAAATTCTGCCCCCTTTTTTTCTCGTATACTGTTAACAATAAACCAAATCATACTAACTTGAAACCTTACCACTGTAAATTTAAAGTCTAGGGATATCCTCTTGGTATCATGCATTATCCAAGAGCTAATCCTCACTAAACCTAGCTAAGTCTTTAATAACCTCCTGTAAACAATGAATATCCCAGCCTTGCTAGATATGTCAGTCCTTTTATGTTTATGCATTTTTTGCAAGTTAATGGCACAGATAAAAATAAAATGCTCATCATGTGCTTGTTGAACAATTTAATAGCTGGCTAATGAGTCTTTCATCTATAGTATTTTGCTAAAAAGACAACATATTTTTCACCTGAAAGCATGAAGGGGTCTTACTGAATTTTATCTGTAGTACAACAGCTTGGACCACACTGCTAAAAAATTACAACCTTGAAAGCATTATCTCCATAGCAGATGACAGAGTAAGAGAGAAAATAGTTCGCTATTTACAAGGAAAATACAAAAAAACCCACTTAGGTACTGATTCAGTATTGACTCCTAGCCCTTCTCATTCTTCTATCATCATCCTTTGCACAAAAACAAAACTTCCAGTGGATACTTTATTAAATGTTAAATATAGGAATCATGTCAAAAGATTTCTGTAAGCAAGAGTGTGTTCTTTATACAGACCAACACCCATCCTGCGTGTTGCTTCCATGTCTAAAAAGATCCAAACACCCTAACAGATCCAAACAACATATTATGGCTGAATTCGTCTCCCCTCCCTGACAACTTTGTCTTAAACTTTATTCTCTTGCATTCATTGCAAGACATAGAAAGCACAGTGTTGGAGATGAGGCAGGAAGCCAGTGAGTTACTTATCTAATCAGTACGCCATACTATAAATAACAATACTCAAGTCCCAGAACAAGATTCTTTGCTTAAAAATTAAGGGCTATCACCACACTACTCGGAATTTCAGGCTAAGGTAGACTGTACTACACAAAGATTTTGAATTTATTTTTTCAATAAAATAAAAGTCAGGATTGGTTTTGAAAAGCAGCATTGTACGAGATGAATTTAAACCACTGAAGTCTTCAACAACTGGAATGACAGTTTAACATTTACACCAGTCTCAAAACTAGTACAGGTTATGTTGGCATTGCTACAATCCAGTAACATTTTAAGAGTAATGAAGACAAATATACTTTTTATACCTTGCATTCTTCTATGGCTTATGGATTTACATCTTTTACCACATGGTTTTCTATCTTATATGTAGTAGGATAGCTACAAAACATGGAATTTTGTTCAAGCCCAGCCGAGAGCTTCTTTTAAGCTTATGTAAGTCTGTAGATGTTCAGATGCATCTTAGGGCAACTGTAAGTTTCCATCTTCTGGAGAAAGCATAACGTGAAGCTTTATGTCTAAATGCACATCTTTGTAGAGATTCCTGGAAGTGTTTAGTAAGAAAGAACTAGCAAGGAAACACACAGAAGATAACTTTTCTTTGACTCGTGTATTTTAGTAACTTTTTTTGTTCCTCACTGTCAGTCACCAATTTCTTGGCATCACTTTTTTTTAATCATCATATGCAAACAATCATTCCTTCAATTTCTAAAACACACAAGAAAAAAATTAAGAATAAAGCATGCAGAAACATACCATATCCTCCAGGGACGTCTTTCATGCTTTGGTTCTCTGAAGCGTTTTACTAAGAAAAAAAAAAATATTGAAGACAATCGGCAACTCCCAAAGCAACAAAAACACAGAAAAGTGAAAGCAAATCATCTAGCAGAAACATTACGTTCTTTGATAAATTAGATCTTACACAACTGCGTTTCACTCTATCAATCTCTAAGGACACATTTTTAAAGAAACTGGCTCCCTTCCGTCACCTTTAAGTTCCTACAGATCCATCGTCTGACTGCCAGTATACCTTACATGAAAAATAATCTATTACTAACACCATTTCATTGGCCTTAGCTTTTATGACTGCCCATCCAGAAAATTTAATTTCCAATAGGAAAGCAGGTATTCGAAAAAGACGTTTCTTTTGCTCACTGGAGACCAAAAATCAAATTGGAAAATATTCTCACAATATAGGGGCAATCTACAATATCAGAAATAAATCAAGTGAATTAGTAACAGGACAAATATATTTTCTAACAAAGTATATTTATTTTATGGATGACAAATAAAACTTTTGTGAGCAAACTGAATTGCAAAAGGAAAGCAGGGCAGGTTTTTTCAGTCAGATAATCCCTTCACAAAAAGGCTGACACTTGTTAACATATTAAAACCTCAAAAAATACACTATTAAAATTAATGCGAACTATACAAAGGCAAAAAAAAAAGATACATTTGACTATTTCAATCTTGATACAGTTTATAATACAAATTGTTTGGGTATCTGATAGAAAGCTCCTCTGCATACCTGCAGAGGGGGAGCCCAAATCACACCCTTCCCGGCTACTCCAAGGTCCATCCCAGGAGCCATCAGCCCATCCCAGGTCCATCCCCACAAGCCCAGAGGAGCAGAAGCCCAAAGGCAGATGGGAGAACACAAATTACAGACTCGGAGGAAGGGATGGTTGTCCCAGGAGATCCTCAGCCCCGCTGGCCAAGGGTGACACCCATCCTGGGAAGCCAGCTCCGGCACACTGTTGGGAGGGAGGTGGTCAATGCACCAGGGTACAGGACAGGTATGGTGTGCATGGGAAGAGCGTTTTGGAGTTGCACAAGACTTACTATAGGCTGTTTAGGGGAGGAACCAAAGGCAGGGAAAGGGAGGGATGTAGATGACTCGTGGAGGAACAAACGTGGGAAAACCGAGGGATAAAAGGTTGCTCATACATAAACAGGGGCTGGTCTATGCTCTTGCACTGTCTGATCTGCAGTTTGTCCTGTCATCTTAGGAAATTCCACTTTAATTCCTTCTGGGCAGGAAAACCTTTTTTCCTACTGGGAACACATGCTCAGCCCCACCACGGGTCAGACCTGGGGCAGGGAGCCGCAGCAGCCTTGCCTCTGCCGGATCTGGCCTAATGCCATAACAGATTTATTTTCCGTTACAGCTGCAAGATACTAATTCCTTATATATCCCAAAGACAGACCAAAGATAACAGGGTAATGGAAAACCTTTCCACTAAGGATGGGTTTTATATATGGGTTTTACTTCCTCCTTCTGTCCAAGGTTCAGTGTCGCGCACCAGTTCCTTCAACATAAGTCTTGAGAAATAATTATTTAGGCTCTTATTTCAGAAACTATCTCTACAAAAAAAAAAAAAATTTAAGCCCCGATTCCCCTCCTCCCCTTCAACTTGCAGAGTTTCTGTCTTAAAAAGCACAAACCATAGCAGGTATAGGTCAGGCAGAACTTCAGTAGGTATTTTAACCTGCTTCTCCAGGTATTAGCAATGAATTCAAGTTTCAAATAAGATGCTGTATATAAGTTATGCTTACCTAGCTTACAAGCCTTTACAAAACATTTTGGTTTATGAACTAATCATGACTTTTTCACAGCTAAGGCAATTTTCCCCAAAGCCAACCATCCCCATACAGTAAGTCATTAATATAGTTACTCCAATGCCTTTAAATAAATAAATACAAATTCACCTCCAAGGTGGAGGGGCAGCATTTGCAGGGAGCACCAAGCTAACAACTTGCCATTTTACTGTCTGTCTTGTTACTGCTTCTGACAGCAGAGAGAGAAACTGTGTTTCACCCCCATATAGCACCATTAAAAATTAAAGGGTGACAAGAGGAAAAGACCGTACATTTACGCCAAAGAAAAAGTTGTAATAGCAACATTTGCCAGCAGGTTACTCTGTGAACAGCATGCCATAAGTATAAAACTTCTGTTAAAAATGAGCAACATCCAGCTAAGTCAACCAGTTTGCTGTTTATGCCAGTCACACTATGGATTACTTTAATTAGTGTCACTTTTGCACAACAGGAAGCCACAAAGCATCACAAAATAAATGCAAGAAACAGAAGTTTCAACTTACTGTGGAGTTTGTGCAATTTGCTTTTCCGCAGGCAAAACAGAAATTAAACTGGTAAGATTTGCACACTTGAGGGGGGATGATTCCAAGCTTAGGCTTTTGTCTATTATTACTATGAAGTTGTATAACCCGTGGATTCATGTCTTTCTCTGAAATATTCACAAAAAAGTCATTTTGGAAGAGGATATTCAAAACCAATTCAACTAAAGCCATTTCAAATTCTACCCATACTGAGAAAAATACTTCAGAAGGTCTGTGTTTCTCTGGCCAATTCTGAAAACAAAACATTTAATTTGAGTTAACATTAAACAGGAGATTAACTTTGAAAGCCTCTACAGATGTCTTTTGGGAACGTATTGAATGGCTGATCGCACCACAAACTTCTACTCCTCCAAATGAAATGAGACAACCTGTTTAAATGCCTTAGGAGTTGCTACCTGATGAATATGTACCTGTATACTTGAAAGTCCAGTAGATCCCTATGAAACAGGGTTTGTTTTCTCAGCCTGGTTTCTTGCAGCTCTATCTCTGTGAGCATCAGGTATTTCTGACATACGCAGATATTGCCAGGTATTTTCCTACATACCCTTGATCCAGTATCTGGGTTGTACTGGGTAGGCAGCGTAACATATCACATCAGAGTGGTTCAAGTTGAAAGCAATTTAACTTCTCCCCCAGCAAGGAAGAGTGTTTTCTGAATGGCTGTAGACAGCTGGGGCCTTCCCAGTAAGTAAGCTGAGCAAAAACCCAACAGGCTTTTTTTACCCAACCACACTGGTAAGCCCAGGGTCCACAGCATGTGAAGGAAGCTGGTGAGGGATCTAGAGCACTAGCTTTATGAGGAGCGGCTGAGAGAACTGGGGTTGTTTAGCCTGGAGAAAAGGAGGCTGAGGGGAGACCTTATTGTGTTCTACAACTACCTGAAAGGAGGTTGCAGCGAGGTGGGTGTCAGTCTCTTCTCCCAAGTAACAAGCAATAGGATGAGAGGAAAAGGCCTCAAGTTGCATGAGGGGAGGCTTAGATTGGATATTAGGAAAAATTTCTTCACTGAAAGGGTTGCCAAGCATTGGAACAGGCTGCCCAGGGAAGCGGTTGAGTCACCATCCCTGGGAGTATTTAAAAGACGTGCAGACGTAGTGCTTAGGGACATGGCTTAGTGGTGGACTTGGCAGTGCTAGGTTAACAGTTGGCACTTGATGATCTTAAAGGTCTTTTCCAACCTAAGTGATTCTATGAGTCTATGTTTGCTATTAGTAAATTAATTTTGCAACCAAAAGCCAGCATATTTTTTCAAATAAAGATTCTGTAAATTTTTTAAGCATCTATGAAATTGGGGAGGGGAAAGCAATTCTTCCACTTGCCCTCCCCCAAAATATGTCATGATGGGTGGACTGTTGGGTGGATGAGGAATTGGTTGGATGGTCGCACCCAGAGGGTAGCGGTCAACGGCTCAATGTCCAGTTGGAGATCAGTGACAAGTGGTATCCCTAAGGGCTCCGTATTGGGACCAGTGCTCTTTAGTATCTTCATCAATGACATAGAGAGTGGGATCAAGTGCACCCTTAGCAAGTTTGTAGATGACACCAAGCCGAGTGGTGCAGTTAACACGCCTGAGGGACAGGATGCCATCCAGAGGGACCTGGACAAGCTTGAGGAATAGGCCGCTGTGAATCTCATGAGGTTCAACAAGGCCAAGCGCAGGGTCCTGCACCTGGGTCAAGGCAACCTCCAGTATCACTACAGGCTGGGGGATGAAGGGATGGAGAGCAGCCCTGCCAAGGAGGACTTGTGGACACTGGTGGATGAAAAGCAGGACATGAGCCAGCAATGTGCACTTGCAGCCCAGAAGGTCAACTGCATCCTGGGCTGCATCCAAAGCAGCATGGCCAGCAGGTTGAGGGAGGGGATTCTGCCCCTCTACTCTGCTCTGATGAGACCCCACCTGCAGTGCTGTGTCCAGCTCTGGAGCCCTCAGCACAGGAAAGACATGGACCTGTTGGAACATGTCCAGAGGAGGGCCACAAAGATGATCAGAGAGATGGAACACCTCTCCTATGGGGACAGGCTGAGCAACTTGGGGTTGTTCAGCCTGGAGAAGAGAAGGCTCTGGGGAGACATTATTGCAGCCTTCCAGTACTGAAAGGGGGCTCAGAAGAGAGAGAGGGATAGACTTTTTAGCAGGGCCAGTACCAATAGGACAAGGGGTAATGGTTTTAAACTAAAAGAGGGCAGATTTAGGCTAGAAATAATGAAGAATTTTTTCACCATGAGGGTGGTGAAACCGTGGCCCAGGTTGCCCAGAGAGGTGGTAGATGCCCCATCCCTGGAAACATTCCAGGTCAGGCTGGACGGGGCTCTGAGCAACCTGCTCTAGTTGAAGATGTCCCTGCTTATGGCAGTGGGGGGTGGTCTAGACGGCCTTTAAAGGTCCCTTCCAACCGAAAGATTCTATGATTCTGTGATTGTAGATGCTGTCAGCCTCACTCACAGTTTCTCTTGGCAGTCTGCATTGCCTGAGCGTAAACTCAGAGAAGTGCACTAGTGTGTGTGTTAGCTGACAGATGGATCTCAATCTGCCAGCTCCTCACTGTGAGGAGGTAGTACCACTCCATATGCTTCAATTCAGAGCGTTACACCCGCACTAGCAAGAATTCACCATATTTAATATTAATTAACTAATAATGTTCAGAATTTCATGCTGAATTATAAATGAAGAAAGAAGTGCTGCTTGTTTATACATTCAGTGCCAGAATTTTTCAGGAAAGGAAATAAAAGCACTTCTGCCAACAAGCATGTGAGCTGCCAGATGGACAGATAATAGATAAGCATAGAAGGCAGAGTATTGCTAATGCAAAATTCAAGTTCATTAAATTGTCTTCCCGTTTCATTGAAATACTAGGAATAATTAATGCCAGAGCACTGTGGAAAGGTTTCTAACAGTTACTTTAACACCGGAGTTTTGCAATCATTATTCCAGAAAACTGAAGACTCATAGGAAAGAATAAAGGCTATATATAAGAACAGAGACAAGAAATAAAGTAAAACCTCTCCAAAGTATCAATATGAAAAGCAACACTTGAATCTGTACCTAGAATTCAGCCTTTCCTCCTCTCCCTCCTTCACCCTCCCAAAAAGTCCTACACGAAATATTTTTATGATGTGAAGTAACTTCAACATGCATTTAAGAACTCCAAGTTCTTATGGCTCTCAGCAGATGGCTGCTCTTGTAACAGCACAAAAGTGGCCCAACTCAAACGTTTTAAATGTTTCTACATATCATGTATTATTGCATTTCTTAGTCACACGTTCTAGTGGTTCACAATAAGAATCTTTCTGATTCCCAATAAAGATCTAAGATTTATCTAGCTCATTAATTTGAAATTCAAAAAAATGAAAATAAGCTAAAGAATATTCAACGTGTTTGATGTCCTCTACAGCCATACTGCAATAACCCTGCTTTTCTGAGGAAAGAATTGGGAATTTCACCTGTATTTCCAGTGCTTCTCAAAACATTTTCAAAAACAGGTCAGACACAAAGCATGTGACAACATGTTTTGTTTCATAAACCTCCTACACATTTCTGTCATCAGACCTCAACAAAGCAACAGCTGAGCTAGCAAAACAGAAGAAGAAAACCAAAAGGAGGAAAAGTTAGCACGCATAAGATCACACTTGCACATCACACATGCAAACCTGCTCACGTGCATGGGCAGTTTCAGCGAGGACAGAATCAGACCCTTCTCACAGGTGCACAGGTAACGGGCACAAGGAAGCAGCCACAAGTTGCAACCAAGAGAATTCCAGCATGATAGAAGTAAAAAATTTCGAATGAGAGCAATTAAACTCTGCAACAAGTTGCCCAGAGAGGGTGCAGTGATTTTGGTCTCATAGACCTTGAAAATTGAACTGAATGATGCTCCAAGCAAGGGGACATAGGCTCACTCTGCTCTGGGCAAGTGGCGGTAGCAGGTGACATTTGGGGTACCTTCCAACAAAAATTGGTCTGTAAGTCTAAATATCACCTTTCTGTGATACAATGCTTAAAAGCTCCAAGATTTGAGCCAATTATGAAAGGACCAAAGAATGGCTAACTAAAAACAATACACACACACGTGTATATATGCACAGAATTTAACAGTAAGGAATCTGCTGCAGTTTGAGCTTCCATACAGTGTTATATCATGAGAGTATTGAACCTCCTCTAGCAGGTTGGCTTTGCTGAACTTCCTGAATAATGAGTTGAAACTAGACAGATCCTCCAACACAGCCCTCATCGTACAAGATGGCTGTGATTTGAAGGGTTTCTTTGATATTAGTTCACATGATTTCCAACATTCAAGACAGGTATTAAAGTTTCCAGTAGAACGCTGTTTTACTAACTACATGTGGTAGTTAACGCTGAAGAGTTAAACGAAGCATTAGCATACAAACTCAGACACTGATGCAGAATTTCACACAGCTACTCTCAGACAACAGAACTATTTTCAGAACATTTGGTTATCAGGAGAACATATGCATCATAAATGTGATCCTGCAATTTCTAACCCTGTAAAAACTTTGCAAAATCAACTACATATGCAGGCCAGATTTCAAAATTCTACTTGGGAAGAATGTCAAAAATGCTGTTCTGCTTGCTAATATCAATGGTTTTCCCACAACAGTGGAAACCATGTCTGTTATGAACATGTACATGCACACTAATAATTCCTGAAAATTCACACCACCATGGAATGACAACTACTGGTGAATTTTATGTTACCTGTGATCTTTATCATACATTTGAACCTACAGCTCTTTCCCACTACGCAAAGCTTTTAAGAAGCTTGTCTTGCAGTTCCATTTTGCCTTCCCCCTCATTTTCTTGGTAGCAGCAAAGAGGGAATAATAAATTACAGGTTTCCCCAAAATACAATTTTCTTTCTTAAAATAGCTTTACAAGAAACAACATGCCTAATGAGAACAGGCTAAAATGATGCCTTGCAAGAAGGTAGGCAAATGTATCTGCCACAGGTCACTCGACTGCCAAAAGCTTGTGTGACACTTGCAAGCTCAGCATCTCCCTATAGTCATAGTTTAAAAAAAATTAGAACATTGGCAGGGTGTGAGGTGTGTTTGTTTTAAAGAGTGGTAATAAATGGGATTGCAAAAAGACCAAAAGAACCAGTGTTTTTGGCTTACTGCTCATTTCTACAGACAAAAAAGAAAATGCACTATGGTCTTGGTAATTCCATTTTTGTCCTACTGCAATTCTTGCTCCTCTTCCTTTGCCCCATTAACTACAACTGAGATGCTGAATTATAGGATACCCTGAAAGACTGTTGCTTATTCCCCTACATGAGAACCCCAAAAGTCTTGACTATATTTTTGCTTAATGACCTAGACTTGTCAGCAATCTTGGACACCAATTATACTACTATACTGGCCTAGGGCAACCGACTTCCAGCTACACCCAGCTTTACTGAAGAAAGATACCAGGAATCATGGTTTCTTCATGATGAAAAAGTTAAGGAATAAGTCACTCAAAAGAAAATTTTGTTCTAGTCCATGTTAAAGACTGACAATGATATATGCAGCACATGAGCTCACTGGCTTTGTTCCCCATGCAAGAAGGATTTTTAAAACTTCTGTAAGAAAACAGTATTAGCCATGCAAGTGCCCAGCCTCTTTTCTTAATTGCATTGTGTCCTTGGCCTCAATGGTTCTGCAGAGATATGTGTGTAATTAAGAACTTGCCCGTTAAAGATGGTCACCCAGAAAGAAACTTTACAGAAATGCTGGACACAATAAAGTTTAACGACCCAGCTAGTTAAGTTATTCAGGGACATCGTAAGACTAATGATTCAGTGTCTGGACAGCCATGCGGTACCTGCAAAACTGCAGATCTTATCCCAATCTCTTCATTCCAATAGCAGCAGTTATGGCTACAGTTTTTAAGCACCAAAACTTTGCGATAGTTAAATGGGCCTGACTGGCATTCTCGTTAGAGCAGAGAACAAGGGACTTTGTTTTACTGCAAAGTCAAATATGCTAGTGCTGAGCATCAGCCTAGCCCAGCTACCTCATGACCAAAGAGAAGTCCAGGGCTCTTTTGTCTCAACACCGATGACATAAGTTCATGGAAAATGATGTGCCAACACTGGACTTCACCTAATTTGTCAAATGGGTGGAAGTGCTTGCTGGATAAACACTGGAGAATTACAGTTACTGGAAGTTACCTCTGTAAAAACATTTACTTCTCACTTGCTTCCATATCCAGCTAAAAGCCTATCTGTGAATTTTGTCCCTACAAAGGTTTTGTGATAGCTAAGGGAACAGCTATCACTAAGTGAAGCTCTCCTTCACAGTGCAGGGGAGGAGAGGACAAATCATTATGAGAAAAGAAAAAAACAACAAAAACCCACAACAAACCAATGACCAACAAAAAAACCCTGCTACCTGAGATTTGGAATAGAACTAGACTATGTTGCTTCTTCATAAAGGGCAGCCACATGCTTTACCTGAGGTTGGTGAGCTTTTTATTCCCAACACATTTCCCAAAAAAAAAATTTCCAAATGCTTAGCTCGTAAAGACTGGCTGGGACACACACAAATAAGTCATATTACCTGTCGCATACAACTCAGTCTAAGGCAATTTCACCAAGGCTGATCTCATGCCTCCTGGTAGCACATGATAGTGTGGTTCTGACAGAAGCATTAACTTGGCTGTCCATAAAGGAAACAAATGTGTCTTAGTAGAGCATGCAGCCCAGACGTACCACATCAATAGCCATTGCAGTGGAGCTTTTTTTTTTTTTTAAAGTAAAGCTTACTTTTAAAACAGCTAAACTAACTCAGCAGACAAAGAATTAGACACAATTTCTCACTCCCGATTGCTAAGCTATTTGCTATCTCCCCAGAAAGAGCAGCACTTTAGAAGAAAACGCATGTAATATGCACTATGTAAAAGAAAGTATTCAGTCCTTTACTCCCTGAAAGACATGCCAACGCTACGGCAATACTAAAGATAAAGCAGTTACTTGCAACCCTTTAAGAACTCTAAGGTAAACAGCTCAAGTAGCTTAGTATTTATCCAAATATTAAAGTTATAAGACAAGATTTGGTCTTAGAGACAGGCATTTGTTACCTTTGCATTTAGCATACGTATCACTGTTCGGTCAAGGTGTGCTCTATTTGAAAGGTCATAATAAATCAGAGTTTCCCAGCACTTTCAGAGACAGAAGCATACACTATTGTTTCCTCAACAGGTATGAGACAGCTGAAGCAAAGCAAATCTAAGCCTCCAGTACTGAAAGTGTCTGTAAGATTGGCTTTAGAAGTTTAATACACAGCCTTCTTGCAAACACTTTTATACTCTGAACCAGGTGTTATTTAGTAACTACCAAAAAAACCCCACAGAGGTTGCTAGAGAAACAGACAGCCCATTCCTACCATGCGATGCATACGTCTAGTGAGAGCTGAAAAATACAATCTGCTGCATTCAAGTGGATGTTTTTTCACTTAAAAATAAGAACCATTTGGGAAACACAAACTATTTAGTACAAAACAATCAATCCATATTAATGTGCACTAAGCAGCAATTTACGATTCACAACACCATTTTCACATACAGCATTCACAAGATCACTCAATAATACATGAAGCTTTCCTGACATTATTAGTATGACGACGGATATCAATGAACTTTAAGTCATTCAAGCCAGTTGTTTCAAACCAGCTCTTGGGAGCTGACAGACCTGCCAAAGCACAGCTAAGAATTCACTCATCATTCATTAAAATATTAAGTAAGTCAGAAACTGTAGCAGTTTTAAAAAGCAGAAAGCAACCCCAAAATATAAGTTCAGATATACTCAAAAAGAATGTAAAAGGAAAACTGTGCTTCGATTTGTAGGAAATTATAAACACCAAATATATTCAATCAAGGGGGCCAAATGTAGACATACACTGTATGTTTAGAGCCCATTTAAATTCTGAATTGCTTTGCTTACCAGATTCATTCTTCCTAGGCTGCTGAAACTATTGAAGCATTGAATTGCAAGCAAGACACATTTCACATAACACTAACTGCTTTAAAAAAAACCCCAAAATACACAACCTACTTTCATACATTCTCTTTATACATGATCAAATATGAAAGGAGAGTCAGCAGCCAATTATGTAAACTTCTTTGATATAAATGTATCTAACAACTAGGTATTTACTGCATAAATTAAATTTCTGAAATCAAGATGAAAACATGTAATAATTCCACATGCATAAACATTCTTCTTAAAGCTTCATACATCTTAATGTTTGTGTAAGTTTCATAAAAGCTTCACACCAAAACCTAATGCCAGCACTAAAAACATATTGCCATAAGAAAGCTCAAGTTTTTAAGACTGGATGGAGTGGTTTGTTTTTTTTTTCTCCTGTTTAATTTTAAAGCTCCTTAGACTATTTCATCTAACATTACAATTACCTTGCAATGAAAGCATTAAAATCCTATGCATATAAACCAACATATGTTGCTAGTCACACCATCAGCCTCAAAACAACAAAGGTATGCTGGAAGAAGTTGCATAGTAGCTGACATTTTCCAGCACAAGTAAGAAATTAAAAGCAATTATTCTGACAAGGAATTAAAATTCTAAAGCATAACATCTTAAAAAAATTATTAAGAGACAGAGGATATACGTTGTTAGTTGTGGATAGTTATTTGTAATTTTAAGGTCATTTTTGTTCCATGGAAAAAAACCCAAACGCATATATTTTTGACAAACAGGTGAAAAAAAAAAACCCCAAACTAGAGTAGAACAACAAAAAGCAAGCAAAGGTTGTAAGTATTCACTCAGGTGACTGGCTAGCCTGTCCAAAACTGGTAAGATGAACCCTATAAAATAGTATTTGGCCAAGGTCTAAGCATTCAAGCCCAGGACAATGACTTCTTAAGGTTTACCAGTTACCAAACTAACGTCAGTCCTATAAAACTTGCAACGCTTAAAAATTCAGGAACTCGTCTCTCCAGTTCACCTCCCGCCAACAATTTCTAGTTACTTCCCTTGGTTCATCTATTTCAACAGTGTCAGTGGAGCACAGCAATGGAGAGACCTGTCAAACAGAAGAAGTATACAAATAAACTTCTTGTTACAAGTCATCATTCCTGAGCACCTTGCAGCTTACAGGCCAGCTGCTTCCCAAGTCCTCCTGAGCTCTATTTAATGCCTGGTGACCAGATAAAACAAGGAAACATAGTACTGTGTTCCTCTTCTACCAGGTGAGCCAACACACTTTAATCACTACAAGAGGAAGAATGGTTGGTCTTAGAATCTGGGGTAGCCAAGGTCATGACAGAAGTTAAGAAGCCCAAGGTCAAAACAGTGAAAAAAGCAACCTTTAGAGAAAAAAAAATTATCAACAATAGAAAAAACAAGTTTTGTACCCTCCTTTTGTATCTACTCCTGTGAACTAACTTACATCTGGAACTAAACCTGAACAACGAATGTGAACTATGAGGAACTTGCACTGGGAATCCATTTTAGCACATTTTCATCCTAACATTCATTACATATGACAACATATGTACAAGGTTATGACAACATATATATATAAAATGTGTGATTCAGGGTCAGTGGTAGAAAAACAGGTCTTGAGTATCCTGAGCACCAGTGTGAACAAGTTTAATTACTGCTTATTAAACCCTAAAACCTCATCCCCATACCACAACACCTGCAAAGGCAGTCTCATGTAAGCTCTAAGCTTATAGTCAGTCTGCCAGTGAGATTTAACATACTAAGGATCGTAGGGAATACACTTTGCTGTGATCAAGAAATCTCTGAGAATGTAAAGCATTTCCTGCCAGCAGGCATGAGAAAGCAGACCTGATTTTTTCATTTCATCAACAAAACCCACACACAGATAAGGCCTTGTTAGATACCCGTTTAAGAACGCAAACTTCATTAACCATGAAATTAATATCACTCAGAACACAAAAATGCGCACTGTGTGTTTGTACAAATCAGCTCCTTACAAATTTAATTATAAAACACCAGTCAAGAACACATTCATTACGCAGTTTACAGTTAAACAACAGTCTAGCTAACAGTCCAGAAGTTAGTTCTAATTAAACACAGCTTCAGAGTTTCTGGATAATTTATCATTTTAATAGTTTCCAAATGTCAACATAATTTATCCTTTTCCCTAAACATTTTGTAATGTGAATGACATACATAATTTTACTTAGGACAATCTTATTATCTGGAGCACAAATCATAGCCAGCAATCAGCCAAGTAATAAGAAAATGTATTATGTTCTGAGCCAACAAGACAAAGGAAGGCGTCAGACAACTGTTAATGAGAAGTGCAAATTACAGAGTACAGGTTATTTGTTTAAATTGATACCTTTTTTTTTTTCCTTAACTTTTATTGGCATGGCATTTCAAGAATAGTTGTTGCATTTAGTGACACTAAAATATTAATGACCTGACACTATCAGGATGTTGAACCACCCAATAAAGTGCTATTACAACCTATATCCAACAAAGAATCAGACATCTTGCAAGCAGTTTTAATCAAAAAAACAAGGAAATGTAGTTTAAGCTGGACTAAACATTATGAAAACATGTTTCTCCTTTGGTCAGTAAATGCAGAGATACATACCTAACGGTGCTACAAAACAAGACTGGTCTTCTGTTTTCAAAATAGGAAACAACTCCAAAATTGTTATTCCTAAATTCATTGCAGGTTATTTGCTTCACTTAAAAGGATCAGCTGAGCTGCTCCCAACACTATTATTACTTGCTTTTATACAACATGAAGTTTGTCAGCAAGATTTGTCCTTTTCTGCAAAGCTCGCAATGGATAGAATTTATCCCAACTATGTGTTTTATATATTAGAGAGTACTACAACATTAGCATGGTAAAATAAAGCCATTTACTTAGCTAATTTACCCATGTGGCTGCATTTTTCCCCCCTGCTATGGCTCCAAGTGCATCTCTCATTTTTGTCTCAAACATGGATAACAATGTCACAGAGATACTGAAAGGACTGATGATTTATTTACAACAAACAAGAAACAGCCATGTAATAGACATGAGCAATACCTCACCAACTTGGGCATAACAAAACACTTGATCGTTATAAGTCATAATTTACTTGGCCACAACCAAAGTGACCTCACAGGGCTTTTATGAGTCCTGCAGCCACTTAACCTGGAGAATAATAGCTGTTCTCTAGTAAACCCCACTAAGATACTGATCATTACTACTTACCATAAATTGGGCCCAAAGGAGCAAGAGGTTAAACCACCTTCTTTCTACTACCATCACCCCATCCTGTTTCCTTCTTGGCCTCCAGCCAGATGGGGGGATTGCATCACCCCTTCCTCACAGCCAGCCAAGTAAGAATATCACTTTACACATCCAGCACTTAACTAAAACCCAACTCTGAATCCAAGGGAAAGCTCCCCGGGCAAGGGGAGGCTGAATGAGGCTTGGCCATCACCTCGGCCTGCTCCCTGGGCCTTGCACCCAGCCACCCACTCGCCTTCCGATGAAAAAGCCCTGCTAACCCCATGTTCTGGATTTTTTTCCCACCCCCACCTCCTCCTTTTAAAAAATTTACTCTCTCTTCGCTCCCTCCGCAGATCTTGCCTTTTAACATAGTTCAATAGCATATCTTGCTAGTCCTTCTTTAGCCTAAAAGGGATTCACCCCATTGCTGCGATACCTGGGAGAGGTCCTTAAAGCCATTTCAGACTGCCTCATACTAGGTAATCCCCAAATACAGACTGGCATGCAAGCCCTGCATAGATCTGGCAATTCACCAGGAACTTGGGAAGAGTTCTAGGAAAAAGAATAAAGCGTGTTCAACAAAGGTGTTGAACAGGTCCAGGTCCACTGTGCAAGTACAATACTGTTCATTTTTTCTTAACTATGAAACTATCCTATTTGTGATTTGAAACTTCTGTATGATACAAGTTTTAAAATCAGTCGCACAGATAATGTTTTCCAAGGTGGCCCTCAGCAATTCGCGTGAACATATACTGCGTCACTCAGAGCAAACGCATACAAGGATGGGATATTATCAAGTCAGGATAATATCAAGTCTTTTTAAATAATACCTTTATTAATAAAAACACCACCTTGCTAGTAGGCCACTGCCCTACATTTTAGGAGATCGCCATGTAGAATAACCTCGTTACTCTAACTCAGAAGCCAGTATTTCACCACTGATGTTACAGGGTATCAAAGCCAAATCCCTGCCATTTCCACATTTTTAAAATCTGCTCAAGCAGAAAGAAAATTGCTACAGAAAACAACTGAAAATCATAACAACTGAAAATCATATGCTTTAGTTCTTTTGTATCTAATGGTTTTCTTTAAGCTTTTTTTCTTTTGAAAGGCCACTGGAATTATTTTTAATTTCTTCTCAAGTCCCTGCTCTCCAGAACGTTATTCCAAATAATAATACTCCCTTAGCTTGATGAAAATATGAAACCATTCCTCTAAAAAGCATATTTTTGCTGAAGTGTTTTGAATTCTACTAAACTACCTACTAAGATAGCTTATTTAATGAAGAAGCATTCATTTTCCTTGCATGGCTTATCAGGTGGGAAAACCTTGCTGGAAAGTAAACAGACATTAAGGGTGTATTTTTTAAGGCACTTCCTTTAAGGCACTGTAAGCAAAAAGAGGACCTTAAAAATATATAAGGTATCTCTTATAAGAATTGCTGCTTTTTTTTTTTCCCAGCTGTGACCCTCACTGGCAAACCCACCTACTCACTTATTCACTGCACCTCTACCAAATAATTTCAGCTCTGTTAACACAGAAGCTTTTACCCTTCTCAGTGTGAGTACAGACACAAACTGTAGTAGAGCCATAAAAAGGTAACAGACTCACAAGCTCTTATCTCCTTTACAGCATTATTTATATTTTCCTCACAGATGGACACAAATGACTCTTCCATTTCAATAGTTCATCAATACGACTCACATCTAATTTCTCAGCTGATCCTATGTATCCCAAATCAAACACAGCCACACTCCAATAAGGCACCAATCTTTTGACAAACAAGCTTAGTAAATATACTACATATTCAAGATGAAGTACTTGAAACAGTTTATGTCAGACAGGGTAATGGGTTTTCTCCCCATACCTTTCTGCAGGTTTGGCTACTAAAATTTGTATTATTTGCAACCATCCCTACATTGTACATGTGTGGGAACACTGTGCTGACACCACTCTCTAATTCACCACCAAGAAAAGTCTAACCGGAGAATGCTCAGAAGGTGCTCCGGATTACTGACAAAACACATCATATTATACAAAAATATTTAAAACCAGCTTTGTGGCACCAGTAATAACAAACATAACTATCGCACCAACCTCCCCCCTCCCAGAAGCAAAGTTGTCAGTTTAAATCAAGATCCCCATGAAATAAGATACAAGCATTACAATGGCTAACTCTGAAAAAATATTATCTTTGGCTTACTGACCTGAAGCATAAACATACATCTCTTCCATCAAGGGAAACCCAGTAAGACTTCCTGGTGTGAAGTGTCTTGGCTTAAATAAACTAGGGTGGAAAATAATGCATACTTAGAGAGGAGGGACAAGACCAAAATTAAGCAATAGATGTCAAAAAAGCAGGCTAACAGACTTGAGAATTAATGGCCAGAATCCAAAAGGGCTGCCAGTCCAAGCAGATTTGCCAAGAGGAGGTAGTTTTTAGTCAGTTAGTCCCCTTGTCAAAGGGAGTTGGAGCCTATGGTTAGGAGAGGAGCAGCAGAAGTTGTCTCACCCGACTTCAGTACAAATTTTGATGTACTGGAACATCTGTAGTGCCTGGGTGAAACTGTTTCAACATGTCTTTAGCTTCACAGCAGAGTACTGACCTCTGAGCAGTAAAGATTTATTCACAACAATTAAAAATAACAGACTGATGGGCTCCAATAGTAATAAGTATATTCACTACCGATTCAGACACCAGAAAAGGACCTCACTTCTGCACAGTGCTTTACACGAAGAGCAGGAAGGTAAGATTTGAAATCAGGCTAAGTAGTGGATTTGGGAGGCCTTAAACAGCTTATAGCAATAAAAACAAATGCAAACTTCTACTCTTCGGTTAAGGGGGTTAGGGAGGCTCCTGTATAAAGTCAGGATAGATGATAACTAGCTAAAGCATCTTCTGCAAGAAAAAGATTAGGGGGTTATGACAGGTTGTATATTTGAATCTAGAAGTAATAGAATAAAGCTACTGTGTGGTAAGAGAGTAAGTTAAACTGTTCTTCGTTCCCTGTGTGACAGGACAAGGAGGCAAGAGCTACAAAGAAAAGGAAACTTCAGATTTATTCTCAAATTACCATTCCAAACCGAGATTCTCTGGTACTGTCACTTCTTGGTTGTGCCAATGCAGTAGCAAGGGCACACACAAGCTAGGCTGATAATGTGATTGGGGTAAAAACCTTTCTTTGAAGTATTTAGAAGATAGTCACAGAAATGCAGTTTCCATGTTCCCTCTGTCAGAGTCACCACATCTTCAACAAAAAACCTGACACTTACTCACATTTTAGCCTTTAAAATATGAAGTTTAACTGATGTCATTGGCAGGCCAGTTGATAGCATAACTTTACAGCAGTTGAGTAAATGCACGCACAAGAAGGTAGCAAACGAGTGTCAGCTATTAAAACAATTTTGCTTTAAGAACAGTCCTTCAGTCATTTGTAGATGTACATCTACCAGTGAGGCACAAAAGAGGTCCTCCTCCTCTCACAGCTAGTTATTACGATCAGAAAAAAAAAAAAAAAATTTCTTTGTTCCACTGAACACAAGCATGGTAAGATTTATCTAGAAAAGAGCAAGTCTGGGTCTGCCTTTCATTTAGGCACTTATCAAAAATTCTTACCCTTTACACGTCAAATCAAATATTTTTCAAAGGAAAACAGCCTCTGTGCATAAAGAGCAATTGTACAGTGTATCTCTGTTGCTGTTAGTTTAATTTCTTTTTCTACAGAGGGTTCTGCACCATTCATCACAAAGTATTACAGTATCTCCTTCTAGGGTTCCCCTTCAAAAAAGAAAAAAAAGGCAAGTGACTTGCCCTTTATAAGTTAAATTTAAATACCAGCCAGTCATGTGTCTTCAATTCTCTGACTTTTTACGGAGGAGAGCTGAAGAAGCGATACAGCCGCATACAGCCGCATACAGAGAATTAATGCTGTTCAAAAGGGAGACCCACCTCTGACCTGACAGCAGTGTCACTTTTCAAGCAGTCCCTGCCTACAGCCACTTGTTTCTCCCTCAACGCTACCACCTCTGTTGCACCGGACAGCTAGAGGACCAGAGCATGGAAATACTCCAGATTAAAAATAACCACGTCTCCCTCTTCATTTTTCTTGCTGTATTTGTCCTGTGATCTAGCTCCAGAAGTTGTGTCACCCCTTCTGCCACAGCAGCTCAGGGACAGGAACAACTGTGTAGGTGCGGAGGTGACTGCTGAGGTCATGCTCTCCTCGTTCTCAGCCACAAGTTCCTGCTTCTCTGTCACATCAGATCTGCCACAGGGATCACAAATCCTATTTGTTGAGCCAACTTTTAGAGGTTTTGGAACAATATACCAGATGTTTTGCATACAATCTAAAAAGGATAGAAACATTCAGGAAAAACTAG